>NC_090934.1:1019405421-1019708451 GCF_040938575.1 Ambystoma mexicanum
ACAAAGTACACAAGGAGATAGCATATACAAACACTGAAAGAAGACTTCGGAAGATGCATCCATGAACCGGTAATGTTAATGTTAATGTTAAAGGATATTTGTACCGTGCACTACCACCACCGGGGTGGTCCCCTGGCACTCTGGCTCTGAAAAAAGGGAAGGGGGGTGGGGGGGGGGGTTGTTAGTGGGAGTAAGCTGGAAAAGTGCAAGAGAGCAGTGATGTGCTGTTGGTGGCCTCAACCCAGTTGACACTGTTGGCGGGGCTTGGGGTGTTTTTCGGTCGGCAGTCGTGTGTTGTTGTTCAAGTCTATGGGCCTCATCACGACTTTGGCGGTAACCCTTAAATCCGGCAGTCGCGCTATTACTGCCGGATTTAAGGGTCCGCCAAATCAGGTCTTCGGCAGATTTCGCCCCTGCTCTGAGCTGGGGGGAAATCCGCCAAAAATGTGCGCTATTACCGCCGGCAGGAAATCCACCGGCGGTAAGAGTGCGAAAATTCCCCATTGAGCCCAATGGGGAATGGGGCATTCCCGAATGGGCTCAATGGGGAATGGGGATTAACATTTCGGCGGTAGGGCTAATAACACCCAAGTCGTGATAAGGCCCATATGTGTGGTATATTTTGTTGTTGCAGTGTAGTGAAGTTTGTGCGGATTGCTGTGTTACAGGTTTGTGGTTGTGTTTGGTTAGAGTTTGAGAGGTGTATGCAGAGGGGTGAAATTGTTAGTGGATTGGTTAATGGCAGAGGAAACGAAGTAAGAGGAAACGAAAGAGAAACACGCATTTAAACACTGAGAGGAGAAGTCTGATATCCACACGCCTATACACGCACTAAGGGGAGACCTCTGACAGTGATGTGCAAGCACTGAAAGAAGACCACAGAGAAAGACACACATATGTTGTGGAAATATCAAGAGACGGCAGGGGGGTGTACACATACACTGAGTGAAGACCACAGAGAAACATGGATGCCACAAAAGCCACACAACTTTCAGGCCGCTCTGCGAAATAGAAGACTTGCTTGGAGATGAACCAAAATAATGCTGCGGCCAGACTTCTGCTGAGTATCCGCAGTTTGGATCACCTCTCGACGGGGTGGATGTCTCTCCACCGGCTCCCTGTTTCGAGCTGAGTGGTGTGTGCATCAAGGTTCCTTATCGGTAGTGCCTTTAACACAGCTAAAGCGGGTGTTTTAACCAGCAGTTGCCTCGATAAATGCCCTCAGGCAGGTTTGATCCGCACCCAAGCTCGCCTTGGTGGTCCCTAAACATAAGACATGCAGGATGGGTGAAAAGCAATTCTCTGATGTGGCTGTCTGGGGGAGAAATAAGCAAAGCCAGCCGATATTTAGGGGGAAACTCAAGACTACGCTCACCCAGAAGATAAAGTTCTATCTACTACTTTGATACCTGCAGTGCCAAGGTGCCCTTGGGTGAATATATTTCTCTTAATAAAACCGCTCACAAATCAACTAAAAACTGGACACTGAGAGGGAGATACATACATGTACACACAGTGCAAGAAGAACTCAGGAGGGGCATGCATGAACAACAAAGTGAGTGAGTGTTAACATAGATCGCAGGCATTATGGGACATGATATGGCCTTTATATCGCTCCTGTGCCCAAGTGATGCACACATGCAAAGTCAAGAAATGCCTTGAGTTCCTTTTTCAGAAACAAGATGTTTCTGTAAAAAGAATAAATGTGTTTCCACTATATACTCGAGGTCAGAAAGAGGAGTTTTTTTTTTTTTTTACCGTGTCATATAGCCGTATATTTCAACAGCTTTAGGCACAAACATCAGTTAGAAAGACAACAGCTGACACAGTTGGACACAACATCAGTTAAAATTCAAGCAATATTCCCACTACCTGTCCCAATACTGTGCTGGGTACTGATACACATTGCGGTTCCTTCACCCATCCCCAACTGTGGGCGAGGGAAAACAGAGCGCATTCCTGACTGATTATTACTGACTGCCCAAAATGCTAGAAAGAGGACTTCATTTCATAGTGGTTGGATTGGAAAGTGTTACCATTTATGGAGATGATTTTCTTCATCTGCAGTTCTACACAGTAAGCGTGAAATACTGGCAGCCTTTATTCTTACTTCGCCCCCATTCCCACACACATGCATGCCATGCACACACTGCACACACTGCACACACTAACTAGAGGCCTAATTAGTCACTGTACTGGTTCTGCAGGGAGGTGCACCGATATTGCCACCCAGCACCGAGGAACAAAGAATAATTCTTCCACCCCTCTGTCAAGAAGTCCCTCCTTGACTTTCCTGGTCCCAGCACCATTCCCTGAAGTGAACTGGCTCAAAGGGCTGTTGGAAAGTGGGTTCATTTTGCCCATAGCTCCCACTCTTCCCCTGAAGTCTTGTGTGTGCAGTAAGGGCTTTTCCATCCCATAACCCCCAAAGCAAGGTTCACACAGACCTGCTTCCCTTTATGAAAAGAAAGTGACAATGGAGGGTAGAGAAGAGACTGGCCTGCTTCCCAAGGCTCACCCCTGGGCTACCACATGCACCTGTCGTAGTGGTATTATCAATTCAGGTAAGGGACGCCCTTGTCTTCAGGTAGACCCTGCGGAGAGCTTTGGAAGGGACACCCAGAGATAGAAAGTCCATGGAGAATCCAACTAAGGTGCCCTCACTTATTTATTTATTTATTTATTTATTTGTTTGTTTATTTAGACACTTGTAAAGCTCTCCGATCCCTGCGGCATCTGGGCACTGGGTCTTGGCAGTATAGCAAAGTACATATATACATGGAAACGGACACTACATCATTTTTATTTTTTATTTTATTCAGATTTGTAGAGCGCACGTCAGCCTGTGGGCATTGTGGCGCTTGTTACAGACAATATCTTAGTTACATAGGATACAGTAATTACATACAATACAGAATTTACAGTAGACATGCATACATTAGCAACGCAGTATATTTACATGGATTCCTGAGAGTTTCCCAATTATTTTGCAAGGAATGAGGTTTTCAGTTTCCTGCGAAAAATGGGGAGTGCGTTTTCTGCTCTAATGTCTGCAGGGAGAGCGTTCCAGGTCTTGGCTGCAATGTAGGGGAAACTTAGACCTCCGGCTTTGGCTTTTTTGATGCGTGGGATGCAGATTAGGTTGGAGTATTGCGTCCTGGTGGGACGGGAGGAGGAAGGTTTGAGGATGGTTTCTGATAGATAGGATGGGGCGGAGAGAGAGAGGCATTTGTGAGTGAGGGTGAGGATTTTGAGAGTGATCCGTTCTTTGACCGGGAGCCATTGGGCTGAGTGCCTGGCCTGGGTGATATGCTCTCTTCTTGGGATACTAAGAGCGGCCCGGAGAGCATTGTTCTGCGTGACTTGTAGTCTGTTTATGTTTTTGGCTGATGTGCCTGCTAGGAGTGCATTGCAGTAGTCCAATTTGGCTCCAATGGTTGCCCTTGCAATAGAGAGGCAGTTGGGTTTAGAGAGGTAGGGCTTGATGGCGTTTATGAGTGTGGTGGTGTGTGCGGATGCGGAAGTGATTTCGCTGACTTGTCTAGTCATAGATAGTGAAGAGTCAAGGTATACTCCCAGTGTCTTTACGGCTGTGGATACGGGGATGATGAAGTTGTCAATGGAGAAGTTGGCGTACAGTTTGTCAAGTTTGTCTAGGGTGTTCTGTTGACCTAATATCATGATTTCAGTCTTGTCACCATTGAGGCAGAGGCCATTAACTGCCATCCATGCCTTGATGACGGAGTAGATTGTGTGGAGTGCCTTGGCGTCTTCGTTGTATGATCCTGAAAGGGGTAGAAGTACTTGTGTGTCGTCCGCGTAGTTTGTGTATGTGATGCCGTATGAGTCAAGTTTGTCAAAGAGGGGCTTGGTGAACAAGTTATAGAGTGTGGGTGCAGTGCAAGATCCTTGAGGGACCCCGCAGTGGATTGTCGTGGGAGTGGCGTTGGCGATGTCCGAGAAGACTTTCATGGCTCTTCCCTCTAGGAAGGAAGTGATCCAGAGGGCTGCTTCTTTGGAGAAGTTGGCTGAGTGTGTGAGGTGTGAAGTGAGAGTCTTGTGATCAACCAGATCAAAAGCGGCTGAGAGATCTAAAAGGAGCAGAAGAGCAGGCTTGCCTTTGTCCATGATTTGGGTGATCTGATTCTTCAGATCTACCAGGGCTGTTTCTGTGCCATGTCCTTTCCGGAAGCCTGATTGCCTAGTCCCGAGGATGGAGTGCCTGTTTTAAAAGACGTGTTGATGAATGCCGTGAAGAGCGGCGCAAAGCAGTCTGCGCAGTCTTTGACGAGTTTTGGTGGGCAAATGTCGCCTTTACAGGGGGAGGGTTTGAGATTTTTTAGTAGGTTAATAACTTCTGATTCAGTGACGTCTCTGAAGGAGAAGTCAGGTATGGTGGGCTTGGGCGAGGTGGGTGGGGTGCTGGTAGGTTTAGTTTCTGTCTGTTGAGGAGGTGCTTTGCAGTGGTCTTTGATTTTCTTTTGGAGAAGGTCAATTTTGTGTAGCATGGCAGCTTGAATGCTGGTACACCAGGCTTCATCTTTGATTATTTCGTCCGGTGTATTAGGGGGGGAGATGAGCTCATTAAAAATGGCGAAGATCTCTTTGGAGTGTGATTTGGCATTGGAGATACGTGTGTTGAAAGCGTTGGCTTTGGCATCGGTGATAGCTATCTTGTATTGGTGGGAGATTAAATTGAATTTGTTTTTGGTATTGGTGCAGGGGTCAGATTGCCAGTTTTTTAGTGCTGCTCTTTTGTGGGATCGCATTGAGTGCAGTTCTTCAGTAAACCATGAGTTGGTGTGTAGGGATTTCTTCTCTTTTTTCCAATCGAGTGGTGCTATTTCATTGATAGCTTTGGTGATGACATCTTTGTAGATGTCTGCTAGGATATTGGGGTCATTAGCGAATGGGGGAGCTAACTCAGGGGTATTGAGGTATGGGCGCAGGTTCTCCTCTATGAGTTTTTTAGAGCTTCTGACTTGTGCAGCGCTGGCAGGGGTCAGAGTTTTGTGGTTTTTGGTGATGGGAATAGAGAACTCGATGCAGTTGTGGTCAGTCCAGGGCAGTGAGGAGTTAGAGGTGATAGTGGTGAGGCAGTTATGGTCTGCAATCCAGTCAAGAATGCGGCCTTTGATGTGAGTAGGACTTTCTACTTTTTGGGTGAAGCCCAGGTCATTGAGTTCCTTGGTGAGAGTGGCTGCAGATTTGTCCTTTGAGTCATTGAATCCAAGATTGAGGTCTCCTAGTAGAAGGGTTTTGGTGGAGCTTTTGATATTATTGCTGAGGATGTGAATGATGTTTTCCTGGGAGTCTGTGGTGATGCCTGGGGGGCGGTATAGTAGGTGAATGTTGATGGTGCTGTTGGGTGACAGTGTGAGTTTGGCCGATAGGAGGTCAGAGTTGTTCGTCGAGGCGTGACTGACAGGTCGGAGCTGGAGGTTCTCCTTGTAGATGAGGGCTACTCCGCCTCCTATTCGATCTGGCCTGTCTTGTCTGAGTATGGTGAAGCCAGGTGGTAGTGCAAGTGCAACGGCGGGGCCTGATGCTTCATGTAACCATGTTTCAGTGATGGCTAATAGGTCAATGTTATTGTTGGTTATGAGGTCATGAATATCAGGTGCATGAGCTGGGAGAGATCTGACATTGAGGAGGGCACACTTGATGTGAGGTGTGAGAGGTTTGTTTGTGGAAGTGCGAGTGGTGGTCGTATCTGATATGTTATGTGAGGTGGTATTGTGGTGTGTGGCGAGGTTAGTGGGTGGTGGACTGTGGGAGAGTGGGTATCCCGTGCGGGGGCAGCGTTTGGAAGTGGTGCAAGAACTCAGTCTATAGTTTCTGTATTCTGTGGGAAGGGGTAGTGTGCTAAGTTCTGTGGTCTGTGTGCGAGCTCTAAGTCTTTCTAGTCTATGCATAATTACGACACATGGTGTGCGATGTGGCATGGTTAGTGTGGTATCCGGGGTAGCAAGATGCTTGTGGTAGGGGAGTGGGCTTGGTGGTGTGGGTATGAGGGGATGGATGGGAGTATAGAGTTTGAGAGCAGTGAATGTTGCGAGGAGAGTGAGCAGCGTGGTGGTGGCCACGTTGAGCTTGCAGGACGCTATGGGCATGATTGTACGCTGGGCGGGGCTGTGTGAGGAGGAGGGCACAGTCAGATAGGGTGGACCTAGCCTGAGGTAGGCAGGAGTGGATAGGTTCAGAGTGGGCTGAAAAGCATCCTAGGTACTAGGAGGTATCAGTGTGGCTAGGCGCAGCAAGAGGCACTGGCCGCATCGCAGATGAGCGACTGTACGGCACAACACAATTCAAATGTGGTCTGAAAGTGACCATAAGGCACAACACAATTCAAATGTGGTCTGAAAGCGACCCTAGGGCACAACACAATTGAGATGTGGTTTGAAGGCGACCATAGGGCACAACACAATTTGAGTGTGGTCTGTGAGCGACCATAGGGCACAACACAATTCAAGTGTGGTCTGGGAGCGACTATAAGGCACAACACAATTGAAATGTGGTTTGAAAGTGACCATAGGGCACAACACAATTCAAATGTGGTCTGGGAGCGACTATAAGGCACAACACAATTGAAATGTGGTTTGAAGGCGACCATAGGGCACAACACAATTCAAATGTGGTCTGAGGGCGACCATAAGGCACAACACAATTCAGATGTGGTCTGAAGGCGACCATAGGGCACAACACAATTGAAATGTGGTTTGAAGGCGACCATAGGGCACAACACAATTGAAATGTGGTTTGAAGGCGACCATAGGGCACAACACAATTCAGATGTGGTCTGAAGGCGACCATAGGGCACAACACAATTTGAGTGTGGTCTGTGAGCGACCATAGGGCACAACGCAATTGAAGTGTGGTCTGGGAGCGACTATAAGGCACAACACTGTTCAATGTGGTCTATAGGCGACCTTAGGGGACAACACAATTCAAATGTGGTCTGAGGGCGACCATAAGGCACAACACAATTCAAATGTGGTCTGAGGGCGACCATAGGGTACAACACCATTTAAGACAAGCGTGAGTGACAGACATTACGAGTGAATTGACCAGGCAAGTCTCCGGGCGCCAAGATCAGTAATGCTGTTCATGACAATATGTACGGAGTGTCAGTAGCCAGGGTGGCATATAACTCAAAGAATAGTACCTGAGGTGTGCCGCAGGGAGGTGCAAGCTGGCTGGGGCAAGGCGGGGCCTGTTGTATCAATGTTGGTGCGTGAGGGCGCAGAAGTCGAGTATAATGGCGACGCCTAACCACTGCGACCCGGGGCGAACAGGGGAGGAACAGGGCCTTTTCCCTCAGGCCTTCTCCCGAAATGCCGGCTCCCGCCTATCGGTGCCGGGGATTGGCCAAAGAGAAACCAGGTTGCTTAACAACAATATGCAGCCTCGTTTTCGGGCCGCGCTGCGCCCGCCATTTTAGGTTCCGGCCGCGTGGTCAGGACAATATGGTGGATCTCCACCGCAGATGAGCGCAGGTGCCCCGGTGGGGCTCTGGTGGCTAGCAAGGCTCGGATGGTGGCCCAAATAGTAGTGAGAGTGGGCTGTTTAAACAAACAAACAGCTCACCAGTGTTGGGGATTCCGTAGTTGCTGCATCAGGGTGTCAGGCAGCCCGAGTGGAGTCCGTGGCTTGGTGCTTCGGTATGCTCGAGGGGACAGGGGAGGGCTCCAGCCCTCTCACCCTTTCAGGTGAGCAGATACCACAGTGTGGGGCTCACTGGGGAGGAACAGGGCCTTTTCCCTCAGGCCTTCTCCCGAAATGCCGGCTCCCGCCTATCGGTGCTGGGGATTGGCCAAAGAGAAACCAGGTTGCTTAGCAACAATATGCAACCTCGTTTTCGGGCCGCGCTGCGCCCGCCATTTTAGGGTCAGGCCGCATGGTCAGGACAAGATGGTGGATCTCCACCGCAGATGAGCGCAGGTGCCCCGGTGGGGCTCTGGTGGCCAGCAAGGCTCGGATGGTGGCCCAAATAGTAGTGAGAGTGGGCTGTTTAAACAAACAAACAGCTCACCAGTGTTGGGGATTCCGTAGTTGCTGCATCAGGGGGTCAGGCAGCCCGAGTGGAGTCCGTGGCTTGGTGCTTCGGTATGCTCGAGGGGACAGGGGAGGGCTCCAGCCCTCTCACCCTTTCAGGTGAGCAGATACCACATCATGGATGTTAGGTTACAGTTTTCTATTCATAGTCATGCATACAATTGAAGTTGCTGTGCTAGGGAATTACTTCAGCAAATCTTGTGTGAAGAGCCAAGCTTTCAAACTTTTGCGGAATGACCAGAATGAGGATACAGAACGTAATGATGATGGCAGAGCATTCCAATGTTTGGCAACTATCACTGGGAAACTGCTGCGCCCAGCTTTTGGTAATTTGAATCTGGAGATGGTGAGTAGGTGGGAGTAGGATGAGCGCGTGGGTCTGATGGATTGGTGGAGGGCAAATGTATTAGATAGGGACTTGGGGGCTGAGTTGGATAGACATTTGTGCGTCATGGTGAGGGTTCTGAATAGTATTCGCTCTTGGACCGGTAACCAGTGGACGTTCCGTCTCATCATTGTGATATGTGTATGTTTAGGGATGTTCAGGGCTGCTCTTAAGGTGCTATTTTGGATAACCTGCATTGATTGTTGTTGTTGATGTTGCGGCTGTTACTGCCAGCGTAAAGGGCATTGCAGTAGTCTAATCTAGACATTATAAGGGCTCTGGCTAAGGTAATACAGCTGTCGGAAGATAGGAAGTGTCTACAGGCATTGATGAGTTTAGAGGTGTAAGCTGCTGCCGATGCCATTTCATTGACTTGTGGGGTTAGGGTGAGAGTTGAGTCAAGGTAAATACCCAAAGATTTTACTTCCTTGAGGAGGCCGTCAATAAAGAAGGACTTAAAGGAGTTGCCTAGTTTTTGTGGCGGTTTTGTGAGCCTATAAGGACTAGTTCCATTTTTTCATCGTTTAGGCACAGTCCGTGTTGGGCCATCCATGCCTGGATGGTTTGATAGATTTTGTTCAATGATTTAGTGTCTGTGTCATAAGAGCTGGTAATGGGTATGAGGATTTGGGTGTCATCTGCATAGTTGGTGTAGGCGACACCAAGATCATCGAGACGGTCAAAAAGAGGTTTAGTGAAGATATTGTACAGTGTAGGGGAAGCACAGGAGGTAAGACTCTGCATGTGACAGGGGCTGGCAATGCTGCTGAGGTGGGTGAAAAGACCCTCATGGTTCTATTGGTTAGGAAGGACTGTATCCAGAGTATGGCTTTGGTTGAGAAATGGGCCGCTAGGGAGAGGTGGTTGCATCGTAAATTATGGTTGACTAGATCAAAGGCTGCTAACAGGTCTAGCAGGAGAAGAAGTGCTAGATTGCCGTGTTCTTTGATCTCGTCCATTTGTATTTTAAGGTCCAGGAGGGCTGATTCAGTGCCAGGTAGTTTTGGATCTGCAGATAATCTGCTCCATCCGGTATTTTAAGGGGGAAGCACAGTGGTTATGGGTTGGAAGTTTGTAGGGAAGTTAGCATATAAGGTGGGTTTCTTCAGCAGTGGTAGGACCCATGCATCTCTGAGGTTAGTTGAGATCATACTCTTTTCGAATGAAGCATTGATTAGGCTAGTGATGAACGGTGTGAGTTCCGCAGCACAGTCTTTGATGAGCGAGGCCGGGCAGATGTCATCTTGGCATCTAGAATGCTTGAGGCTAGTGATCCTTTTCAAGACTTCTGTTATTGAGATTGGTGCAAAATCAAATTGCGTTTTGGTTTTTTGGGGTGTGTGGGTTTTAGGCATCTGCTGGGATTGGGACGGTGTTAAGTTCAACTTTATTTGTTCCAATTTGGATTGCAGAGTGTCAATTTTATCAAGAGGGTTTTTTTGTATGTGTGCGCACCAGGCCGCCTCTTTAAGACAAGATTCTTGTGGAGGCACTGGGGATTCAAGTTCTCGTAGAATGGAGAAGAGTTCCTTGGAACCTGAGTTAGCTTTGGCAATTCTCTCATTGTACGTGGTGCTTTTAGTTTGGAGGATAGCCTGTTTATATTTTTTGGAAGCCTCGAAAAAGATTTTTGTTCGGTTCAGTCAGGTATTTTTTTCAATTGGTCTTGGCAGTTCTCTTGGTTTTGCGCATTGTTTTGAGGTCCAGTGTATATCAAGAATGTAGGTGGGCTAGGGGTTTCGCTTTTTGTATACTCAGTGGTGCTACTTTGTCAGTGGCGGCTAGGAGGGTTTGATTGTATACCTCTACCATATTGATGGGTTCATTGGCAGTGTTGTTTTGATATTTGGTGATCGGGTGACATTGGTAGTTAGAGAGGATAGCCGTGTTGCAGTTAAGGTCTGCAAGCCAGTCGAGGGTTCGACCTTTGATTTGTGTAGGGTTGATAATACAGTGTGACAAGCCTAATGCAGTTATGGTATTGGCGAGGACAATGGCATTTTCATAAGTAGGGTCGTTAGTTCCCAGATTTAAGTCTCCCAATAGCATGATACGAGAGCATGGCTTGGTATTCATAGAGAGGAGTTGTGCAACGTCATCTTCAAATGAGCATGCAGGACCAGGAGGTCTGTAAATAAGGTGGACAGTCATGGTGACTGAGGATGATACTGCAATTGTAATGGAGAGTAATTCACCTGAGTGGAACAAATGGTTGGGGTTTCCCTAATGGGGAGTTGGTTCTTAGCAATAAATGCTACCCCGACTCCTTTGGTGATTTGTCCATCAGTCCTGAAGATAGTATAGCTTTCAGGGATGGCGAGCAAAAGTGCCGAGCTGGCTGCTGCGTGAAGCCAGGTTTCAGTGATGGCTAGGAAGTCATGATTATTAGTGGTGATGAGGTCTGCGATGTCTAGAGCATGTACTCAGAGTGATCTTGAATTAATGAGGGTACCCTTGAGCATGGTAGTTTCCAGGTTGGTGTTGTCTGTATGGGCTAAAGTAATTACGGTACTTGACGAGTGCGTCAAAGCTGGTGGGAACGCTCTGTTTGATTTCAAGGTTTTGGATTTCCTACAGGAGGTTGTGTGGCATATGGCAGACGTGTTTAGGTCATTTGTGATATCGGTGGAGTCAAGTGTGGTGACTTTCAAGTTGTGTGTAGATGTGGTTGAGTCATGGGTGGAGGCATTTGGGCTGTGCTAGGAGTCAGAGAAGGGAGGTTGGTGTGATGTCAAGGCGGAGTGGGGGTGGTTCGGGCATTGAGGTGTGCATTCCTCCAAGTGATCGATAGGGTTGTTGATTGTGGAGATGGTTGGTTCAAAGCTTTCCGAGATGAAAGTTTACGGTTTCGTGTGACTACTGGGCAGGGTTGATAAGGGCTAGATTTGAGAGATGATGTTATAAGCTGTCTAGGGCTAGGTGAGCAATTAAAGGATGTGGTCTTCAGGTGTGGAAGCCCAGGTGGGCTGTGGGAGTGAGTGAGTGAGTGAGTGAGTGAGTGAGTGAGTGAGTGAGTGAGTGAGTGAGTGAGTGAGTGAGTGAGTGAGTGAGTGAGTGAGTGAGTGAGTGAGTGAGTGAGTGAGTGAGTACAGGAAGCGTGTGGGGGGATGGTGTGAGAGTCTGGGAGGTTAATGGTCATTTTTAGTGAGATTGTGCCTTTGTTGTTAGGGGAGGCATATTGGGGGAGGCTGGGGTCAGCTGTGGGTTTAAGGAGGCTCATGTCTAGGTGGAGAGGGTCCAAGGTAGATCCAAGCCTGTTGGGGTATTGGTGTCCATCAGTGTCTGGGTAAAACAAATGCTGTTGTGAAGCACGTAGATCCCTTGAGCTGCAATTGATCATTGGGCCAGAGAGTACATTCCAATGGCAGTCACAAGGGCAGATCAGGTACCATGGGGCACAGGGGCGAGTTCAACTGCAAATTAGTCACTGGGCAAATACATACTGTTCAATGGGCAGACACAGGGGCAGATCAGGTACCATAGGGCACAAGTGTGAGTTAAACTGCAAATTAATAACTGGTTAAATGCATACAGTTCAATGAGCAGTCTTGTGGGCAGATCAAGTACGATAGGGCACATGGGAGAGTTAAACTGCAAATGAATCACTGGGCAAATGCGTACAGTTCAGTGGGCAGACACAAAAGCAGATCAGGTACAATAGGGCACATGGGCAAGTTAAACTGCAAGTGAATCTCTGGGCAAATACATATAGTTCAATGGGCAGTCTTGTGGGAAGATCAAGTACAATAAGGCACATGTGTGAGTTACACTGCAAAATAATCACTGGGCAAGTGCATACAGTTCAGTGAGCAGACACACGGGCATATCAGGTAATCTAGTGTGGATGGGGAACAGAGTCCTCTGGTATGGTAATAGTCATCACACATATCTCGGAGCAGTTGCAGTGTAGGAGAGAGTGGTGCAGTAGAGCTGGACAATATGTGGAAGTGTTCCTATGAGCCGTGACGCACTTAGGTGGTTGTCAGTCTGTTTTCATTTGCTTTGGCTAATGGCACGGCCGAGAAGGCAAATAACCCTGAGTTGGGGCACAGAGCTGTAACTGATCAGGGGACATGTGATAGGTGACACAGCCAAACCATACCCTGGTCAGGTGATGGGCTGGCTCCCACACTAAATTGGTTTAGTCAGGAGGCCTGCCCTCCAGATCTTCCGGCAGACCCAGACAGGCACAGACAGGCGTCTTTGTTCAGGGACTTAATTGCAGGGGCCAGCTTCGACCTGCTGGCGAACATGATTGGCTCTTAGAAGGTGGAGCAGCCAATCAGCGGGGAGTAGCTTGGAGGCTTATACATCGCGCTGAGGAAAGCATCAGCCATTTTGGAGGATGCTAATGGATATGCAATGGCCACATTGCTTCTAGTGGTTCAACACCTCCAGAATTAGAGGCACCCCCCTGTGTGCAGCACGGACATGAGAGGGAGCGGCACCCACTTATGTTATATAAACATGATTTCATATTACGCAAAATCGAACCTGTAGTAGCAGCACAGCGCGTAGACTTGTCCATGGAGTGGTGTACTGTGCCCCCACTAGAGTTATCCAGACCTTAGTCTGCTGAATGAGTGAGTGGAAAGTACAGGTATGGGAACGTGGGAAGTACATGATACAATCACAGGGAAGAAGAGATGTTGTGGGGAAGAATGTTTTGTTATCGCATGGGTGCATGCCAGTGCTGTTGGGCGGATCATGATTCTTTCAAAGGGAGGAGACAGGTATGTCCAAACTGAGTTGTTTTTCCAAGGCAGATTTGGAGGATTGTAAGTTGGTACACAATGTAATGTTGGATGCATAGGGGGCTTGAGAGTGTGCTTGGGCAATCCTGGAAGTTAGGTGCCTTAGTTGTCTGGACGTCGCTATACTTTGTACCAAAGGTCAACCTCCAGAATGTTAATTTAGGACTGCCAAAAGTGGCAGAGTCAAGGATAAACTGTGTATAAAGGTGAATGATTTTGGTAAGGGAAAGCAGCGGTCAAATTGGTACAGTAAAATTCAAAAAGCCTGGCACCTTGATGTCAAGTCACAGGGGCTAGTCACAATCCCAGCCTCTTATGGAGCGTTGTAAAAAAGGCATCTGAGAGGCAAAGAAGTGGGTGAGGAAAAGGCTGCTCTGGGTCTGACAGACAGTACCGGAGTGCCACGGGCAGCAAGGCAATATCTTATGGGCCTTCCCTATACAGTACCACGTCTGAGGCAGAAATCAACTAGTACTAAGGGCCTAGGCTTCATAAGTGTATTTACATAACATTTTAACTGGTCAAAAAAGATGCATAAGCAAAGCTTCCGATACCCCAAGACTAGGGCATTCTTAAAGTTCCCCCCCCCCGGCCAAGTAAAGTCTGTGCCCCGGATCAGAAAAGAATGGGTCGCCTGCGCACGATTCCTGTGCTTTCTGGATCTTCTCAGTCTCTTCTTGGCAAGTTCCTCTTAGTTACAGTTCCTGCTCTCTGTCTTCTGGGCACGTTGCCCATCCGAACTGCTCTGCCAACTTTGCACAAGCCATTGCCCTTGGAGCGTGCGAGCTACCGATTTGGCATATTCCTGCCTATCGTGAAATCTTTTTTAAGAGGTAGAGGCTGAGGAATTAAGCTAATTTGTTGTTGTCGACCGAATGAATACCTTGGAGGACGCCGACGGTCTATGCTGCAATGCCTTGGATTTAGGAAAGGAGGAGACCAGACTCTTCTGTGTCTGGAATCAATTAGACGAAAAATGAGCACCGCAGAGAGAATGGGCACCTTCTATGAACATCTCGGCCCGGATGAAACCGCAGTCCACTAAGCGGACTTAAATAAAGGCAGCGTTAAATGTTAAGAAAGGTAAAAGAAGTAGATGGAAGAAGCTTATATCACAGTATTAATCTGTATTTATCTTCCTGCTTGTCTATATAATGTACCAAAGATCTGTTCCCTAGAATTGTAGCACTGATGGACCTTGGGCCTGTTCTATGGTACCACTAACGGACAATGGCACTGTTCACTGGTTGCATTGATAGGCCAAAATCCTGTTCTTCGGTTGCACTGATAGAGCAAGGATCACTTGCTCACTAGTACAGAAGGACTGCAGGGTCTGTTCTGAAGCCATGTTAATGGATGAGATTCTGTACCTGGTCTCTTCTCCAATTCTACAGATGCACCATAGTTCTGTTCTATATTACACTGGTAGACACCTGGGTTAGTTCTCTTCTGGTACTAATGGACCATCAGTTTTTTGTAGGCTTCTACTGAGGGCCTCGTCTAAAGCCACACTGATGGCCAGATGTCTGCCCTTAGGTGCCATAGATTTACTATGGGTTTCTTCTCTGGTAGCACTGATAGGCTGTGAGCAAGGACAGCAATCACTGGTTGAAAGAGGTAGCAACTGCGACTCCAGGCCTCTCCTTTGGTACCCGCTGGCACCACCTCTGCCATCAATTTTCACAGAGGCAGTACCTGTGACCCCTGTCCCATTCCCATAATGGTCAACTAGTGATTTATTTCAGCCCAGCTTGTTTATTATGTGAACATACATGTTGGCCAGTAATAAATCACTTGGATTTCTTTAACACTCAGTGACTGCATTCCTTCTTTTCAAAATGATGACGCCTGGAGTCAAGTAAAGCAAGCACCTCAGGGTGGAGTCATAGCATTGATTGGTAGCTGCCTCTATTGATCTACTATCGTCAAACGCAATTTCAAATGTTCCCACAGTATCACTTAATGTGGCACCTCCGAAACAATCACTCTGTAGTTACTTGCATAGGTCTCTATACTGTGATGGGTCAGGAATGTAACTCGGACACAGGTGATTTATGATTTTGTCCATAAACGTTTATAAAACGAAAATGGGTGTAGAAAATGCCTCTCCAGCCCTGCTCTAGAGGTATTTTCCCTACCTAAAACAAAAAACGAAAGGGTCGGTCCTTTGTCGAGATGTCCAAAGTAAACTGGCCTGTGTCCAAAGTACTATTCTGACCCTCACATTCTAAAAATCAACTATAAGGCGAAAAGGGTCTTTGGCCTTGGAAGGTATGCACATGTTCAAAAAGGAAAACACTTAATCCCAACTCAAAAGTTTCAGATGGATAAAGTTCACAACTCCAGAGGCTGGTCCCCTTCCCCTGGATTTCTCAAATGTGTATTGCACACACTGGAAACGTAACAAGTTCTTATTTTTGTTCTGCTCTGTTTCTTTATGTAATATGGCACTTTTTGTTCTTTCTCATTCACTTCATTTACTTCTGTTCGCTTTCAGTCCCATTGCCGAAATGCCCCGTTGCCCCCTGTTACCGCAGGTAGGCTCACCGATATGCTTAACTCTTCATTCTCTCTCATTTACTTAATTTACTTCTGTTCACTTACGGTCCTGTTGCCGAAATGCCCTGGTGTCCCCTCTTCCCTCAGGTAGGCTCACCGATATGCTTAACTCTTCATTCTCTCTCATTTACTTAATTTACTTCTGTTCACTTACGGTCCCGTTGCTGAAATGCCCCGGTGTCCCCTCTTCCCTCAGGTAGGCTCACCGATATGCTTAACTCTTCATTCTCTCTCATTTACTTCATTTACTTCTGTTCACTTACGGTCCTGTTGCCGAAATGCCCCGGTGTCCCCTCTTCCCTCAGGTAGGCTCACCGATATGCTTAACTCTTCATTCTCTGGCATTTACTTCATTTACTTCTGTTCACTTACGGTCCTGTTGCCGAAATGCCCCGGTGTCCCCTCTTCCCTCAGGTAGGCTCACCGATATGCTTAACTCTTCATTCTCTCTCATTTACTTCATTTACTTCTGTTCACTTACGGTCCTGTTGCCGAAATGCCCCGGTGTCCCCTCTTCCCTCAGGTAGGCTCACCGATATGCTTAACTCTTCATTCTCTCGCATTTACTTCATTTACTTCTGTTCACTTACGGTCCTGTTGCCGAAATGCCCCGGTGTCCCCTCTTCCCTCAGGTAGGCTCACCGATATGCTTAACTCTTCATTCTCTCGCATTTACTTCATTTACTTCTGTTCACTTACGGTCCTGTTGCCGAAATGCCCTGGTGTCCCCTCTTCCCTCAGGTAGGCTCACCGATATGCTTAACTCTTCATTCTCTCTCATTTACTTCATTTACTTCTGTTCACTTACGGTCCTGTTGCCGAAATGCCCCGGTGTCCCCTCTTCCCTCAGGTAGGCTCACCGATATGCTTAACTCTTCATTCTCTCGCATTTACTTCATTTACTTCTGTTCACTTACGGTCCTGTTGCCGAAATGCCCCGGTGTCCCCTCTTCCCTCAGGTAGGCTCACCGATATGCTTAACTCTTCATTCTCTCTCATTTACTTAATTTACTTCTGTTCACTTACGGTCCTGTTGCCGAAATGCCCTGGTGTCCCCTCTTCCCTCAGGTAGGCTCACCGATATGCTTAATTCTTCATTCTCTCTCATTTACTTAATTTACTTCTGTTCACTTACGGTCCCGTTGCCGAAATGCCCCGGTGTTCCCTCTTCCCTCTGGTAAACTTACCAGTATGCTGTAGCGGGAATGGCTTCTTCCACAGTGAACCTGCAGGGGATCGTTACCATCCTGCTTCCTTCCTTCAGGCTTGCCGCCTCTGCTTCAAGGTTCCTGTCCTTCCTGTGGCTCACGCTTGCCTATTCCACGCTCCCCTGGGCTCCAACAACACAGAGGCTGCTCTTTGTTACAGCTGCATACCAGCATGCAGCCCTCCCTTCGTTGGCGTTCCTGTGGCATACCAGTCTCTGCAGTCTAACTCTCTCGGGTTCTCCCGTGAGCCGGTTGGCTCCATAGACCTCGCATTCAGCCAGCAGTGCCTCGGTCAGCAGAGAGAGGACTCAGCCTCTGCAGCCACTTCCTCCCTGCTAGCTGGCTTTGCTGTTTAAATGTCCCACAGGCTCGTATGCGCTCACATCAACTAGAGCATGGCTTACGCTCTGGGCCATCACTGATCTTCAGAATGGCTCCGGTTACTTGTGGCAGTACTTCTATACTTAGAAGAAGGGAAGTCAGTTTGTCTTAACTTATAAGCAGAGTCTGGGAAGGTGTTCTCAGCAGTTTTAAATGTCCAGTTTAATGACTTGTATGCAGAATTGAAAGAGATATTTTCAGTAGTTTTGGACGGTACCTTGCGCTTCAGATTACTCAGAGGAGATGGATACTGAGTTGCCTGTGGAGTGATCTTCACTACTCCCCGCCTCTTCCTCATCTCAGTGGCCCACATATTCGCTCTTGTAGTGGCTTGAAGATTAAACACACCAACTTTACATATATGTGGGAAGTGAGGGTAACAACGTGCCTTTAAGTCCTGGGTGACTGAGGAAGCATCTACAAAGGAGGGTGTTTGATTTCCTCCACTGATGCCACCAGGTCTCCCTTAGCAGCACCTTCCCCCATGCGGTGCTCCCTCATAAAGCCACCCGCAGGGTCAGGATCAGGTAGTGGCTGCTGTCCCCTGGCCACATGTGGGGGGAAGTTAGTCTACGAAAGGAGTGATGACATCCTTGCTTAATGTGTGTGTGTCGTTTTCATGTTTGTGTTTTTTTTTAAGTGTGACTGTTCATGTTATGTGTAATACTTGATTGGAAACTGTGGAGAGCTCTATGTGTAGTGTTGTAAATTTCCATTTCTATTCTGTGCATAGAAATGAAAGATGATGGCTCAGTTAATTAAGTGTTTGCTGCTAGTAACTGTATCCATCCTGTAGCCTATCACAGGTTTGAATCCCAGCACAGCTGACTCAGCGTCTCATGCATTGTATGTCGGTATAATGAGTGACATTAAATTCGAAAACAGTATGGTCTCTGTTAAGCTCAAATACCTGTTTTGGAGACTCTAGGGGCACTTTTTGGGTCCCTTCAACTATTTTCTTTTTCGTCTTGTCTTTTTTGATTCCATGGTCTCTTTTAGGGGACCTAGCGACTTCCCCCGAAGTCCCCCTAACATTACGTCCCTTTTTACCATATATAGGCAATATGGTATTGGGTCGCCCCTAAAGTAACTGAGGTGCCCCCCAGGATCCTCATTATTGCCCTGGGGTGATTCTAAAACCTGATACAGGATTTTGGGAGTAGGTTTGAAGTAAGGTCAACCTTAACAGGTAAGTTAAGGTTGATTTCTTTATTGGTTGACAGGAGCCGGCTGCAGTACATCTAACACATTCTTATGCAGGTTCTGACTGCCATCGACCATTCCAAATCCCTCCTCCCTCACATTTCAGACTTCAACCGCAAACATTCCACAAGCAACAGACGCATTTTGATATGTGCTACTTTACTGTATAATACATCTCCTTCCCTTTAAACTGGTAAACAAAACAAAGAAGAGGAAGAAGAAGAAGGAGAAGCAGAAGAAGTCTTTGGGATCGGTCCACCAAGACAGAGGGAGACCTGGCAAAGGGGTAGCAGACCACTGTGTGAAGACATAGACACCCATAGAAGTGGGGAGAGCTTGAAAAGGGATAGCAGAGCATTGTTTAAAGATGTAAATGCCCATAGAATTGGGTGATCGTACATACTATGGCAAATGCCAACTTTCTAACGAACATACTATGGCAATTACAAACTTTCTAACAATGGCCCTCATTACAACCTTGGCGGAGGACCATGGTGCTATTATCATGCCGCTAAGGTTGCAATTCCGCCATGGTGGATGGCGGAATTACCGCCCCATTAAAAGGTGAGTGGGGCGGTAATTCCCCATTCACCAATGGCCCCTTCCCCATTCCCATTTTTGCCCCATAGGGCATAATGGGAATGGGGAAAGGCGATAATTACGGCACCGTAAATTACGGTGCCGTAATTATCGCCAAGGTCCCTTTGCGGCATGGCTTTTAACGGCTGCAAAAAGCAGCCGTTAAAAGCCATCCCGCAAAGGGAACCTTGTAATCAGGCGTTAAGGGTCGGCGCGTTTACGGCGCCGTAAACCCCTTAACGCCTGAGTCGGAATGAGGGCCAATAACTGACTGCTCTTTTATTCCAGACATCACCTCCTCCCACCCTCACTGCACTGCTTTTGATCCTTCACAATCCTTTTAGATCCTGAAAACCTCGAGTCACCTTTCCTTCCTTTTCTATGCAGTTTAATTTTCACCAGGTCACCAGGTAGAAATTCTCTACGCTTACACCCAAACTTGATATCATAGCTCAATTTGGAGGCTTCACTGCTTCCTCTTATCCGATCCTCAACAGGTCCAATGCCAGTAACCACTGACTTGAAACCATTGAGCCAACCAGGAGTGAGCAGCGTGTTGGGTTTGCAACCCCTCATGATATCAAACAGAGAATTTCCAGTGGTACAGTGTGGAGTAGCTCTGTACTGAAATACTCTCCACAACAAATCCCTTTGCCAATCTTCCTTGCTCATCACTGACATCCTGACAACATCCATCCGTGTGCAGTTGAATCGTTCAACACAACCATTGCTCAGGGGATGATATAAGGCTGTCCTCTTATATACTATACCTTTTTCTTTGAGCCATGTTTGGAACTCTCTCTCAAGATAAACTGTGGACCATTGTCACTCACCAGCTGTGGCGGAAATCCCTCTCTACAAAACACAGACTCTAAAAATTGAATTATGTTCTAGAAGGTGACTTCTTTGACCACCCGACCTCTGGATAGGAGATCCCTAATCGCAATGATATAACTATCTCTGGAACCAGCAATATTAAGAGGAGCATGGATGCGTGGGATGAGAAATTATTGGTAATATAACCGAT
Organism: Ambystoma mexicanum; assembly: GCF_040938575.1. Classification (NCBI taxonomy): domain Eukaryota; kingdom Metazoa; phylum Chordata; class Amphibia; order Caudata; family Ambystomatidae; genus Ambystoma; species Ambystoma mexicanum. The sequence goes on from NC_090934.1 coordinate 1,019,425,573, forward strand.
GCATTTCGTTCCTGTAAAACGTGACCAGGTTATTCAACATTCCTATCATGCTTGGAATTTCTTTCAAAGAAAATTACATTTTGGGTGCTCTAGTTGAATCACTTCAGTTGAACGAGTGGGACTAACATACCTGAAACAACAGTGATCTGTAAAAGAAGCACACAAGACTAAGTGTGATACCCTTTCAACTCTGGTGATCCGATTGCTGCAGTCTCTGTCCTCCCTCTGACTCTGGGGCCATCCGTCATATTATCCCTCTCCCTCTCCTTTCCTTCCATACGCTCCTTTCTCCCGACATCTTGCCTCTCGTGCTGCTGCCTTCGCTCTCTTTCTCTTGAGTACTTCCTGTGAGATATTTTGCTATAATTCGGGCAACAAATATAACCAATCCTTTGCCCTCAAGGCAAGGGGCGGCACCTTCCATGTCACCTTGCGGTCTGAGATGTCCTCATCACATCCCATCCGAGCAGGCATGCCACAGGGATCGAACCTCGGACCCTTCCTGTTCAACCTCTTCACCAACGACATCCCAACAGATCTCCACAAGACTGACCTGGCGCTGTATGCAGATGATGTTGCAGTCATCTCCCAGTCATTCAGCGAAAAGGAAGTGGCGAAGAACCTGCAAGCTTCACTGGATACCATTGCGACGTGGTACAGCGACTGGCGGATAGAACTCAACACCAGCAAGTCAACCGCAACGCTGTTCACCAGAAAGATCAAGGAGCCCCCACACCTCAGCCTCAACGGGGAGACCATCAAATGGGAGAGCAGCAGCCGCTACCTCAGTGTGACACTGGTCAGCAAACTCAACTGGGAAAGCCACATAGAGAATACTCAGAAGAAGGCAACAGGAAAGATGGCAGCGCTGTACCCACTCCTGAAGACCAAGTCCATGCCCTTGCGGACAGAGATCAACGTCTACAAGGCAATCATCAGACCAACCCTGACGTATGTCTCCCCAGCATGGATGACCTGCCATGATCGACACCGGAAGAGTCTTCAGATAGTCCAGAACAAGGCCCTGCAGATATCGTCTGGAGCTCCAATCTTCACAAGGATAGCAGACCTTCACAGAGATCTGGACATCGAGATGTTGGACGAACATCTAGCAAAGCTGAGCAAGAACTTCTGCCAAGGACTAGATCAGAACCCGAACCCTCTGATCAGAAGACTCACTGCCAACACTGCAAACCCCTTCAACTGCTACCCGCGGCCCATCACTTCGAAGTCCCTCTGAAACCAGCCCTACTGTGACAAGACCACACAGACCAAGAAGAATACTAACACACGACTACATGCTCAACCCGAGAAGATGGAATAATGAGGCACCAGCCTCGGTATCCAAAAATCACTGCTGATGGATAAAAATCTATCAGTAAGAAGAAGAAGAAGCGCACGGGATGGCAGACACAGCATGCCACTGGACACGGGACGGGAGTAATAGCATTAGGGGTAATGGCAACCATTGGACGGTGCGACTTGCTGCACTGCTCTGAAAACTTCCCGCCACAGCCCCACTGAGGGACCCATGCCGAGTCCCATGAAATACGTCACAGGCATGCAAGAGCGTAACAGTGTTGTGCAAGGAGCCCACCGGTGGTTTGGTCACTTGCCCCCAATCATGACGCTGTACGCTGCTACGCATGCAAAGTAACGTAAAACAGCTGGATTACAGTAGTGGTGCAAGTAGGGGAGCTGATGGGGGATCTTTTGCTTAGAGTATTTTGCACTGTCGCTTTCCTTCCTCCACCTAGTATGTGCCCAAACTGCCCTCACCTTTGTTGTGGCTGCTACACAGCTGACGGCAATAAGAGGGAAAGGCGTAATACACCAGTGCCATATACGATTTTCTTCTTTCTTTACAAGTCATTAAATGCCACCATGGGGAAGGCCATATCTCGTGCCAGAGCCCAGAGGACTCATCAAGTGATCAAGATGGCATCACCAACGCCTATGAGCCCAACATAGGAGCCTATCCGTTCCAAGGCTGGATGGTAAAGTGCAATCACAGATCTATTTGATAAAGCCGCTCGGGCCCATGACGCTTCGGAAACATTACATGCTGCACCAGTCTGCCAAGTTCATGTCCAAGCCATCCTTTACGGGAGAATAAGGTGGAGAAGGGGCTTGGAGATTCTGAGAGCGGAAGAGTCAGGAGTGGGCTCAGGACGTCTCAGAGCTGCAAAGGCTTCAGTGGTGCGGATACAATGCTACCATTGTCAATTGTGAAAGGCTCTCAGCAAGACATGGGGCTACTACAGCGAGGAGCAGAGGCGTAGACAGGGTAGGGCCTGAGTGGGCAAGGCCCACCCAAAATCTGTTAATGCCCACTCAACAGCACTGTGTGGGGATTTACAGATGTTAATGTCACTGCGGTGGGCCCAACTACATTAGCTTCAGGCCCTACTAGTTAGACAATCCTGGCTATGCCTCTGGCGAGGAGATGACCAATCCCGGAGCAATCGCTTTATGAAATCTGACTTGGGTGTGGGTAATAGTGGCCCAGTGGGTTCAGCAGATCAGTAATGGCAGGGCAGAAACAAAAGCCCTTTGCTTCCCAAAGCCAGATGTTCTCCCCGTTTTGGCCGGATTCCTCTGTCATCCCACCTTCTCACCATTTCAGCTCCCTTCAGAGTGGCAACTTGACCCACGGTAGTGCAGCCACACCAACAAGGCCAAATACCCCATCTGTTCTGGAATAGCCCACCACCACGAGTTGACTTCTCTTGTGCAAGTCCTATTAGCAGAGGATCTCAGTCAAAGTGGAATCATCAATTTACAGCATGTCCCTAATGGGAATGCATCCTGGGAAAATATAACAAATACACCAAGCGGCAATACTGATAACTGTGGAAACATCGGCATCCTTCTGACCCATCTCCTAGTAGATCGAACACCAGGCCCGGCCTTAGGGGGAGGCAAGCCGGGGCGACCGCCCGGGGCGCCACGCCCCCCAGGGTGCCATTAGCCCCCGCCACGGCAGCTTGGGGGAGTCTTTTCAAGGGCTCCACCAAGCTGGCGTAGCAGGAGAAAGCGTGACAGGCACCTCATTGTTAGTGAATGCGCCCGCGGCAGTGGAGCGCATTTAAGGACAATAGGGTGCTAACACGCCCTATTCATAGCATTACCTCCTCGCAGGAGCAAGGAAGTTTAAAAAAAAATGTGACACTTCCTGGCCCCGCCCCCTGTTGAAGGGGGGGCGCCGATTCGCCCAGGGCGCTGCTGCCCCTAAGCCGGCCCTGTCGAATACCCATTGTGGTCTAGTGAGCCAAGGAACAAGGTGACCCAAAGGATCAATGGGAAGCAAACACAGGCCACAATAGCCTCTGCCAGAGATCCAGCCAGGGGAAGCACACCCAGAAATCACCATATCAGAAAGCAGCGCTGTTAAATCCCTGGCTTTATACAGGCCTCGAATTGGGACTGTATGGATCCCCGCAAATGGACGGTCATGTGGTAACAAGAGGTGAAGCCAGGGGGAGTAACCATGAGAGGTGTCCACCGGGTGATAATTTGGAAGAAAGGGACTTAGAGTATAGGGCAATGACAGCAAACCTCACTCCCAAATCTGCCACGGTGAAAATCATCTTCTAGAGGAAAAAGAGACACCCTGAAAAATAAGGTGCTCTCAAAGTGGGTCAAAGACTAGTCGGGCAAGGACCCAAAAAGCGAATGGAGTGCTTCAAAGAACAGTGTATTGGTATTTTCATGGGGGGCTGGCCCACCTAATGTCTCACAGTTTCTATGGGCCAGCCAGCTCTTGAAAGGAAATAAGCTGTGTCTGAAAATGGTGTGAATTAATACACGCCGTGAACTATCCTCAGGGCAAAAAGCAAGAATTGCTCCTAACTTCCTAAAATGTTTGCCTGTTTTTCTTCCAGCCGCACATTTATCTCTTTAAATTTCCAGCCATCTTCTTCAAATTCATTTTTATTCCCAGTCCCAACTTCCCCATTATATGGTCTGAAATGTGTGATTCTTTTAATACAGTTTAAATTCCACCCTCTTTTCCTACTTCTTGAGTTTTCACTGTTCTGTATTGAAGGGCCACTATATTTTTAAATCTGTTCATTTTGTACTGTGTCTATAAATATATATATATATATATATATATATATATACATATGGTTACGTTGCTAAACCCATAGGAAGAGCACTTTTGGGTGGCTTATAGTTTCGCTCCGCCTGGACGAATTTTCACCAAAAACTATATGGCCCACTCAGAATTGTTTTGCAGAGTTTTGTGAGGTTTGGTCAAGGGGGGTGCAAAATTATGGGGATCCCATTATTTCTTTTTTTCCCCATAGACTGAATGGAGAAAAAGCTTTGCTTAAGCCGACAGCCCAAACCGCTGGACGGATTTCAACCAAATATGCGGCAGGAGCGGCAGCTTCGTCCCGAAAGCGTGCTTTTGTAAATTTGGTTGAAATCTTTCCAGTAGTTATTTTTAAAACAACCAAAAAGTAGGTAAAAAGAATGTGTGATATCTATGTCCGCTCCGCAGTCACACTTCCCTGTTCACTCTGCGGACAGGACTCTGATTGGCTTAAAGGGCAACGTGGTGTCCACGGATATCGGATGCACCCGCTGATTGGATGGTGAAAAGATTGAAGTGCGTTAGATTTTGGGAAACGCCCGCCATCTTGGATTCACGGACTGGTGTCAGCGGACATCACGGTAAAAACATATTAAAAAAAACACAACATTGCACTTCTCAAACTTATCAAATAATCTCTGGGGAGGTGAGGGGTGATGAGGATGGGATATGGCTGCAAGAAGCAAAAAAACTGGTGTTTTTGCTGCAAAAGTCCGCAAACAGTCCAGATGTTCGCAAACAGTCTTGCGAAGTTCGTGGACACATCTGCGTTACAGGGTTGGTGAAAAGCAGTTCTTGGATGGTTTATAACTTTGGCGCCACTTAATTAAACTGCGTGAAATATTCTTGACCTGATTCCGAATGAGTCTGCAAAGTTCGGTGGGATTCTGTCAAGAGGGGGCGAAATTAGTGGGGGTGTCCCAAAATAATATAAAGGCTTATAAATGAGGTGCCATTTGACAAATCTACACTTATGTTGGGCAACTGATAATAGATCTAGGTATAAATGCTTTTGCAAAGTTTGGTGGGATTTTGTAAAGAGGGGGCAAAATTAGAGGGGCAGTCACAAATTATTTTAAAGGCTTATAAATATGGTGCCATTTGACGAATCTACAAAAGGTTTGTAAATAGATTATAGATCTAGATTGGTGGGATTCTGTCAAGAGGGGGCAACATTGGGGGGGTTCCAAATTATTTTAAAGGCTTATAAATGGGTGCCATTTAACGAATCTACACAAAGGTGTGCAAAAACATTATATATGTAGATATACATGTTTTTGCAATGTTTGGTGGGATTTTGTCAAGAGGGGGCAAAATTAGAGGGGGGGTCCCAAAATATTGTAAAGGCTTATAAATGTGGTGCAATTTGACAAATCTGCACAAAATTTTTCAAAAAGATTTTAGATCTAGATATAAATGTTTTCATAAAATCTACATGGATTTTGTCAAGTGGGACTAGGTCATATGACTATTGTATGTGCATACATTTGACACTTTTGAAAAAATAAAACATGTGTGGATTTCCAGCAAACTCGTGGAAGGAACATTGGCAAGGATCTGAAAGCATGGTTTTGCAAATGTGCCTGTGTTTTATTTTTGAACAAGTGTCATAATGTAGGTACACAAAATAGTGGTATAGCTTTTTGGTGACTGAGGTATAGCCGGTAGCCATGGGCAGTGGGCAGATTGTCCGGGTCATGGAATAAGGTCATGATTCGGACAATATGGCTACTGGCCATGGCCACAAGGGACAACACATGGGGTTAAAGTGGCCATGACCACCTGGGACCAGCTTTGTGCTAAAGTTGTAGGAAATTGGGATAGGTTTGAAAGGGAAGAAAAATGTGCTCGTAGTAATATGGTCATAGGGTTTTCTCTTCGCCTTCTTCAGACTGCCATGGAAAGCGAAGAGAGGCCCTATATGGAACCCCACCTTACCTTTTCCATGGTGGCCATCCCGGTGTAGGAAGGAAAATCCTTTTTTAGCACCCCAGGTTCCCGCTTTGGGAACCTAGGATGCTAATGGCCTTCATCCCTCATTACAGGGGCTGGATTGGGGAATAATGGTACAGAGACCTTGTTATCCACCCTTGCTTCGCTTGGGCTGATAACTTGGGCTGATGGGCCGGTCACTGGAACCGTGGATGAATGCCACAATATTCCCATTAGCATAACACAAAATGCAAAGGGAAATGTTGGAAAGTAGATGGATTCTATACGTTTTTTTAGTTCTATTTTTTAACTGTGAACAGCTAAGAACGAAAGGTGGGGAGGGAAATGAGGGAAGAGGCACCAAACACTAATATGGAGGGGTAGGTGGACAAGGGAAAATGTTGCACGTGTGTTATTTCTAAGGTAGGGGGCAGTGTTTCTCATACAGCAGTGGTGGTGGCGCTTGGGAAGAGGGATGGCATTAGCTGATGCCATGTTAAGATAAATAGCAGTTTTGCTAAAAGTATGAACTGTGTACTAGATTGTTAATGGATAATGAGTAGGAATAGGTGTTGGAGCTGTGCAAGGGAAATTTTAAGTTGAAAGTTCCTAGATCAGTAGAAAATGCAGTTCTGAACTGTCTGCGAAGCACGGATCTTATCGTGTTGTGCGGATGGGTTCTCGGGCACGTCATCATGCCGCATGCCAGCGTATAGTCATGTGGCACTGTCCGGAATGTCCTCAATGAAGTCAGATGTTCGTAGACATCTACGGATGCAAAACTAGTTGAAATGGTTGCAAAAAGTGTGTAGAATGTTTAAAATGATTCTAGAATGTGAGAAATGGCATAGTTTTAATATTGTTATATTGGGTAAGTATGATATTAGTAGGTTGCAGGAAAATAGCATGCACAGGTAAAAACCCATGAAATTCACTGAAAAAACAATGTTAAAGGGACGTTATGGTTAAGTTGGACTAATAAAATCCTATGAAACTCAATGAAAAAACTTTGTTAAAGGGAGTTGATGGTTAAGTTGGACTAATAAAAACCTACGAAATTCAATGAAAAAAATGTGTTAAATGCACGTTATGGTCAAGTTGCACTAATAAAAACCTATGAATTTCAGTAAAAAAACATTGTTAAAAGGACGTTATGGTTACAAGTAAAACTGAAAAACCTCAGAAATGTACCAGTTATTGTAAGCTAAGCAACCAAAACTCCTGCATCCACCGTGCACTGCTAAGACTAACACCAGGCACCCCTGAGGTAGCGTTGCTTCGCTCTCTGCCATCCCTGAGGAAGCGTTGGTTCGCTCTCTGGGAGCCCTGAGGAAGCGTTGGTTCGCTCTCTGGGAGCCCTGAGGAAGCACTGGTTCACTCTCTGGCAGCCCTGAGGAAGCGTTGGTTCGCTCTCTGGCAGCCCTGAGGAAGCGTTGGTTCGCTCTCTGGGAGCCCTGAGGAAGCGTTGCTTTGCTCTCTGTCAGCCCTGAGGAAGCATTGGTTTGTTCTCTGGCAGCCCTGAGGAAGCGTTGATTCGCTCTCTGGCAGCCCTGAGGAAGCGTTGGTTCGCTCTCTGGAAGCCCTGAGGAAGCGTTCCTTTGCTTTCTGGCAGCCCTGAGGAAGCATTGGTTCGTTCTCTGGCAGCCCTGAGGAAGCGTTGGTTCACTCTCTGGCAGACATGATACACCAACATTTGCACTGAGCTGAAAATCCTTCAGTAGAAATGTAGGAACTTAATATCTAGTTAAGTAAACTCTATTCTTTGCTTATGTCAAACTAGTTTCTCGAAACAGAACACAGGAGTCATGTATATTTTCTTTCCTTTCCACTCAACATGCAACAGGATGGCATTCTACTGGGAGCTGTTGGCGCCTATGACTGGACTGGAGCCGTCCTCAAAGAGACCAGCAGCGGAAAGATTATTCCAAAGAGGGAATCTTACCTCAAGGAGTTCCCAGAAGAGCTGAGGAACCATGGAGCCTACCTGGGTGAGTGAGATCAGGGATGCGGCAGGGTTTGGTGTTCACATGAGGGGCAGGGCAGCTGTATAAGTGTTCAAGTGGCTCAGCCCTCTCGGAGTCTGGGGTGCTGCCCCCTGGAAAAGGGCAGGGTTTGATGGGTAGGTCCTTTTTTTGTTTATCCTTGCTCTGCTCTGTACCTAAACTGGGTTGTGAGGGAAGCTTGTACTGCCACTGCTCAGGATATACCTACTCAGTGTGTGAGGCAAGCTTCAGAGGGAAGCTTGCACCGCCACTGCTCAGGATATACCTCCTCAGTGTATGAGGGAAGCTTGCATTGAGTACTGCGTGTGAGGGAAGCTTGAGTGGAAGGTTTGCACTGTCACTGCTCAGGATATACCTAATCTGTGTGTGAGGGAAGCTTGAGAGGGAAGCTTGCACTGCCACTGCTCAGGATATACCTACTCAGTGAGTGAGGGAAGCATGCATTGAGTACTGCACGTGAGGGAAGCTTGTGTGGAAAGCTTGCACTGCCACTGCTCAGGATATACCTAATCTGTGTGTGAGGGAAACTTGAGAGGAAGCTTGCACTGCCACTACTCAGGATATACCTACTCAGTGTGCGAGGGAAGCTTGCACTGCCACTGCTCAGAATATACCTACCTAGTGTGAGGGAAGCTTGTGAGGGAAGCTTGCACTCTGCCACTGTTCAGGCTATATCCACTCAGTGTGTGAGGGAAGCTTGCACTGCCACTACTCAGGATATACCTACTCTGCATGTGAGGGATGCTTGAGAGGGAAGTTTGCACAGCCACTGACCAGGATATACCTAATCTGTTTGTGAGGGAAACTTAAGAGGGAAGCTTGCACTGCCACTACTCAGGATTTACCTAATCTGTTTGTGAGGGAAACTTAAGAGGGAAGCTTGCACTGCCACTATGCAGAAAATACCTACTCCGTATCTGACGGAATCTTGAAAGAGAAGCTTGCATGGCCACTGCTCAGAATATTCCTACTTAGTGTGAGGGAAGCGTGCACTGCCACTGTTCAGGATATACCTACTCAATGTGTGAGGGAAGCTTGAGAGGGAAGCTTGCACTGCCACTGCTCATGATATACCTACTCTGCGTGGTAGGGAAGCTTGAGAGGGAAGCTTGCACTGTCGCTGCTCAGGATATACCTACTCAGTGTGTGAGGGAAGCTTGTACTGAGTACTGCGTGTGAGGGAAGCTTGAGTACAAAGCTTGCATTGCCACTGCTCAGGATATACCTACTCTATGTGTGAGGGAAGCTTGAGGGGGAACTTGCACTGCCACTGCTCAGGATATACCTACTCAGTGTGTGATGCAAGCTTCAGAGGGACGCTTGCACCGCCACTGCTCAGGATATACCTACTAAGTGTGTGAGGGAAGCTTGCACCGCCACTGCTCAGGACATACCAACTCAGTGTGTGATGCAAGCTTCAGAGGGAAGCTTGCACCGCCACTGCTCAAGATATACCTACTAAGTGTGTGAGGGAAGCTTGAGAGGGAAGCTTGCACTGCCACTGTTCAGGATATACCTACTCAGTGTGTGGGGGAAGCTTGCACTGAGCACTGTGTGTGAGGGAAGCTTGCACTGCCACTACTCAGGATATACCTACTCTGCGTGTGAGAGATGCTTGAGAGGAAAGCTTGCACTGCCACTGATTAGGATATACCTACTCCGTATGTGAGGGAAGCTTGAAAGGGAAGCTTGCACTGTCACCGCTCAGAATATTCCTACTTTGTGGGAGGGAAGCTTGCACTGCCACTGCTCAGGATATACCTACTCAGTGTGTGAGGGAAGCTTGAGAGAGAAGCTTTCACTGCCACTGCTCAGGATGTACCTACTCTGCGTGTGAGGGAAACTTGAAAGGGAAGCTTGCACTCCCACTGCTAAGGATATACCTACCCAGTGTGTGGGGGAAGCTTGCACTGCTACTGCACACGATACGCGCATTCTACGTGCAATGGCAGCTTTCTCTGCTGCTGTGTGTGTAGTACCTGGTTTGTGAATAATAAGCTTGCTCTGCCGGTGAGCTCGTCGTGCCTGTCCTGTGTTTGGGAAAGAGGCACGGCTGACACCTGCCCTCTGCCTATTTATGTGAAAGAGTGATTTTGGAATTTCTGCTGTTTGTCACTTGCCTGGCCTTGCTGCTCGATATGAACCTGTTCTGTGTAGCTGATGCAAGCTTGCTCTGATTGTGAATGTCTATCTGTTGTATGATAAGGACGCTTGCACTCATTTTCACCATCTTATATCTGTTCTGTGGGAGGGACGCTTGCACTGCTCCTGCATCTGATGCATCAGTTCTGTGTGGGGCATGGGTGTGTGTACCTGTTGCTATTGCCTGGGCTGTATGTCTGAGTTATGATTGCATTGCATATGCCTGTTCTATTTGTGAGATCAAAATGCACTGCTAATCTGCAAGCTGTGCAGGATTGTACGCTGGAAGCCTGCACTGCTGCTGCCGCTGTTGCACCTGTTCTAGAGATCCATACACTACTGCTTCCCGTGCGGCACCTCTTCAATGTGTCAAAGAAGTGGTGCAGTAACTGTATATTCTGAGTACATGGGCCTGTGGCTGCTCTACTGTCATTTTGAAGAATACATCCTGTGCTACACTAGAATCCATGGTACAATGACGAGCTGTTGAGAATACTTGCGGGTTTATCCTGGATACCTTAAGTTTTATTTGTTTTCTCAAAACGGTGGATTGACCACACTTTTTTGTTAAAAAGTAGAAAAGTCTGTCTTTCGTGCAATTATTTATTTATTTATCCATTGTTTCATGTGCAATCATAGTCCCAATTGTGGTCAGCCGACACGTGTTTCGACCGCGTGGGTCTTTATCAAGGCAGGTGGTTATGGAATAGATGCCCCGGCTGGGCTTCAATTATGCCCTTAGTAATATTCAACCTGGGCGCATACACGCGTCTTGGTTCATTGTCTGCTTGTCTGCCTGCCAAATCAAGTAATAAGGGACTAGGGGAAGGCCAGCGCTACATTAACAAAAGTCTTGGGGTCACCGGCAGAGGAACACAAGGAGCCATCATTTTGAACATAAAATCATGAAATCTGCCCATCTGTACACAAGGCTTTTTTTTAACAATGGACTCCAATGTTTGCAGTTCAAGCACAGTGAAATTACATGATTTGCCCAGATCACACAGTTTGATTAAGCAGTGAAGCCAGGATTTTAACCTATTTTGAAAATGAGGCACCTGACATTCCTCTCGGCCTCTAGGTAGGACAAATATTTGTTTTGGCTCTAAAGAAACACAGTTGTATAGAGTTTACTTGCAAAGTACACAACGCGCCTAAAACCACCCGACAGCATGTAAAGCTTTATATAAACGTGCTAAATCAACCGAGGTATAGTTTCCACATTCTGAATGGAAGACTGCAAGTCCCAGAATGCCAACCCTCATTTTCGCATGTTAAACCAGTTGTCCTCATGGAAATAGACTCAGCATTAAAAAATAATTTTTTTGGTGACTCACCTTCTTGTTGGCATTCTTGACTCCGTGTGGTGGTAGGGCATCTAGCCTGTTTACACGCATTCTAGAGAGCTGCCAGAGGCCCCCTCATCCCCCACGTCCCGTATGAAACTGGACGACTGAGGACTGCAGTGAAGATGTGTGGCCCCCTGTCCAGGCTAAACCTCCCAATCTCTCCCCTGCCACACATGGGCTGATAGTCTGATTCCTTAACTAAGACCTGACTTTTCTATATGGTCTCATCGGTTTCCTCCCTGAAGGGGGTGTCCTTTGTTTAAACATAAATAATCATGCCCCACTTTGTCCTGCAAGCAGGCCCGCATATTGCAGCTGTGTGGGGGCTTTCAGTTGGAAATGTCCCATCACGATTTCAAATCACTAAATATGTTTGCAGAAGAAAAGTCCTGCTGCTAAAAAGCAAAGGGGTTACAGAAGTAATTGCCAGGCCTTTGTTAACAAGGCAGCCACACACTGTCCTATCCTGCCCACCACAGTTCTCTACGCAAGAAGTCCAGTCCGCAACAGCCCTGAATTTAGGGCGAGAGACGCTAAAGCCCCATTAAAAAAATTAAAAATGCAACTGGTTCCTTCTATTGCGCTTCATGCCAGACTCCAACCTCTAAGCACATAATTGGGGAAGGGGATTGAGCCCGTGAGGCTCAGTGTTGTCTAGTTTACAAGACCAACCTAAAATGGCGGATTGACCTAAAATGGCGGCTTACATTGATTCTAAGGTCAGGGCCTTGCAACACGGATTCCTTCGCAAGTGTCTTATAAGCAGCTTGGCGTAGGCCAATATACATATATTCGTTGCAATAGGAGCTACGATATAATTTCTCGTTTGACAATTACACACTTGTCTCTCCCTGATATTCTCCACCTACCTGACGTCAGGTCTCTCCTCCACCCCGCCCCCAATGCTGTGTTCTTCAAAAGCACTATCAAGACTGAAAGAAACGCAGGGAACAAAAAATGCATCTTAAGATCAGAATTACTTGTAGTCATTGTTCCACACAACATGACGCTTTATGCCCCTCTCCACTTTCTAATCACCCCCCGCAACTGCCCCCCCCTCCGCCGCCCCTGGTCACTTCGTGTTCTGTTTATGTTTTGTGGGTCAGAAATGGGCTTCATGTCCCAAGCAGGCAATTAGAATAAAGTCCATCAAAGGTACCTCAACAAGATAGCTCGGTGAGCTATGTCTCTACTCTATCACATGCAGATCACAGGCTCAAATCCCAGTAGGAGAGCTTGAAGAAAAGTTAAAGGTGGCACATTCCCACCCACTTGTTGACCAGCTCCTGACTGCAATGCACATCTGGCATGTGCTCAATGTAAGTGTGCACATTGGGCGCATACCTGCCTGCATTTGAAAATCAAAAACCCTGAGATGTATGCCCTGCCCACAATCACAAAAGACTCCGCCCATTTGCACACGGCCCACCCACCTGTCAAAAAAGGTAAACTTGGTTGTTGTAGGCGTCATTAGAAACACATTTGCAGTTTGCCCTTTACAGTGCAATGCAATAAATGTGAATGTCGAAGGACATGCATAATCACCCAAATTGCATAGGACCAATGGCATACGCCTACCATAAAAGCAATACACACACAAAACCAAGAGAGGATATTTTCTTCAAATAATGTTTTTGAAAACGTTAACATGTCTGCATGTTTAAAACTCCAAGAACCAATGCAAAGGTTTTCCCTGGGACTTGCAGTACCGAAATTGGACATTTCACCTTAGTTGTTTGTTATTCTTCATGTGGTTATCTAGTGCAGTGGTGAGGTGTTCAGCCTGTAAACCTGCTGGCTGTGGTTCAATCCCTGAGGTCGGCTTTAATTCATGAATTCAAAGAGGACCTTCACTGTTTCTCACTTTATCCGGGGTGGGGGTGGGGACCCTCTCCACCCACGTGTACCCTCAACTTGAGCCTTGGCAAACTGGCCAAAAAGAATGGAAGCTGAAAAAATAGGAATACTGCTTTCAATCCGGTGTCATTAATGACACCGGATTGAAAGCAGTATGGCACTTCTGTTTTTTTTTTTTTGCTTCAACTTTCATTCTTTTTGCCCAGTTTGCCTTACGTTTTAGTCGCCCATCAATTTAAGGCGACTGAAACTTAAGGAAAACTGGCCCAAAAGTATTAAAGTTTAAGCAAAATAAACGCAGTAATGCCAGTGACGATGGAAGGATGAAGGAAATGGAGGAGGCACCCCGATAACCTGTGCGAGGTCCTCCTCTTCCCTCGCCCCAGGTAAGGGGGAGAAGCCAGCCAAAGAGCGGCAAAAAGGCCAAAATGCCAGCGAAGGGCAACAAAGAAAAGGGGCAGGGATGCCCCTATATAACGGGTGGGCTCCTTACTGCAGGAAGCATCCAGCCCCTGCAGAAGGACGCCCGCTGTACTGCATTTGCGCCGTTTCAGGGTCCCGTTCAATCCTCCACCTGATTGGCTGCAAAAGACCGCTGTCGGCAGCCAATCGGATGGAGGATTTGACAAGACCCGAAAACCCAGAGACTCTAGGGTCTTCCCCGGAGACCTGGAGAAATGGCTAAAAACCCAGATTATCCGGGGAAAACCCTGAGGTTAGGCAGGATATGATTGGGTGCCTGAGCTGTGGATAGAAGCAGAGGTGTTGCGTGGGGCGTTTGGAGGGGGTTGTAGCCCCGGATAGAAGTTCAGGGGCTAAAACCAAAAGACTAGCTAGCCCCGGGCCCCAGCAGTCCCAACATTAGCATAGCCCCGGATCTTTTACAAACCTAGCAACATCCCTGGATAGAAGTGTGCACTCCTGTTGAGCATGCAGCACATGTACACGGCGTTGCGCTGCTGCAGGTAGTATTTTGCATGATGTAAAGCACCTCTGCTGCTTTATGTATTCTATGTGCCAGGGAAGCTCGAGGAGGAGCTGCTGCTGCTGCTGCTGCTGCTGCTGCTGCTGCTGCTGCTGCTGCTGCTGCTGCTGCTGCTGCTGCTGCTGCTGCTGCTTGCACTGTACAATACTGAGCAAGGTTGAAGCTTGCATTCCTGTTACGTTTCCCATGGGCCTTGCTCTAGCTGCTTTAACGGACCTTAATCTACCTGGAAAAGTTTTCAGCCTGGCAGCAACTGAATGTCACCCCTAAACCGGTTGGAGGTCCAGGGGGTGCACTTCGATTCTTTGGGCGGCAGCTTGCCTGTGGACAGTCGAGGCCCTGCGCACAGCGTGCACACCACTGATGGACTCCAGAAGGACAGGGGAATGTGAACAAAGACTCCGTGTACGAGGAAGGGGTCAGCGGGGCAGCACTCGATATTCTTACACATGAGAAGCCCCACTCACTTGCCGTTCGCGTGACGCAGTTGTAGACTTCCGCTTGCCTTTCTGTTGGCATCCAGTGACAAATGCGCGCGTCAACAGGGAGGCCGCCAAAGTATTTTGCACACTTTAGAGAACAAACTCAGTGAGACAAGGGCCGGCCCTAGGATTTCCAGGGGCACGCGTGTTCAGATATAGTGACATCAGAGAATGAGCCTTTGAATCTCGAGGGGATCCTGGGAAGTTGCAATAAAAGAAGTTGCCAAGAGCCAGATAAAAGACACACACTTTGTGATGACCAATATATGAATGCTCACTGTTATTATTACATATAGGGCCATAGCATGGTTGAAGCTGTTTATTTTTGGCTATTAGGTGGTGCCACCTGTAAACTGAAACTATTGCATTGGTGTACTGGCAGATGAGATCTGAGGATGGGCACAGAGCTTGTGAGAATTGTTTGGTTAGTTGCCCACCCATTCACTGCCCATGTCCATTCCAATCCTTATGGCCTTTCTGCCCACTACCTGGCTCTCCATGCCCAAAACACATCCTCCTGAGGTCTCTTTGAGCTAAAACTCTATCACACAGTAACTTTGGCCTGTCAGTGTTATTTCTAAGCAGTCATCTGTGAGTTAAAGGCCTAATTGCAGCTGTAAACATGCCACTGGTGGAAAAAAAATGTCTTTTCTAAGTGTTCCTTCGGCTACTCTAATTATACATTTTCCTTGCACTGAAGCCCTTTTTAAAATAAGCATTGACGAAGACAACAGTTTTGCCTTTTGCATAGTGTGACGAAGTCCCCTTACGGGACTTCCGTCTAGCAGCCATGAGCCAAGAAACTCAGGAAGCTGTTTTCTCAGATAAACTAATAGTGGAAACCTACTTTTCCCATAATGCCCAGGAGAAACAAAACCAAAACCTGGACTGGATCCGGGAAGCAGAAATAAGGGCTAGGAAAACAGTAAACCTGGAAAACCATCCAATCCCTTCCTTTAAGACCGAGAAGTCACCAGAAAACGGTCACTGAACCCAAATATCAAGATCACACAAACAAACCACCACCAGAGGGACTACACCTCCCACAATACCCTTCTCTTCCAATTAGAAAATCTGGAATGGATCAAGGAGGTTAAGTTGACCCGTCAAATCACAGGAAGCCCTAACCAAACCTTTCAGGGGCAGAGAGACCATAGGAGAAACACAAACTCCCTTAGATAACCCTTCATCCACTTACCTGTCCAACAGCAGAACAGCAGGTTGTCTGTCACACAAGCTGCCTAATCAGCTTCCTTCTGCCTGCATACCGAATTTCAAAATGGCCACAAGGGTTTTTATAGAGTCAACCCAACCTTCCAAGCCTCAATCTGAATACCAGGAAGTGAGAGAGACCAGACAATCCCAACACTCACACCCTTTAAGCTCACAGTTGTAGACTATCAGCCCTAATTCCAATCATGGGGAGGGGGGTGTTGCTATATAATCCAAGTAGCCAAGTCTAGTGGGGGAGTTGACATCTCCTGTTTAGAGAAGGTTGGAAAAGATGGAAAAGAGAGACTACCTGCAGGAGAACAATGCTGTAGAGGTTTTGAAGACTGGAGACAGGAGTCTGCCTGAGAAAGAAGCTACAGAAGGGGCAGCAGGAGAGAGGACAAGGTGATTTGAAGCAAATCTAGAAGGGACTTCTCAGCCAGTACACAAAGTAAAGGAAAGAAAGGCTGAGGCAAACCCAGGAGAGGATTGTAGGACAATATTTGAAGTAGAAGAAAGAAGTGGCGAGCCAACCCCAGCAGAGGCTTGTAAACCAGTACCTGAAAAGGAGAAAGGAAGTGGTGAGGAAAACCCAGGAGGGGCTTGTAAGCCAGTACTCTAGGTAGAGTACAGAAGGGTGGAAGGAAAACCTGGATTCTAAGTCCATATTGGTAACAGAGAAAAACAGGGAAGAAGTAAACCCAGGAGAGGAGTTAAAGAGGACAATACAAAAGGAGGAAATAAAACTTGAAGTGGATTTGAAGGATGGAATAATATAAGAAGGTTGGTGGGAGAAAGTAATACCTGAAGTGGAGTGGGAGGCACTAACAAAAGGCCAAAGTAGTTGGAAGAAGACATTGTGAAATCATCAGGAGGAGGGCGTAGCTGAAAGTGAGGAAAATGAGAGTGATAGAACTTCAGTTGACCAGAGTGAAGATGATTTAAGGGTTGATGAGCTTTGGGAGAGAGAGTTTGGTAAAATATGGAAAGGAGAGGCAAGGATCCAGAGACTAACAAGTAATTTAAAAGTAGGAGGTTTGAGAGGACCAGGTCAGGTCCTATGTAGGTTTACAAAGGGGGAGGAGGTTCCAGCGGGGGTCAGGGAGCTTAGTGATAGCTCAGAGAGGTGGGGCAAAGAATCATGTCAAGACCGAAAGCTAGTGCAGAGTAGTCCTTTTGCCTTTCTCCTTGCTGACCCCAACAAAATCCCTAAACCACCACGGAAGATCCAACACAACATTAAGGACTGGTTTAGTTTTCTTGTACGGGACCCCAGAAAGCCTGCAAGTAGGCTTGGAGGAGCAAAAGAAAAGTTTGCAACATGGGAGTGAGGTAACTTACCTGAGACAATTTGAAACAGTAGCAGAGGTCGGACAGTGTGAACTCCCATCCTGACATTGAAATCCATTTCAAGAGAGACTGAAGGAACAAGATACAGTAATTCTGTTCTTTTCACTGGGAAAGATCCTGTTTACATTTCAGTCCCCCCCCTGTACAAAATCCGTAATACAATTGGTTAACATTTAGTTAACGGTGCCGGTAAGGGTGCCAGTGCCGTTAACCCCTTACCGCTGCATTTAGAGTTCCATTAGTGGGTCCCGCTAAGGTTGGCTGGTCTTACCAGACCCCCTTAACGGGAGCCGCTAAAGGACCAGGGACCTAATAACTGGCCCGTTATTAGCTCCCTCCCCATTCCTATTGAGCCCTATGGGGGCTCGAAAGGGAATGGGGATGGGTTCCCTGAATGGGGATATACCGGGTCGTGCAAGGTTGGAACGGCCCGGTAATGCCACATTCAGGGAACCCGGACCCGTTATGCGGTATGGGGGTAGCCATGGTGCTAATAGCACCATGGCTACCTCCAGACTCGTAATGACCCTCTTAGTATATGGTCTTTGTGTGCTTCTTGGTTCCAAATGTCCAGTTTGTTACAATTGGTATTAGATTGTCATTTGAAAAACATGGCTATCATTTGCCCAGGTAATCACAGCATTTGCCACCCTATGGGCAGGAATTAACATTATGGCAATGCTTGGCAAGTTCCAGTCCAATGTCGATGCAAAAGCTGTAACTGTTGGCCTGGTCGCTGCTTGCTGGAATTAGTGTACAGTGTGTGCTGAATCACCCATAGAGACTTCTAACTTTTGCAGATGAAGAATAGTGAGATAAAAATGATTTACCACGGAGCACCCACTTTGGTTAAGTGGAAAAGGTGAGACTGGAAGTCTTCTGCCACTCAGGAACCTGAACACACCTTCCCAGCTGTAGTTGGTAGAAATGTTGTTTGCCGCAAGCCCTTTTGCAACATCAATTTCAAAACACCATCTGGCCTTCAAATGCAGTGCAAAAAATGTGATTGTGATTTGCTAACTGAAGTAAACTGTTTCTTGCAGCAGTTTAATGAATGCTTTATTATGGTGTATATGTTTCACCATGTTGGACAAACGAGCAATATTCTTCTAATTCAAAAATAGATGTATCCCGGGTCCATTTCCTCCTTTCAGGTGATTGCACATTTCCACCCTTTAGGAGGGGGGGGCACTAGATAACACCCCCCTCCCAGACAAGCTGTGGAGAAAAGTCACGTTAACCAACCTACAATAGAAAGGTATAATATACAGTAGATGGCTACAATCTGGGCAGTTTCAACAAATATTGGGGGCATAGCCCACCTGTACCCTAGAGGGTAAGCGATCTAACCCCCAGACTCCTCACGACCTGAAGGTTAGAGCATTGCATGTGTACCTGTAAATTGAAAGAGCTTGAGTTCATGATGAGGAACAGAGGAACACCACCACTCTATGTGTCTAGGGTACCCATGACTAAAATTACCATACACACCTTTGCAATGCAACCTTTAGGTCTACTGCCATCCTCTTCAGTGCTTTGAGACAGCCTAGGAGCCTTTGAGTGGTATGAATGTAAACATCATAGCAGTGCGTGTTTCCTTTCCCTGTTTCTGTGAATGTCTTCCTATCCCCACCCCCATTGTGAAAACAGAAAAATAATATGAGGCCGGGAAGCCCGAAAGGAAACACACCAACACAGGTTACAAAGAAACATACAAGTGCTTTATTTCAAGCTACAACAGTTACCAAGTCAAGTGACAAACAGATAGCTATTCGGCTCTCAGTATAACATAACGAACTTCAACGAGGCTTCGATGTGTTCAGTGAGAGACCGCACATTGGAATACCCAGGCAATTTATACAATTTGTCCAGCCCTTGGCTAACCCTCTTGCGGGTTAACCAATCTGCAAAATACAATACTGGTCTTAGGGTTCCTTGCCAGGTCAACCTTTAATATATGCATTTTGATTAGTTTCACTGATATAAGTAGTACATTTACATATAGGTCAACAAATGGACAAGGTCTCTGTTCGCGACCCCGACAAGTGGCCTGCAGGCATATTAATTATTCAGCTGTACGGAGGTCACAACGACCAGAATCTTATTCGGCATGTCATTTGGCCTCCATTTTGATGTTCAGGGTGACTTCTGCATAACAAGAGGAGCTAAAATGGCGGCTTATTCCAAGATGGCGCTTACATTGATTTCTCTGAGGTCAAGACCTTGCCGTGGAGTTTGTTCGCGCAAGATGTTTAGACAACTTGGCGTAGGCCAATACACATACAACTATTACAATAGGAGGCATAATATTATTTCTATTCCAAGACCATCAGCATGTTGAACTGGCTAGCATCAGAGCAATTTGACATCCCACCTTTGCAGTGCAAATTAACTTCTCAATGATTCCACTCAAGGGCAGGACAGAGCACCTTGGAAACCTAAGGTTGCCTTTGCTGCTGGGCTGGATGCAAATGTGTCATTTGGTGGTGTGGGGGTATGTATGTATGTTTTGGGGTATTCAAAACTCTGTCGGCTTTGTCCCGCTACGGAGCACACAGATGGCTGCACATTTGCCCGTGCTACCTCTGGAAACTGCTTGAAGAAAAAAGGCATTAGCAAAAACATTGACTGAATGAATTAATAAGCACTTTGATGCAAACTAAGCCACCTTACACACAGAAGCAGGAACTAGAAGGTAAGTTTACATGTAGGTTTATTCTCCAGTTGTAAAGTAGAGAAAGCACTGGGACATCCATCAGCCCAGCACATTAACTCCAACTGATACCAGTAGAACCCAGCACTCCAAACTCCACTAACACTCCACATTCTATGTCAGTGACATCACTACACTCCAATAACAACACATAGCCATAATCAGTCCCCAGCCAGATTATGACACATCTCCCTCCTTACCACTGACACAACATTAATCCCATAATCGAGACCCAGCACAACACAATATTGCAAGAAAAGTTATGACCCACCACTAGAACACAACACCTTGATTGCAACACTGCTAACCAACCACACAGATGAAAGAACACCCCAATCGTGACCAAGAAATCCATACAACTCAGAAATAACTCCCACTGAGCCAATCTGCTACACCACAAACATCTAACAAAGATCTTAAATGGAAAAGACAAGAAACTAAACCCAAACCACAGGCCCTCCCCAAAGCCTGAACACCCGCTGAAGAACAACAAAAATGGAAGGTACCAAACAATACATCCTTTCCCAGTGGAGACCCCACACACTACAACCAAACTTACCCACTCGCCTTCTAATCCCCACACAGACATGTGGCCACCATGTCTATGTCAACTCAAAAACTCCGACCAAAACTCTGATCCTACCACCAGATCTCACATCAACACACTATCCCCATAACTTACCTAGACAGCACCTAACTGCCCCTTAACCAAAACATAGACAGCACCTCACTGCCCCTTATCCACAACATGGACAGCACCTAACTGCTGCAAAAATCACCAAACAGCACCTCACATCAACACACTATCCCCATAACTCACCTAGACAGCACCTAACTGCCCCTTAACCAAAACATAGACAGCACCTCACTGCACCTTATCCACAACATGGACAGCACCTAACTGCCTCAAAAATCACCAAACAGCACCTTACTGCCCCTTAACCCCTTAGACAGCACCTCACTGCCCTTAACCTCACCATAGACAGCACCTAACTGCCGTAAAAACCACCAGGCAGCACCTCACTGCCCCAAAAATCACCAGGCAGCACCTCACTGCCCCAAAAATCACCAGACAGCACCTCACTGCCCCAAAAATCACCAAACAGCACCTCACTGCCCCTTAATCACTAGACAGCACCTCACTGTCCCTTAACCAAACCTAGACAGCACCTCACTGCCCCTAAACACTAGACAGCACCTCACTGTCCCTTAACCACAACACAGACAGAGAACACCTCACTGCCCCTTAACCGCACCCTAGACAGCACCTCACTGTCACCTGAATCACTAGACAGCACCTCACTGGCCCTTAATCACTAGACAGCACCTCACTGTCCTTTAAATCTCCAAACAGCATCACGCTGCCCTTAAAAACCACCAGGCAGCACCTCACTGCCCCTTACAACCGCCAGGCAGCACCTCAATGTCCCTTAAAATCACCGGACAGCACCCCACTGCCTAAACAAATCACTGACGGCACCCACACATAACCAGGGGACATGCCCCTACGAACAACGACAAACAAAACACCACAGGACAACATACAAAACCCCACAATAACCAATCCAGATAAAGTCCATGGCACCAAATTCCCTGCGCCATCCCAAACATGACATGTCCATCTCAACCCATCCTGAAAATAAACACATTGTAAAAAGCATTATAACTGCCCATGGACCCCACACCCACAAGTCCATACCTAAATCCAGTAGAAATATCGTAAACAGCAGGCCACCAACATCAACTAAACAGCAAAATATAAATCTTAACAGGCCTTAAACTATTAACATTGGCCCAGGACCCAGCCCACCATGCCTATCCTAACCCCGAGGCCACAACATTAAACAACAATAGTACTAACACCGGCCTCCCTTAACACCTACCCTACTTAGTTCCTTCATAGGTCCTTCATCTGAATGTATGAGCCCCACTGATCCGGATCCAACGCTCACCCCCTTGCCAACCTTCTTGTCAGATTACGTACTTGTGGCTTCCACCATCTTCCAGCGCACACATAGTAGATGCCCATAATTCCAGACACGGTCACCGCGCTTCCCACCAGCTCCAAAAACACATGGCTTCTTGCAGTCACACCCTCCGCACCCTCCAATTGTGCTGAAAACCCACCGACTCCCATATCTCCAATTCCTGTTGTGGACCGCGCAACCTTAACTTGTGTGCCAAAAAGCGCATGAAATCCTCCAGTGTCAGCACTGCATTCAAACATAACTTTGCGTCCCAAGATAACCTTGCGTTCCAAATGAACGCTGCTGTGCCGTTCAATGTTGCGTTCCAGCTGATGATGCTAGAACGCCCAGCCTCTTCCAACCAACACAGGCCCTCCTCCATCCGACTTCATCAGAATGAACCACGGCACGACAATGCCAACATCTCCTACTGGCTCAACTTTTCCGGCCTCCTTCATGTTGCCGTTCCGCTTCTGCAGCGCCGCCCTGTATAGTACGCTCCTCCATCTGCAAAGGTCCTCCCAGAAGCAGGCCCGCTCCATGATGGAGCACCTCCCAGCCCTACGTGCCAACCCTGCGCAGGACCCGACTCGCACCAGGACTGCAGCCGGCACCTCACGCTGTCTGCACCACTGGCTCTCTGTAGCTGGCACCTCACCAGCCATCTCCAACACTGGACCTCTCCTCCCACGACGTGCGCTCCGAACAAAGACGCACAGCACAACCTTGCAACCTGGATTGTGCCTCCTCCAAACTCCACAAGGCCCTCCTTGTTGAGCCCCTCCGCAGCTCCTGCAACCGCCCAGCTTGCAGGGTATTAACGGCCAAAACCTCTGGCTGCCTAGACACCGGCCTTCAGGATCCCCAGCCTGTGGCGTTAGGGAGCTGGAACAGTTGGATGAAAGTCACAAAGGAAGGCAATGCATCTCTGGCTGCTCCTTCCCAGCAGCATAAATCCCATCCTCGTCGCCAGTAATGTAAACTAAGCCACCTTCCACACAGAAGCAGGAACCAGAAGGTAAGTTTACATGTAGGTTTATTCTCCAGTTGTAAAGTAGAGAAAGCACTGGCACATCCATCCAGCCCAGCACATTAAGTCCACTGACACCAGTAGAACCCATCACTCCAAACCCCACTAACACTCCACATTCTATGTCAGTGACATCACTACACTCCAATAACAACACATAGCCATAATCAGTCCCCAGCCAGATTATGGCACACTTCTCTGTGCTACTCAAAAAATGCCTATTCTGTAGATTAGGGTTGGTGCAAATGAATGTGGACTTCCACATGTAATCCTTCCCGAGCTTTGAATGGGGTTGGGAAGGATGTACCTGACTAGGTACCACACAATTCCTCCATTCATAGTGCTGTTGGCAAAGTACCCGAGTCTGCTTTGGAGGAAATTAATTTGTGTTTTGATAGATTATAATGAAATCCGACCGGCTTGCAGTTTACAATTAGAAAATGGAGAACCCTTCCATCTGCCTTAATGTGGATGTTACCCCATCCACCATGCACAAACTCCAGTTAGACCACCACTCCTTTACAGCCTTATATATTATTTTAATCCTTCATTCCAAATTTCAGTTTTATTAACGAAGGCCATTTTTAGGGGAGTTGCGCTCATTTTTCTTTTTATCAATGGCTTGTCATAACAGCAGTTTTGTTATAAAAGTACGTTAGGATACATTGTGTTCTGTCATTCCATATTATTTTCTTAAAAAGATATTGGGGCTCATTATGAGTTCCTCGGTATGCTACCGGTAAATCCGGTGGGCTACTGGAGAACTATCATACTGTCTCTGCCACCCGATATCCCGGTGTTATCAGATATTACATGCAGCGGAGACGTCGGTAACTCCACATTCCATGGGGTCCTAATAAACCTCTACTATGAAGCATCTCCTTAGTATGACTAAGATTCAATCTCGCCTTTCATTGAAATCGTTTTTAGCTGTGTGCATTTACACCCTGCACCCTAATTTCACTGCATTTGTGGCCTTTCATTGAAATTCAAATTTAGATGTGTGCATTTACAGCCTGCACCCTAATTTGCGGCATTTGTGGCCTTTCATTGAAAATCGTTATGGTTGTGTTCATTCACATCCGGCTCTCTTAATTCTTTGCATTGTGCCTTTGCTATTGCTAGGCCACCTGTGAGATTAATTCAGAACTGTGCAGTACAGTCACCATCTCCTTTCTACTTGCCTCTGTCACCCTAATGGCATTCACCATCCTTCCTATCTTCTCTAATTGCTACTCTATCTCCTATCCCCCCTCTCTCACTAATTCCGGAATGAAAAAGCACGAAAAAGACATATAGCGTGCAAACCCTGGCCTTCCCATCGCAGAAACCTACGTCAGTGCAACCTCGAGAGAGTTCTTCATGAATATCCTCTTCTCTGTCCCCTCTCCAGATCTTTGGACTCCTCATCTCATCTCTACTCTCTCCACTTTCACTTCCTCTCCCATTAACGGTGGGGCCAAGTCGGAAGTCCTCTTGGTGGGCTTCTCATCCTCACGCTGCATCGTTAATGTCTACCACACTGGCACTATCCTGGTTCAGAGTCATCAACTAAACCTACTACTCTTTGACCGGCTCCTGCTTTCCCTCATCAACTTTCTTCTTTCTGCTGCCTCTCCCCTCCACTCTCACTGTCCCTCCCCTTCTGACCGGAGTACCGTGCCCCTGTTCTCCTCATCAGAAAACCTTCAAAGGCCGAGACCGCCTCGACCTAGCAACTCTTAACGCCTGCTCTACCAACAAACACTCTGCTGACATCTGCCTCCTTCTTGAAGACACTGACCTCCACCTTCTTGCTCTCACTGAGACTTAGTTCAATTCCAGCTCAGTCACTGCTTTTGACTCCCTCCTGCCTATCGGCTTCAAGATCATTTCCAAGCCTCAACCTCACAGTGCTGGTGGTGGTGTCGCCTTAATCTATCCTGAGTGGGTTCCTTCTTCCATCGTACCCACCCAACCCTATACTTTCTTCGAATTGCCATTTGGACAAGGACCCTCGTGCAGAATGGGACATAGTTTGTCAAATGCGGCATGATGAGAGGAACCCAGTAATATATATATCGTTAGATTTCGGTGTAAAATACAAACGTTTCATATGTAGTTACTTTTTAGGTGCAAAAAGTCTAGAGTAAAATAAACTCCAGTGGGTGGATTCAGCCCTTGCATCATTTCAACTACATAACTCCAGGAGCCTATCCACATGCAGAGGCTGGGTCATGGGGGTGGAGAGAACCGTATGGCTCCAATCAAAACTCAGGGCTAATAAACTGCACCTCCTAAGTTTAATATTTCAGAGGTGTGGTTTTGAGTTTAAAAAGTGGATGCACAAGCCAAAAGGTGGAGAGCTGCCTAAAAGTCATCTGGGTGCTACTACTGAAAGATTTCTACAGAACTAACCTTGCATGGGAGATAGATTCTGGGATCTTTGCAGGAAGAGCCAAATAGAGGGATGACTGGCGGTAGTTATTCATAACTGAAGTGCCTGACCAGAGCCCAGTTTTCTCCGAAAGAGGGTTCAGAAATGCTGCTGTCTTTCCTGAGCACGAAACCCAGAGATGACTATGTTCGTTACCTTGCCCAACCAAACCTGATTTTGTGGGGATCAATTTTAGTACATACCTTTGCCTTAGTTACTGTGTGGGAGGCTGGCAGCAGACCCTTAGCAATCTTACCAAATAATAACTTAATTCATTCCCATATAGCCAAATTTCAATGACATTCAAAACCAATAACATTGCTCCAGTGTGGATAAAAATCTATTTGTAAGGTAATCGGGTACTCCTATTTACTTTGCTAACCCCAACATTCTTGACAGGGAGGGGTGCATTAAAACGAAATTCCCTTCTGCTTCCCATTCCCTGAGCCCTACCATCAAATTAGGGGGGTCCCAAATGATCAACTGAGTAACTGGGTTTGTGTTGGGGCTGAACAGGGTCTCTTCCCAAAATTAAACAGAGTACCTGATTTAAAAGTACATTTTTGCAGAACATGGGAAAGTGTTTCCCAAGAGAGGGGATATTTTGCATTGCAGATTGACGATGAAAAGGGTCTCCAAAATAAAGGAAAAGTGTTTGCTTTGAAACGGTGTGCTCCCACGTTGCTAGAATTGCCAAGCGTGCTGGGAGATTAAAACCAAGAGCGCTGCGTGTGTTGAAGTACTTTTCAAAATCAAACAGTGGTGCATTGTATTTAATTCAACTTCATCAAAAGTCATTAAAAGATGCTGTATCATTTTGTTATTAAGGGATTTTTGTGTGTGATAAAAGTATTGAAATGTTCATTTGACCTGTACTTTATTTACTGGAGACTCAAAAGTAAAAAAAAACACACACCTGGGGTATAATCTTGGATTTTGCTACTGTTTATTCCGAAAAGGTGAATTATTTGTATTGAATCGTTGTTTTGGTGCCACCGAGAATGTGGCGTGTCATGTGAAGTAGTGTAAATTATTAAATTTTCCATATTCCTTAATAGAAATATATTTTTTCTATACACCAGCCTGGTTCTTGGCTTAACATTGCTATAGGGCGAGGGGTTCACTAGTTCTAGACGAGTCACCTACAGGGCTAAAAAGAATATCAAGGTCTATTTGTGGGGTGCTGTTGACTGCTGGGGGGACTACTCCCCAAATTACCAGTGATCCCATAAATACATCTGACAGTGCTTTTCAATGTATCGAGGACTCGGCTCCTGCACTGATCATCTCCTGACTTGTACCAAGCCTACAAGAAGTCACCTCCAGGCATCCCTGTCCTTGATGCTTAGCTGGAGTCTGGGATTTCTAAATCAGAATCACATTCAGTAAATGATGTGGCGCCAAGGGGGCTTCAGCAAGATATCTAACTTGGCCATGTAGTTATGATGTTATCAGTTAGAGACAAGCCAGAATTTCCAATGTATGTAGATGGGGTTCAAGATAAGGGTAATGCAGTGGTAATGGAGCAAGATGCCCCCGGCATGTCAGGGCAAGGGCCATATGGCAAAATAGTGGCATCAAAGCAGGTTCTTCTTTGGTCCTTCAAATAGGTCCGGTGCAAGGTTTAAAGATGCTGCTAGTGATGCATCATTTTAACACCCCTCCCTTGAAATGGGGGATATCAGCTAGCTGTAGGACTAAGCTGGCATTGCCTGTGCCATGCTGCTTGGGCGCCCCATTAGAGACCTAGAATCGCCTCGCAGTAGAACTGACCCTGCCTTGAAAATGTGCAACGGTGAAGGCAGGAGACACACATTGATTTCTCAGGGCACGCTCTGGAATGAATATTAAGGCAGAGCACATATTTTCAGAAATTGTGTTTTGTAATTGGAGTTGGTCACCTAATGGCCTGCCAGGACAGGGATCTTCATCAGAAGGTTTAAGTTTCCAGAAATAGTGTGATCTTGAAGGATGGAAAAATGTCTTGGCTTATGTCAACCACCCCCATCACTTGACGTGACTTTCAGGATGTAGAAAAGTGTGATGTTAAAGGACGAGACTCTGGCCAATCAAAGCCCTTGGAGTAATGTTTCAAGGATGTCTGAAGTGGGCTCAATTCCCTTGTGATGCAAAAGTAGAGGGCCTGCCCGTGACTTGTCTGAACATCAGAAGTATTTCAAGAAAGGGGCTACAGGGATGGTTGTTGGAGTGGACTATGCATGACCTTGTCTTGGCCGGCTGAAACGTGAGGCTTTAGCCAGGATGTAGGGTTTCTGAAAGGCTTGCTAGTGTCTAAAGCATTGGTTCACTGTCCACAGCTTGAGACTGGCGTGTCAGAACCTGCTGGACACCACTCTTATGCCTGAGCTTAGGCTTTCAGAAAGAATCGCTATTGGTCCTAAAATGAGTTCTTAACAGCATAGGTCTTGTTCTGTGCATGTTGTGGTCATTGGGGCTTAACTTTCACATTGGGCCTCATTCCGCGATTGGAGGTAGCCATGGCGCTAATAGCACCAGTGCTGCCTCCAATAACGGTACCGAGTCCGCCCTCATTCAATGGGGACTTACCGATCTAGTCGGACCTTTGTGGGACCGGTAAGTGCCCATTGAAAATACCATTCCCATTTGAGTCCCCATAGGGCTCAATGGATATGGGAAAGGTGCAAATAACGATACCGCAATTTGCGCTACTGGTATTTGCGCGACCCATTCAGAAAGTGGTGGGAATCCTTTGGCTGCTCGATCCTAAACCCTTAGGGTCAAGGCACTCTCGGTGAGTCCAATATAATTCACTAAAAACTCCACAAATAATGGGGAGCCTACCGAAGCCATTAAAAAGTGGCATCATTCATGATATCCACTTCCACCAAAAACACGACTTCTTCGAGGAAGTGTTTAACCACACCCCAAATGACACCTATGAGTCAGGGGTCGCTACCACGGGGGTCATTACGACCCAGGCGTTAAGGGGTTAACGGCGGCGTAAAAGGTTGCAGCGCCGTTAACCCCTTAACGCCTTACTACGAGGTCCCTTTGCGGCTCCCGACCTTAACGGCTGGTCTGGACCAGGTAGGGACCCGCAAAGGGACCTTGAAGGTAATTAAGGTACCACAATTTGCAGTACCGTAATTACCGCCTTCCCCTTTCCCATTGAGCCCTATGGGGCAAAAATGTGAATGGGGAGGGCCAATGGTAAATGGTGAATTACCGCCCCGCCAACCTTGAAATGGGGTGGTAATTCCCCATTTCACCATGGCGGAATCGGTAAGTTACCAGCGTTAACCATGGCGCTAATAGCGCCATTGGTTAACGCCGGAGTTGTAATGAGGACCCATGTGTGTGTGGCTTCATTACAAGCATGTGCTCCGGGGTAGGGTGTTTGCATTGGAGGGACGGTAAGCTGAAGCTTGGGGTATTTGGTTGTTGCATCTGGGCCTCATTACAGGTCGGGCGGTCCGGAATTAACAGTGGCTGTAAACCCACCACCACTGTTAATTCCGGGCCGCCCGATCCCGAATCCTGCAGGTGGGAGGTGATCTTCCCGCCAGGTCTGACCTTGCGGGTTGAACACCTCCCGTCTGCAGGCGGACGTGGAAACACCTGCACCATCACGAGATGGTGGTGGTGTTTCCACTTCCCCATTCACATTGAGTCCTGTGGGACTCAATGGGAATAGGGACTTACCAAATTCCGCCTCCGGAATTCCCGGGAAACCAGGCTCGTAATGCACTGGTATTTCTGGGAGTCACGGAGGCGGAATGGTAATACGAGTCCGGCGGTAACCAGGCGGTTTTACCGCCTCGGTTACCGCCGGACTTGTAATGCAGCCCTATAGTCTGGAAGGGGCAGGACTTGAAGTGAGGGCTTTGTCCCAAATTGTGGGGTGAGATCAGAAGGGCTTGTGCCCACCTGTCATGTCATTCTTGAATATGTTCAACAGTATGATATTACCCACGTTTACACGTTGTGTGTCCTGATATCTGCTCTAGCCCCCTGAGACCATCGAAAGGCCATCAGCGAGTCCTTTCGTCCATTCCTATTTGACCAGCCCAGTTTTAATCCTTGAAGGAGTTTCCTCTCCACCGAGTGAGGACTCACCACTCTTGTCTAGTACCATACAGGGATTTGGGAAAATAATGTGGGAATATCCAGAAACAAAAATCCTGGTAGTTGTTAATCGGAAAGAGCTGCTGGGAGGCATGAATAACGGAGCTGACAAGTGTCTTTCTGTCCACAGGTTACACCGTCACCTCTGTGATGACGCGGAAGCACGCAAGGGTCTATGTGGCTGGAGCCCCCAGGTTCAACCACACGGGCAAAGTCATCATTTTCACCATGCACAACAACGAGAACCTCACCATTCATCAGTCTCTGAAAGGAGAACAGGTAATGGAGTACAAGTAGGCCTGCAATCTGGTCAAACAGGTAGTGCCATCCCTGTAACAAATGCAAGGGTTTAGTTTAGTTTAGTTTAGTTTGTTTATTTATAAAGCGCATCCGAACCCTCAGGTAACTGGGCGCATAATCATGTGTACAGCAGAGTTACATATCGTTACACGAGCATCATAGTACAACAGACAGAACATACATTAGTCCAGGCTCTGAATGTTTACATACAAGAGTAGAATATACCAATAAAAGTATGTACAGAGAATATGCAAAAAAAGAAAAAAAAAAGTTACAGTGGCTAATGTGGACCGGGTTACAGGTTGGTCCTGAATAGGCTGTAGGTGGAGTAAACATTACTACAGGTAGAGAGCGGCGGCTAGCTGGTCATGTCGGTGAGACTCTGGCTGTTTAGGCTAGTAGCCATGATTTTACTATGGCTCTGAATGGCCAGAATGCGGCTTCCGATCTAATTGTAGTGGAGAGGGTGTTCCAACATTGTGCTGCAAGCACTGGAAAACTGGAGCCCCCTGCTGTTTTTAGGTTATAATTAGGGATCTTTAGTTGGTGTAGGTAAGGTGTTCTGGTGGGTCTAATGGGGCAGTGTCTAGCGAATTTGTCAGAAAGGTATCGTGGGGCAGTATGTGATAGGCACTTGTGGGTGATGACCAGTGTTCTTAGCTTAATTCTGTCACGGATCGCGAGCCAGTGGACTTCTTTTCTAACCGTGGATATGTGCGCCTTGCGCGGGAGGTTGAGGGCACATTTTAGTGCATTATTTTGCAGGATCTGGAGTCTGTTCAAGTTTTTAGTGGTAGTGCCTAAGTAGAGTGTGTTGCAATAGTCTAATTTAGACAATATCAGCGCTCTAGATAGGGTGAGGCAGCTACAGGTGGAGAGGAAAGGCCTACAGGCATTGATCAATTTATTGGTGTATGAGGTAGCTGAGATGGTAGAGTTTATTTGTTTCTTTAGTGATAGGGTAGAATCGAGGTATACACCTAATGTTTTAACCTCTTTGGAGACTTTTATGATGTTGCCATCAATGGTAAAGGATTGGTACCTTTGGTCCAGTTTGTTGAGGCGAGCCTGGGAGCCTACGATAAGCAATTCTGTCTTATCGTCGTTAAGGCAAAGACTGTGTGTGGCCATCCAGGCTTGGATTTCTAAATAGATATCATTAAGCTTTGCAGCATCTTCTTCATAGCTGCCAGTGAGCGTGATGAGGACCTGGGTGTCATCTGCATAATTAGTGTAGCTGACACCCAGATCGTCAAGACGGTCAAATAGGAGCTTCGTGAAGATGTTGTAAAGTGTGGGAGAAATGCAGGAGCCTTGCGGCACTCCACATGTGATTGGGATAGGGTCTGCAGCCGCAGTGGGGGCAAAGACTCTAGTCGTCCTGTCAGACAGGAATGACTGGATCCACTTAGTGGCATTCTGAGAGAATGCAGCAGCCGATGAGAGGTGTTGAGTGAGGATCTGGTGGTCAACCAGATCAAAGGCAGCAGAGAGATCCAACAAGAGCAAGATGGCCAGTTTGCCCTTGTCTTTGGCGTCATCCATTTGGATTTTTAGATCCAAGAGGGCAGTTTCAGTCCCGTGCCTTGGTCTGAAGTCGGATTGTCGCAGGCCTAGGAGGTTGTTTTCTTCCAAATGTTGTTGTATTTGGAGATAGGCTACCCTGTTCAAGATTTTGAGAAGAAATGGGACTGTGGTGATGGGCCTGTAATTTGTGGGGATGTTGGGATCTAGGTTAGGTTTTTTTAGCAGGGGTAGGACCCACGCTTCTTTAAGGTTGTTGGGGACCCCTGAGTTTTTGAAGGAGGAGTTGATCAGAGAGGTGATGAGAGGGGCTAACTCATTAGCACCATCTTTGATGACGGATGCTGGGCAAATGTCACCTTTGCAGTTGGATGGTTTGAGGCTGGCGATTATCTTGATTACTTCCTCTTCTGTGACTGGTGAGAAGTGGAAAGCTGGGCAGATAGGGGTAGTGTGGTTAGTTTTGCTCCTGGGGTTCTGCTTGAAGGCAATGCTAGCTTTTTTTGCTTCTATCTTGGTTTGTAGGAGGGCAATTTTGTTAGCGAGGGCGAGCTGGATATTGTTACACCAAGCCTTGTCTTTGATGCAGTCCTCTGTAGGGGGCAGTGGTGATTCAAGTTCTATTAATATAGAGAAGAGTTCTTTGGTGCCAGATTTGGCATTTTGTATTCTCAAGTTGTAGGTCTCTTTCTTAGCATTTAAGATGGCGGATTTGTAGGTGGAGGCAGCTGAAGCAAATTTGTCTTTAGTGGAGAGAAGGGGCTTTTCTCCAGCTAGTTTCTGCAGTTCTTTTAATATTACGGAGAGCTTTTAATTCTGCTGAGAACCATTTGTTGGAGTGGGCAATAGTTTTGGCTTTTCGTTGTTTGGGAGGAGCTATCTGGTTGAGGGCTAGTTCTAAAGTATTGTTATATAGGTCTACTATGGCTGCTGGGTTGTTATTTTGCGTGAGTACATTAGCTTTACTGATAGGCGCAAGAAAAGGTTTGAGGTTCTCTATAGTGATGTTGCGGTTGTTTCTGGAGATTATTTGAGGTAATCTCTGAAAGGAATCCCTGTAACAAACAGACTGTAACTGTGGAGCTAGCCTTGTAACAGAGGAATCCCTGCAACACATGGACAGGAAACACTGTGCCATCCCTGTAACAAACAGACAGAGGTGCAGAGCCAACCTTCCAATAAACAATAAGGGACCGAGTACCATCCCTGTAACAAATGCAAGGGCCAAAGACAAGACATCCCTGTGACACATGGACAGGAAACACTGGGTCATCCCTGTAACAAATACAAG
Organism: Ambystoma mexicanum; assembly: GCF_040938575.1. Classification (NCBI taxonomy): domain Eukaryota; kingdom Metazoa; phylum Chordata; class Amphibia; order Caudata; family Ambystomatidae; genus Ambystoma; species Ambystoma mexicanum. Next base: position 1,019,458,332 of record NC_090934.1, read on the forward strand.
GGGCAAAGGAATCCTTGTAACACAGAGACAGGAACTGGGGGGCTAGCCTTGTAACAGGGGAATCCCTACAACACATGGACAGAACACACTGGGGCATCCCTCTAACAAATGCAAAGGTGGAAGGAATCCTTGCAACACACAGACAGGAACTGTGGAGCTAGCCTTGTAACAGAGGAATCCCTGCAACACATTAACATGAAATGCTGTGCCATCCCTGTAACAAACAGAAGGAGGTGCAGAGCCAACCCTGCAATAAACAATAAGGGACCCGGTACCATCCCTGTAACATATGCAAGGTCCAAAGTCATCCCTGTAACACATGGACAGGAAACACTGGGCCATCCCTGTAACAAATGCAAGGGTCAAAGGAATTCCTGCAACATACGGACAGGAACTGTGGAGCTAGCCTTGTAACAGAGGAATCTGTGTAAGACATGGACAGGAAACACTGTGCATCCCTGTAACAAACAGAAGGAGGTGCAGAGCCAACCCTGCAATAAACAATAAGGGACCCGGTACCATCCCTGTAACAAATGCAAGGTCCAAGGTCATCCCTGTAACACACGGACAGGAAACACTGGGCCATCCCTGTAACAAATGCAAGGGTTTGAGGAATCCCTGTAACACATGGACAGGAACTGTGGAGCTAGGCTTGTAACACAGAAATCCCTGTAACACATGGTCAGCAAACACAGTGCATCCCTGTAACAAACAGAAGGAGACACAGAGCCAACCCTGCAATAAACTATGTCAGGGTCCTTCATCCACCACCTCCTCCAGTAGACTGCTCCATGAATCCTCCACCTCCTCTGGGGCCCGAAGCCCTTCATCCATCGCCTGCTCCAGTAGAATGCTCAATTAATCCTCCACCTTCTATGGGGCCGGGCTCCTTCATCCACCACCTCCTCCTCCAATTGACTGCTCCACGAATCCTCCACCTCCCCTGGGGCAGGGGTCCTTTATCCACCACTTCCTTTGGGGGATGTCCCTGTGGTTATTCTTCCTCCTTGAGAGATCGTTCCCTTCATCCATCACTTCACTGGGATGCTGCACCATAAACATTCCTCCTTCTCTCAGACTTGTTCCCTTCATCCACTGCCTACACTAGCAGAGAGCTGCATGGCTCCACATCCCCTGGAGAGCTTGTTCCCATCGCCCATTTGTCCTCTGGGAGGCTGCTCCATGCAACTCCCTACTCCAGTTGTAGGCTTCTGCATTCAGCTGCCAGCTTCGTTTGAAAGCAATTCCCTGGGTTCCACCACCTCCACTGACCAGCTTTGCCCTCCAACCGCCCATCTGTCCATCAAGAAAGCTTTATGTTATCCTTTGTGATGTGGTACCTTCAAAGCCCCCCAGCTCCATTCTGTAATTGTCATTCATCTGCAGAGCGAAAGCTCAGTGTACACTCATGCAAGTGTACACAAGCTGCATTGTACACTCATGCAAGTGTACACAAGCTGCAATGTACACTCATGCAAGTGTACACAAGCTGCAGTGTACACTCTTGCAAGTGTACACAAGCTGCAATGTACACTCATGCAAGTGTACACAAGCTGCAGTGTACACTCTTGCAAGTGTACACAAGCTGCAATGTACACTCATGCAAGTGTACACAAGCTGCAGTGAACACTCTTGCAAGTGCTCAAGATCACTTCTTGGGACATTCAGGGTCTTCGCTAACACATTGCCTTGTCCCTTTTCTGTTTTTGCCAGATTGGATCCTATTATGGAAGTGAAATTGACTCCCTTGATGTCAATGGCGATGGAATAACAGACCTTCTTTTGGTTGGGGCGCCCATGTACTTCAGCGAGGGCAGAGAAAGAGGCAAGGTGTACGTGTACGTCTTAAGAGAGGTAATGCATAAACGTCATGCTTTCCCCTGGTGGGGGTGCTGAAATGATAAGGCAGGTGCTGTGGGCCCGCATGGTCTTACCTGTCCGTGGCTAGAGTCCGTGGGACCCAAGGGGCTAGCCTAATGTGATACATGCAGGTGTGATGCATGTGTGCTCCTCTGCAGCTGTATGATTCTGCCCGCAGTAGTGTATCCAGGCACTGTAAAGTCCGCGCCACTGGCCTAGGGATTTAGCATGGTGGCGAAGGGGGGGTTGGGGCATTAGCCTTCAGATCTCTTATGGCGGCTAGTAGATTGGATTGCTTCAAGAGTTCCAGTGGAGCGTGTTACAAATGCTGGGCCGATCAGTCATACCAAACGGCCTATTAGCCGTGAATTAGCAAGTAGCGAGCAGGAGAAGGATCATTTGTTTACATCTGTATTTGCTGCATAGAATCACAGCTGTGAGGCCTGTGCAAGTGATGTTGTGGGCTGTCCTGAAATCTCAGGTCTGTCCCCATGTGTGTGGCATTTCTATGGTGAGCAATTCTGTGTTCTCAGCTCTATCTGTTACATAAAAGCACAGCTGCGAGGCCTGTGCAAAAATGCTGTTGTGACCTGTCCTGATCTAGAGTGGGTTTGTACTCGTGAAGCGCGTATGGGGTGAGTGAGGCTGCCTGCGTTTTTAATTGTTTTCACCTGTATTTGACGCACATAATCACAATGGTGTGGCCTGTGCTGGTGCGACTGGTCTGACTTGAGGTTTGGGGGGCTGGCCCCCTCCCTGTCAGAGTTGGGATCGCAAAGAGTCCTTCACCAGGGGCCACTGGAATCTTCATATTGCTGCCCCCCCAAGCAACCCCTAAGTGCCCACCTATTTAATTATGAGGTGGACCCTTAACAATGTAAGCGCTTGTTTGCTTGGTGGACATCTTCTCCTGATTATACCTGACTAAAATGTACTGACAATTCAAACTAAGTGACTATGATTAGAAGTGTGGACCCTGAGGAGAAAATACGAAAAAAATCAGTCAGAATTTCTCCCTAAAGCCGGTGAATATTAGCATAAAAAAGACAGGGCCATTTAAAGAGTAGCTCAATGACTGTGCTCATTTGGGGTCTTCCCAGGGAATTGACATGGAACACACCTGCTTGATCTCTCATAGCCACTAGATGATGGCAAAGTGGGAATGGCTGATGCAGGCCCAGGGGCTTAAGCGAGTAGTAAGGGGCGTCAGAAGGTTTGAGACTCTCAGGAATATGGCTTCAGAGTGAGCACAGCTGCAGGCGCACCTACAAATGAACTAAGATCGGGTCTGCCTCCCTCTTCCGAATATCTGTATTATCCTGCCTGCAAGCCTCCATACCCTCTCGCCACAGCCTTCCAGCTGTACCCTTACTGGGCTTCATTATAAGTTTGGTGGTATCTGAGCAGTCAATTCGCTGGGATACCACGTAACGGAATTACCGTTACCGCCACTTGGTCCTCTGGTATTACCTCATGCTTCACAATTGGAGGTGGCGGTGTTAGTCCCCATTACACCCCATGGCAAAACAAAAGGGTTGATGGCTGGAAAGTTTAGAATAAATCTTAACCTCTGGCATTGCTTGGGCAACCCCCCAGACCATCGTTTTTGAACATTTTTTGGCGGAATTACCACAGCAGTAATTCTGCCAATGGTAATTTGACCAAAATCAGGCAGAAAGTTGGTGGATTTACCTCCATCTCATAGCTGGAGGTGAATCCTCCAACTTTCCACCCAACTCATATCTGGGCGGTGCCGTAATGTAGTGGTATACAGTAATACCGCCGCATTCACCCAGCACCGCTCAACTCTTAACTGTTTTTACATTCTAATCATAAGAATGGTATTCTGCTCCTATTGCTATATCGCCTTATTGTGCAGAGCTCCACCGCTTCACAGCTAGTTGTGTACTATATAGCACCCAGTACATACAGCACACACATAGTTGCAAGGGGTCACATGGCATTGGATCTCATGCTTGTGATGGTGCAGTAAGGGTCTTCTATCTACTCACTGCACTGCCATATTGCACCACAGAGTGATCTGTGCACAATGGCCAGCAGTCTGACGGGTGGTGGGAGCAGTGGTTTTGGTAACATGTGGAACACAGGGCACAGTCTGCTGTGAATTAGGAAAGGCACTTTTCGACAGAACACACAAACAATATACTGAGCTGAGGCAAAATGGGTTTCCCCAAAATACCGAAAAAAAGGCTGAATGCACATTTAGTGCGCATTCGGCCCAGTAGAAAAGACCGAAGGCCATAATAGCGAATAAGGGCAGCAATGAATGCAGGGGTATCCCCGCTCCCCTAGTTTGATATAACGGGCTACCGGGGTTGCAGGGGTGTCCCCAGATACATTAAATGTCCAGCAGAGGACACACGTCCAAAATCCCAAAAGCTAGAATTGCAAAATGCGGTCAAGTGGGCTTTTCGCAATTTTGTAATTCAAGCTTTTGGAATTCGGTTTTATATTGTAGATCCAGGCAAAATGAGTGCTACCTTTTAGAAATAAACAGAGAAAGACCAAACACTGCTCTCAGTTAAGATCCAAAAGCTTTCCATGTATTTTTGAAATCATTACTTTTGGTCATTGTCTATGTGGAATTCTTGAGACAAGGGGCCTCATTATAAGTGACTCTGGGCCTCATTACAAGTTTGCCGGTCCTGTAGTAACGGTGCCGGTAAGCTACTGGCACTGTTGCTACCAGACTGGCAAACTACGACTTGTGCTCGCGGGTGTCTTTCTGGCCGCCAGGTTTGACCTGGCGGGTAGATCAGCACCCGCGAGCACAATTCGTTTGATGCACCGGCACCATTCATGAATGGTGGCGGTGCATCCGTCCTCCCCATTCCCATTGAGCCCTATAGGGCTCAAATGGGAATGGGGAGTAATGGGTACCGGCACCCAGCGATGGGTAATTACCGGGTCTGGCGTGGCCGGAATACCCCGCTAATTGCCCATTACCAGTATTTTCACAATTTTACCGGCATGGCTAAACCCAAACTCGTAACGAGGCCCCCTGTCTCGAAATAAAGGTGCTGATAACAAGCTACTGGCACCTTTTCTGGACCCGGTCACTCCGAGTCTGCCGGTAGGGGCACTGAACTACTGGCAGGCCTGACCTGCCGGGAGTTCAGGCCCCTACCAGCACTTTTTTCACTGAAGCACCGGCACTGTTACTAACGGTGATGGTGCTTCAAGGTTTCCATTCCCATGGATCCTACGAGACTGCATGGGAATGGGAACCTACCGTACCACCACAGCCTGTGATATCCCGGCAGCACCGCAATGTCAGGCGACGGTAAATTGTAATACAGGATTGCCGGCAACCTCGTAATGAGGGCTAAGGTTAGAAAGCTACATTTGCATCTGTTGCTGCTCCCTTGCTTCCACCTCCAGCTCCCCCCTCTTCTGTGAAATACACTTGTGTGTAGCAAGGGAGAAAGCAGTGATGGCCAGAATGAGTGTGGCTCCACCAGCCAGCATCCCGCACATCCCACAGCCAATGAGCAGACACTATGGGTGTCACTAGGTAGCCTTATGGGAAAGGATAGGCCCTACCCCAGGTGCACAGCGAAAGGCAACAGTCAATGGCATTGCCTCTTCCGGCGCCTCCTGTAACATCACTGCGTACCTATTAAATGAACAGTGTATGGGTGCGTCTTTTCTCTGTTCTACCGGCCAATTAACTATAATGCTTTTTGAAGGGAAGTTTCTGCTCAGGATATTATCAATTTTCATGCATTTAATTAATTCCATAAGTATCAATTGTCATGCATTTAATTAATTCCATAAGTAATCGACTAGTTGAGGTCCCTTTTGCCATTATATGCAGAACTACTCATGCCATCTTTGACAAAGTTGCCTGCCTCGCTCTGGGAACCTCCAGTGGTTGACTAAGGGACGGGTGCCTTCTCAAGCTAGCAGATGGTCGGCACCGGGGAGGCGGATCATCGGATCACCCTCACTTAGTCCCCTTCTGAGGACAGGGGACTGTAACATGGTGCCAGATAGAGACATGTTCTCTATACAGAGACCCGGGGAGTGAGGCTCTGTCCAAGCACAGTGCTTTGGCTTCCATTGAAACCAGTGACTCTACAGCTTCTGGCTCTTCAAGGGAATAGAGGAATGGTCCAGCAGCACTGGCAAACCCAGCTCCCAGGTGGAGGAATGTCATCCAAAGAGGGAAATAATCACACAGTGAGGAACAGAGAGGCTCCGGGAGTCCACCTAAGGGGGAGGATTAGGGTGTGACAACCAGAGAGAAGATCACACAAGAGGAGGGACTCCATACACCAAGTCCCATCCTCAGGGTTGGGGCCAATCAGCCCATCGAGACACCTGTACTCCCCTTTCCCTAGAGATTAATTAATTAATCATGTATACCACTCAAAATACCGAATACCAGTCACTAAGTGCAGGTCCCGGTGTGAGAAACTCGACCATCCACATAGTGGGTGTGCGCTCGCCTGGGCTTTTTTGAAATTTAAATGAAATCAAATGATGGTAGATCAACCTCCAGAAGATTGTGTGGGGCTAATCTGCATATATTTTCCTATGCTCACCGCATGACATACACATAGACCTTTGTACTCTGGGTGCGGACATCCTACAAGCGCCACCCCCCTGTCAGAGTTAATTAGAATATGACAGCCAAGAGTATACCAAGACATCTCAGAAGGGGAAGGCAAAACCTTCCTCCTGCAAAGACCAGCCTAATTAACCAACAAAGGCTCCATGGATCCGCCCTGTACTTTGTTAGCTGCTGGTGACAGTTTTGCATACTAATCAGAGTTAATTCAAACAGGCTCACAGGAGGCCTGGTCGCAGGACTAACAAAAGACAGGAAAACCACAACAACCCTTGATATGCACTGTGTCAACCTGAAGCCAGCTTGCGCCTCTCAGTATCAATGGAAGTGACCTCTCATGTCTGGGACTATGGGCATCATTACGAGTTTGGAGGTAAGGGCATGGCTACCCCCAAACCCGGGTCCGAGTTCCCTGAATGGGGAAATACCAGGCCATTCCGACCTTGGAGGGCCCGGTATTTCCCCATTCAGGGAACCTGGACCCGGTCCATCCCCATTCCCATTTGAGCCCCCATAGAGCTCAATGGGAATGGGGAGCATGCTAACAACGGGCCCGTTAATGACGGGACCATTGTTAGCATGCTGGGCCGCTCGCGGGACCCGCTAATGACGCGTGGTAAAACCAGGCATCCTGAGTGGGTCCCGCGAGCGGACCTCGTAATGGGGCGGTAAGGGGTTAACGGATCTGGCACCTTTACCGGCTCTGTTAACCCCTTACCGCCCTCTTCGTAATGAGGCCCTATGTATTTTCAGTAGTCAATCCGGCAGAGGGACTCCATTCAGAAGGTATAAGTATATAGATTGATTGAGACAGAAATTCTGCTCTCGCTGCAGCTTCAAGGGAGAACTGATGCTTTAATTAGGAACTACAGAGAGCTCAATTAACCATATAGACCCCTCAATCCACAACAGACAGGAAGATGGGTGGGACTTAGTATTACATGTTTTCACCTCTTTACCTTTTCTGTTGCAAAGCACTCTGGTTATGACCTGATGCATACGGGACATTGTTGGTGGGGACCAAGGATTGGTTCATTAAGGTAGGCTTAGCCTACACCAATCACTGTGGCCCATCTGGATTTAAAATAGGGTTGAGCCCCTCCTTTGCAAGATTATCTGAAGACTTCACAAGGAGTAACAAGTAGAACTAATTTGTACCCTGGCTGAATGTACAGTCTGCCTTGCAACTTCTGCCAGTGAAGGAAGGCCAGGATTTCCAAAGAGAGAAGCAAGACCCCTCCTCTAAACATCTCCCAGGGAACAGAGGGAGAGACTGAATCCAGAGGACCCTCCAGCAGCTTCAGAACCAGTACCCAGCCAGCACACAGCATGTCCCGCTAGGCTCTGCAAGCAAGCTTCCTAGGTGGGATGTGCCAGAGAGTCTCTGAACCAAGGACAAGGCAGTTGCCTGCAACACTCTCCTCAGCTTTGGGCCACCCGCCTTAACGGACGACTGATGCCCAGTGAAGAAGCTAGGAGGAGCTGCAACTGAGTGCACAGTTGACTGTTGTTAATCTGCACTCTAAACGCTGCTTGAGATGGCTCGACCAGTGCCTCAGACCCACCGACCAGCAATGAGACATTGATTCTTGACCCCGAGCCGCCATGTAGGCCAGCCCGCAGCATTCTGTCCAGCCTTGCTCACCGAACTGCCTGCTGCCTGATACCTGCAGCTGTCTACTGTCTCGAACTCTGTCGCAGGAGCTGCAAAGCGCCCTGAAACCGATTCGACCCTGTTGAGCACCAAGAACCTCTACAAGCACAAGGTACATTGTGGTTCTGTCCGCCTGGTCCTTCTCCAAAGGCCGCTAGTGACATTCTACGACCCAATGCCCCCTTTGTGTTGAAGCCAAGTATCCTTGAACTATTGAGATGAATGACTTTACCGACTAACCTCCTGTTAGTGTCCAGAGTAATCTCTTTTCCTTCTTGAAAATGTCTGTCCTCTGCATTCCTTTACAGGGTGGGTTGTATTTTGTAGCGTGCTACAACTGTCTGTTGTGATAATAATAAAGTATATTTTTGTATTAAACCTTGACTGAACAGCCCCTTTTATCATTAATTAATAATAGTATGTTCACTGTGTTGCAACTAACCAACAATCCATGACCTTGCATAGGTTAGCCTGCCGTTCCGGCCACGTTACCAAAATTGGACAAGGAGGTTTATAATTTGCTTATGTTTCCAATCTGTTCATATCCCTTCTGATGTACTAGAGGTGTGGGGCTGATTGATTGTTTAGAAACCGATATTCATCTCTGGACCACTGGTGTTCCGTATGTTGATTTATCACACTGGGATTTGCACCTGTGTTGCACTGCGTTGTCTTGCTTCCAAGACAAATGTGTTGCCTCGGAACTAGCCTTTTGGCCCACATCATTCATCATTCCCAGCACAGATCATTCAATTATATGCCAGCAATGACAGGAGGGAATCGTGGGTGCAATAGCATTGGTTTACCAAGAGACTGTGCCCTTATTTCACGCTTCCACTAGTGAGTAGGAATCTAGTCTCAGGAGTCTTGCTCAATCAGCACAAAGTAAAACACATATGTTATTAGGATTTGTACTGTGCACAGCTGCTCTTTGCATGGTCCCCATGTGTTCTGCTGGATCTGGAAGACAGGTTGGTATTGTTATTTGGAAAGAGAGTGAACAAGTGAAATGGTGGTGCTTTGTGTTGATGGTGCAGATTGGAAATACCGTGAGCTCTGTGTGAGTAACTGATTTCTAGGCGTGATGTGTTAGCTGCAGTGAGGCCTTTGTGTTCAGAGAGAGGACGTCATGCTTGCAGAGGTGATGTGCATTGGCTGGAGGATGGGTGTGTCAGTTGGTGCTAGAGGTATAGCGTTGTGTTTTTGGGGAGAGTGTCTTTTAAAAGCCATGAGAGGGTGGCTAGTTTGAATTTGCACGAGGTGAGTAAAGTGCAGAGAGTGAGGGTTGGCCAATAGGGTCAATTTGTGGTCCTACATGAGTTCCTTTTCGGGTGCAAGCGCACAATATCACTGTTGTTTGTGTTGTGGTGAAAGGTGTTGAGGTTCTTTGTGGTTGTAGCAAGCTGATGTCCTGTGTTGCATTTATTATATTAAAAAAGAAAGGGTACCTTTAAATGGAATGTAAGCCCACCTAATCCCAGGGGGTGACCTAAATGTATACTCTGCTTTTAAGACCAGGTGACCACATGAAGAGCTTTCTAAGCAATGCTGGCTTTTCTGGCAGATTTGAGTATTGGGGAGGGATATACTCTGGTGGTCTAGCCAAAGCCCCTCTCTGGCCATTGGAGGGACCCGGATCCTCCCAATGGGTAACGGATTTGTTGAGAGGGGTTTTCAGAACCTGTTCTGCTGAGGAGTTCAGAGAAGCCAATGTAGTGGAGCAGGCAAGGTCTGGAGCAAAGTCTAGTAACGCTGTCAGTGGCGGAGTGCAGAGAAGTAAGGCTTAGACTCTGGAGGAGGTAGGTTTTGGGCGGAGTAGAATTAACATTCACGACGAATGGTAACCGCGGGCTACACAAGTCAGTAAATATATGCTCTGCAGTAAAGGATGGCACCAGCAAGGTGAAGACATCTCTGCAGTGATGAGGGTGCTCGTGAAGGTTCCAGCCACAAAGCTAGGAGGAATCCATGCACCGTGGCAGTCGATACGGGTGAAATGCAGCACTGCCACGCTTTCGAGCTCTGGCAAGGTAAGGACAGAAAGCAGGGCTGCGGGATGCTTCGTCTCATCGGTTCAATGGAGGTAGCCACCTCTTACACAACTCCACAATTAGGAAAAAGGCAGAGGCTTGCGTCGTGGTGGTTAGCTGAGCCAATGCAGGTCACAGCCACAGTCTTCTTCTGGCATCCCTCTGATGGCCATTCTACACAGGACACTTGGATCCAATGATCGACATGAAGAATGGCTCCAGATCTCTTCCTTGTTTCTTAACTTCAGGCAGGGGTAGGCCCAAACCCTCCAATAGAACAGGTAGTGGCTGCAGAGGCGTAGTCAGGATAGAGCCTGAGGGGCAAGGCCCACCCAAAATCTGTAAATGCCCACTTAGCATTGCTGAGTGGGTATTTACAACTGCCACTGTACAGCCTGAGCAGCAGAGTTCCGTACATTGCGCAGATTAGCTGGAGAACGGAACCTGCTGCGTGCATGTCAGGAACCGGTAAGCTATCTCTGCTTCCTGGTTTCTGTCTGTGCAGCAGCCGGAGGCCTATGGAGCAGCTGAGGAGGCACCGGTGTGGAGAGTCAGGAAGTCTGGAGGGAAACGGGTAATGGAAGAAAAGGGGTGTGTGTGTGTGTGTGTGCGCGCGCGAGGATTGTATGTAGTTATGAATGTATGTGTGCATGCTTGCAAGGGTCTGTGTAAGTGCACCTGTGTATCTATGCACATAGGTATGCATGTGAGGGGGTGACTGTAAATGCATTTGTATTAATTAATGCAGTGTGAATGGTGTACAGTGCTGCGAGAACCGGTGTGAATGAGAATGCAGTATGAATGTTCTGGGTGCTTGTGAATGACAGAGAAACTGTATGTGTTTGTGATTGGTGCATGAATGTGTATAAATGTGCATGAGTTTGTATGTCTGTATGTGTCTATGTGTAGGTGTGTGTGCATCTTTGTATGTGTGCGTGCCTGTGTGTGTACTTGTGTGTGAGTGTCTCTGTATGAGAGGTCGGGTCGGATGAGGGTCATTGGACCATGAACAATTTTTAACAACAGTCTCAAAATGGGGATTTACACTGCCACACCACCACTTGTAAACCAACGTTATTACTGCTGGAGATAACACCTCCAGCGGTAATACCGTCCGGACCAAGTGGCAGTAACTGCAATACCGTTTGGTGGTATCTCAGTGGTACTACCATTGAGATATCCCCAAACTCGTAATGAGCCCCAATATGTGTAACTCCTTTCTAACAGTGATAACAGAGCCCCCTGAAAAGTCCGAACTCGGCTTATAGTTTTGATGCTGCAAAAAAGGAGTGTGCCGAAATAACAGCTGTGCTGATTTGTGTAACCAGTTCTGTGCATTAAATGTGTTGTGTTCTAACAATACACGTGGGCCGAAGGCTGCTTGGAACTATAGCTTGTTGATTAGTCTTGGGAACCTTTCTTTTGAGGATGAGGGCCTCCCTTTCAACTGTTCCTTTCAATCTCAATGATGTCAGGGCAGGCCCCAGAGATTTGGGCTTCAGTCCCCCCTTCCTTTGAGAAGAACCCTCATCAGAAGCATAGCCCTGCAGCAGCCTACAGACATGCATGTTTGCTGGAACTACATGATGTACAATCCTTTGTATTCACATCTTTGCTCTTCGTGCACTGCCTGCTCTGGGTCCACTTGGGCGAAGAAGGGTAGTGGATCTATGCAGTCCGCCCCGTGTGGGTGAATTGTGGGTGGCTGCCTGATTTATTGTTAGATTGGATTGATGTCATGCATGTTAATTCTGTCATTTGATGTGATATGGGCGAGCACCTTGCTTCTTTGTTAGATGGGTGATCATATTGGTTTGCTATCTCGAGCCTCAACCCTTTGACACACTCTTCATCCATCTGCGAATCTCCAGTGCCATTGAACTGGGTCTGTCTCCCTGGGCTGTTGCCCTGATCCCCTCCGTTGCCGCAGTTGATTGGCCTATTCCTTGTTCCAGTTCCCTTGAAACCCTCCTATCAGAGGGCTGGAAAGCTCGGTAGCTCTGTGCCACTCCCTAAAGCCCTTCCAGTCCTATATCTGAAAGCTTCGAGTAGATGAGAGCATACTGCACCAGCTGAGAACCTACAAAGTCTTAGTAGTCTGGCATGCCATCAAAATGCCCAGGTGACCGGGCAGACCACGAAGTCTCCAGCCCAGATTGCTGGCACCGTTTCTCGCTTCTCAACTTTTATGGGTGTTGTGTAATTTCCTTTATATTGCCAAAAGCACTTGAAATTCATGGTTAAAAAAAGCGCCCCTTTGATGAGTGCCTCATTCTTTCCGACGCGCTCCCCGTCAATGGGGAACCTGCAAGGCTTTCTCATCTTGGCAGCAGGCAGGGGATGTGCTCGGTGTGTGAGTGTTGGCAGCGATCGAGCGTCTCTGCTATACAGATGCCATTCCCAGATGGCGGGCAGGCAGCCTGTGTGTCTCTTGTTTTTAAACCCATTATACAAAGTGCGGCGAGTCCTTACCCATCACTCTGCAATCAACAACAGACAGAGAAAGATCCGGGAACACGGGTCGTTGTCATTGAGAGGTTGGTCTTGACTTATTTCTGATTTTTGTAATTTTTGGAAAGATCCCGATACTATACACATTTGCCCAGTTGGTTCCCAATAACCTGCAGTGTGAACGCAGTGAATGTCAATGAGTCCCATAGGACTCCATGGGAATGGGAAACCTGAAGCAACAGCACAATTGGGAACGGTGCCGGTGCTTCAGTGAGAAACATGCCGGTAAGGGCCTGAACTGTTACCGGCACCTGTGTTTCCAAACTGGCTCACTCATAATGAGGGTAATAGGGAAGTGAAGATTAAAAATACGTGCTACTAATGTCGTCTTCAAGCGCAAGCGTTTAAAAAACTGCACAGTGATTTTCATTGAAAAGCAAAAGCTTGAGTCCTACATGCTTTGCGAATGCCAGGTGAGATTGAATGCTGAGTGCTGTCATATTCAGAAGGGAAGCTACAAATCCTTGACAATGCAAACCAGCTGAAGGCTTAGAAGTGAGGAAACACTTCAGAAGCTTTTATTCAAAGCAGCTGTGCTTGAGCGGCATTCAAGCACTCCCACCCCCATGCACACCTTACAGTCAGTCCTTATCAAGGGGCCACGCTTCCTGCATTGAGCCTGAGGGCAACCAGTCCCAGTGTTAAAGGCCTCTATGTTTCTCCTGAATTCCCATAAGGAAACATTGTAGGCTCCACCCACTCCCGCACTTATTAGGGATGATCATCTGATGGGGCAGAGCTTGGACAAGGCAGTGAATGTGGTGGTCTTGATGAAACAATGACGCAAGCATTTTTAGGGCAATAGTTCTCAATACGATTATTCTGTTGGATTTGAATGTTTGGAGGTCTGACTCTTTGGCTAGTAGCCATTGACTATTTCTGCCATGTCTTGCTGAAAATAGTGGCTATGATGTCCATTCATCAAGCCAGCAAATAATGATGGCAAGATAGGTGTCATCATTCTTAATTTATGTCCTGAAAATACATTGGGCAGTGTGATGAATCCAGTGATATCATCACTCCCTCTCAGGGAACATTCTCTTCCCATGTGGCCAGGGAAGGCCAGCCGCTACTGATCCCAACGCTGGGGGTGGACACCCGAGGGAGGATCATATGTGGGAGAGAGAGAGAGAGACTGTTCGCAAGAAACACAGAATCCATCTTTCCATTCTGGGTATAATCCCCCCTAAATTCAGAGACTGTTATGGCTTATTATGATATTGAACCCGTCCAAACATTTCATACTGACATCAGGGTTCCTAATGACAATTTATACCAAAGACTGAGACGAGAAATAAGACTTGAGTGATGAAGATTACTGAAACCAGGAAGTCAACACTGCGTTCCAGTTGTTGGCAAGAGCTACATAGTAGCAGGACATTTAAATACCTGTCAGCTGTGCGAATGGGTAGAGCCACAGAGAGAAAGACACAGCAGAGAGTACCTCGCTGGTGAAAACGCTCTCCAGACAAAGCTGAGAATCCAGAGGTCTGCCGTATTGAGGACAGCGCAGAGCTGTCAGGAGATGCAGGAGACTAGGCAAAAAGTAGAGAAAGAGCAGAAAGCTATACTGAGCCACCGGCAAGCCACAGCAACCCCAGGAGAATGCAAAGAATTCCAATGCAGCCAAAATAAACAGGTGAGCCCAAGAGGGAAAAACGGGACACTGGGGTGCTTCAGGGTGAATGCTGTGCACTGTGGGGTAAATTAAGGTAAGGAGTCCGCTTATGCGGTTGGGAAGCCCTATGATAAAGAGTGAAAGTAATGAACGAGAAGGTGGAAGGACACTGACCCAATTGATGAAAAGGGCATGGACAAGGCTGTTGCCTAATATAGTGTGCAAGTCTGAAACCCATCTAAGTTGTGAAAGACAGTGCGAAAAGTCCTGGCAGGAGAGTAGACTAAGCCATGTACGAGTTTGGGCCCGCACCCAAATATATGTGTAGAACATTGTGAAGCTGAGTCTGTAGACCGACATGCACCTGAAAGGAAAAGTAACGTGTTATAAAGTCCTGGCAGGAGAGTATACCAGGCAAGTCGGAATGTAAAGAAGTCCTGGCAGGAGAGTAAACCAGGCCAACTGAATGTGAAGTAAATATTGTGAAGTCCTGGCAGCAGAATAAACCAAGCCAAACTGAATCTGAAGCAAATATAGTAAAGGCCTGGTAAGAGAGTAAACCAGGCCAAAAACGTAATGTGCAAATATTGTGACGTCCTGACAGGAGAACAAACCAGGCCAAAGTGAATGCGAGTCTGGAGACCGCATTTCAAGAGGGTGAAATCTAGGTGAAGGGAAACATATCCCCTGATTGAATATTTGTAAAAGATCTGTGAACTATAGAGAACTGTGAAGTAAGTAAGTGAGTGTGTAAGAACCCTTGTATGTGTGATGCTAGGGAAAGGGCATCGTACCCTCCCCTTGATTGGAAAGTTATCCTTTGACTGGGAAAAGAACTGTGGTAAAGAGCTGAAGAGAAGCTGAAAACTCGAGGGAAAGGAAGACCTTCCCCAATTGTCGGAGAGCTTTCAAACCTTAGGGAACTTTAATAATTTGTTCATTTGTGCACCTTTTGGAACTTTATGTTGGAACAATCAAGAAGACTACAGATGGCCAGTTGAAAGGCTTATTCCCTTTGCACTTTGTCTTAGACTTAGCTTGTAAGGATTGGGATAGGATTTTGGAAACAGAACAGAGAACTCTTTATATTTTTGGACATTCTGACACTGACATCCTTTCGTTTCGTTGAGGCTGGGAAACCCCTCATATTGTTAGGGTGTGATAGGTCTTTCTCCAACCCTTCTTTTACGTTATAAATGTCTATAACTACCACTACAATGTATTTGTGTCTGAGTCCTACTCCTGATTAATTACAGCAGCTAGTCCAATACTACACTAAAAACATTTGCTGGCATTGATGGGCGATTGAGATGTGACTGACTGGGTGTCTGGTGCAAACATTTCTTTTTTCCTTTTCTTTGTCACTCTTATATAAATCCCCACTCAGCTGCAAGTTGAACAATGTCTGTCCTGTTTTAGAACACAAATGTCCATCATCAGCCCCAAGATTCTAATGTTAAGGAACAAGTCACAGGACAGGCCCTGATGTTTATTTTTTTATTATTTTCTCATCTCGAGCCAACATGCATCCAGACTATACATTTTCCATTTAATTCTATGAATCTCTCTCCTCTCTTTCCCAAATTACATCCTTCCAACCCTCCTTTCTATTACTCATACAACTCTATTTCCCTATTTTAATTTTCCTCTGACAGACTATGGTCTTGTAATCTATGGGTGCGGACATAATATGCCCTAAAAACTCTGACAGGTTCTTTGAAACCACTAAGGTGGCAAATTGGTGGAGTACAAAATCCAAATAATAATGATAGCAATTATTATTATTATTTTCAAAGTCCATATGATATCATATGATATGATAGTTTATTTATATAGCGCCTGTATACAATGTGTTTCAAAGCGCATATAGTTCAATATGGACTTGGCTACATGAGTACAGTGTGGAACGGGAGGTTGCGGATTAAAAATGAAACACACAAGTAGGCTATAGTAAATCGGACTGTCAGTGAAGTTACTGCAAAATACAGAGAAGAGGTGAGGCAATCCTGATATCGCCCCCATCAGAGATGTCTCGAGCAAACCTGGTATGGCCTGCTGTCAGGGATGTCTCTAATAATCCTGACAAAGCCTACTGTCAGGGATGTCTAACGTAATCCTGGTATGGCCTACCACCAGGATGTCTCTAGCAATCCTGGTATGGCCTACCTTTAGGAATGTCTCTACCAGTCGTGGTGTGGCCCACCATCAGAGATGTCTCTAGCAATTGTAGTGTGCCCCTCCATCTGGGATGCTTCTAGCAATCCTGGCATGGCCTACCATCAGAGATGTCTCTAGCAATCCTGGTAAGGCCTACCTCTTGAATGTCTCTAGGAATCCTGGTATGGCCTACCTTCGGGGATGGCTCTAGAAATCCTGGTGTGGCCCATCAACAGGATGTCTCAATTAATCCTGGTATGGCCTACCATCAGGATGTCTCTGGTAATCCTAGTATGGCCTACCTTCAGGGATGGCTCTAGAAATGTTGGTGTGGCCTACCAACAGGATGTCTCTAGTAATCCTGATACGGCCTACCACCCGGATGTCTCTAGCAATCCTGGGATGGCCTACCTTCGGGGATGGCTCGGGAAATGCTGGTGTGGCCCACCGCCATGATGTCTCTAGCAATCGTGGTATCGCCTACTTCCAGGGATGGTGCTAGAAATCCTGGTGTGGCCTACCAACAGGATGTCTCTAGTTATCCTGGTATGGCCTACCACCCGGATGTCTCTAGCAATTCTAGTATGGCCTACTACCAGGATGTCTCTACCAATCCTGGGATGGCCTACCTTCAGGGATTGCTCGAGAAATGTTGTGTGGCCTACCGCCATGATGTCTCTAGCAATCGTGGTATCGCCTACTTCCAGGGATGGTGCTAGAAATCCTGGTGTGGCCTACCAACAGGATGTCTCTAGTTATCCTGGTATGGCCTACCACCCGGATGTCTCTAGCAATTCTAGTATGGCCTACTACCAGGATGTCTCTACCAATCCTGGGATGGCCTACCTTCAGGCATTGCTCGAGAAATGTTGTGTGGCCTACCGCCATGATGTCTCTAGCAATCGTGGTATCGCCTACTTCCAGGGATGGTGCTAGAAATCCTGGTGTGGCCTACCAACAGGATGTCTCTAGTTATCCTGGTATGGCCTACCACCCGGATGTCTCTAGCAATTCTAGTATGGCCTACCACCATGATGTCTCTACCAATTCTGGTATGGCCTACCTCCAGGGATGGCTCTAGAAATCCTAGTGTGGCCTACCTCCAAGGATGACGCTAGAAATCCTAGTGTGGCCTACCTCCAAGGATGACGCTAGAAATCCTGGTGTGGCCCATCAACATGATGTCTCTAGTAATCCTGGTGTGGCCTACCACCCGGATGTCTCTAGCAATTCTAGTATGGCCTACCACCATGATGTCTCTACCAATTCTGGTATGGCCTACCTCCAGGGATGGCTCTAGAAATCCTGGTATGGCCCATCAACAAAGATGACTCTAGAAATCCTGGTGTTGCCTACGGCCATGATGTCTCTAGCAATCCTTGGAAAGGGCTACATTCAGGGATGGATCTAGAAATCCTGGTATGGCCCATCAACAGGGATGTCTCTACGAATCATTGCTGAGCCCAAGTAAAATCAGAAATGGCATTAATGCCAAAGAGTAGACTATGGGCCTCATCATAGCCATGGCGGTATTCTGGCGGTAAATGCACTGGGATATCGCCAATGCTATTAGTGTTACCGCTACTCTGTCCGGCGCTATTAGTGCCGGATCCCGAGTAGTGTTAAGGCAGTAATTCCCCATTTTTTGAGAGTCCATATGACTCTGTGTGGATTTTCAACGCTATTACCACCGGCCGTAATAGCACCAGTGGTAATAGTGCCGAAAACATCCGGAAAACTGGAGGTAAATCTCCAGCAATCTCTGGATTGGGCAGAGCAACCCCAACCCCTGATGAGGCCCAAAGTGTGTCTTGGTTTTCAGAATCTCCTGTTATAAGGCATTCCACATGGTTGGTCCTGACTCGCACCTATCGCTCACTTCTGGATATTGTGAGAATGGAGGATGTTAGGAAGTAGCTGTTTTTAGAACAAATGCTTTAGTTGCAACATGCCACCTTACACAAGGTGTATAAGGAAGGTTATATAATGTTTTTCATTTTTGTTTGAGGAAGGGCCATGGCTCACAAATGACACTGCTATGAGCAACATAAGAGACAATTCAGCTACGTTACCAGCCGATATCATTATCTATGGAGTAGCACAGTCTACTATTAAACCGATTCTGATTGAAGCTTTTACAGAGCGCAAACTGAACTGGCTCACTTCCAGGTGATCCTAATTTTGGCAGTAAAGGAAACTAAATCACAGTGTGGCAGTGATATAACCAGGATCACTACCGCTGCTACTGGCCCAACCCTGGACCCACAGATACGCTTACCAAGCAATTTATTAAGGTGGGCTGCCATCTTGGATCAGCGTTTGTTTGCCGTCTGGAGCGGTATCGCTTCTGTGGAGTTCCGATATTTAACTCTGCAGCTGGCAGCATGCCACAATGAACTGGCCGTTAAGTTCCCTAAAGTGCAGTCACCCGTGGCTGCCACTTAAGTCATGGAATCAGGCTGTTTGATATGCAATAGATGATATTGTGTAAGTGTTTTAGTAACACTTCCTTTGTAACTTGGATGCCTACACCCACCTGCTCTGATATGATATGATAGGTTATTTATAACGCGCTTAATACCCAGAGGATTCTAAGCGTGGACCCGGGGAATCTATGGTGCTCCTCAAGGTGAGCATGTTGCCCCGGAGCTATCCTCTCAAGATGGCCTTAATACTGTACCCTCTATATTTAACCCTCCTTCCCCATTCTGTCTCACACTAGGTTGGTGGGCCGGTGACAATTCCCAGAGCAAACTCTGGGTCTATTAGGGCTACAGACCCACAAGTGGATGGATAAGCTTACTTAGATCCGAGGGCCTTCTAAAGGGGTTTGAGGCCTATGCTGTGTCAACGTGGCAAGTCACTGTCAAATGCCTTCAACACTGCAGGGTGGACCAGGGGATCCTCCCCCACAGCCCAGAGTTCCAGCATTGCAGAGGGGGCAACACATTTGCTATCTGGGGGCTGGGTAGGACCCTTTGGCAATTGTCTCTCTTTTCAAAGTATATTCATTGTTGCTTCATACAAACCTACAATGGGGAAAAGAGAAAAATACAAAAGACCTGTGTGTGTCCACATAAATGATCACTAACGTGACTGTATGAAGCACGGTTGCCTTTTAACTTCCATGGGTACCCCTCCCCCCCAGTGCCAAGGCCTTTTTTGGTGATTTTGGTATTTCGCCATTCAATGCCTTCTAACGTTTTCTGTTTCATTAACCCCTTAAGTGCCATGAACAAGGTATCTCGTCCTTGGCAACAGGGAGGTAATCCCAAGGACGAAATACCTCGCCCTTGGCACTTAATAGCTAAATTAGCAGTGTGTGTTCAATAAAGCTGCCCAGATAAGCCTGCAAATAAGACATCTTTAAAGAAGCAGCAAAGCAAACTGAGTATGATTTACTCTCATAATGGTCAAACATAAAGGCAAGCCAAAGCCTGTACCGCTTGAGTACAGCCCTTGAGTCCTCCACAGGGAACTGTTTGTTTGTTTGTTTGTTTGTTTTATTATTTATAATGCGCAGATATACCCAGGGGTATCAGTCCGCAGCATTTACAAGAATATGCGAAGCTAAGTTACAAAGTATAAAATGTACATATTGGCAAAGGGAGTGTATACAAAGCATAATAGGAAAACAGGCAATATATACAATATATAATATATAATATATAAGAGTACAAAGTGGGCACACGTGGTTACACAGTGTGCAGATGGCATAAAGGGATAGCCTTGGCACTTAGCTATCTTGGTGGTCTTTCAATTTGAGCCATGAAACTACCTTGGAACGGAAATGCAGGTAGGGCATGTCTACTCTAAGGTTGGGAGGCAAGGAGTTCCATAGTTTGGCTTCTTTTACCGGGAAGCTGTTACCTCCTATAGTGGCAGGTTTGAAGTTTGGGACAGAGAGGCAGTCTTTGTATGCAGTTCTGAGGGGTCTCGCGGAGGCTTGTCTATGGAATCTGTTAATCAAGTAGATTGGGGTGGCATTGTTAAGAGTTTTGTAGGTAAGTGATGCTGTTTTCAGGAGAATTTTATCTCTATTGGAGAGCCAGTTGTTCTGTTGGCTGAGTCCTGAAATGTGCTCTCTTCTGGGGATGCATAGGGCTGCTCTCAGGGCGTTGTTCTGGAGGGTTTGTAACTTGCTGGTGGTAGCCTTGGAGGTTCCCAGCTAAAGGGCGTTACAGTAGTCAAGGCGGGATAGTATAAGGGCTCTAGCGAGTGTGAGGCATCTAGTGTCTGACAGAAATGGTTTGGCTTAACTGATTAATTTGCACGTGTATGCAGATGAGGATGCCAGGAAACTCAGTTGTCTTTTGAAGGAAAGGTTACAATCCAAGTAGAATCCTAATGTTTTGACCTCCTGTCCAACTTTGATATTGTTCCCATCTATCATGAAGGAGTTGTAGGCCGGCCTGAGTTTCTTTAAACTGGACGTAGTACCCAGGATGATAAGATGCGTTTTCTCATCATTCAGGCATAGTCCATGAGTGGCCATCCATGCCTGAATGATGATGTACACCCTATTTACCAAGGCCAAATCCTTTCCATAATCTCCAGAAAGCGGAAGGAGGATCTGGGTATCATCTGCGTAATTAGTGTAGATGATACCAAGATGATCCAAATCATCGAAAAAGGGCTTGGTAAATATGTTGTACAATGTGGGGGAGACGCAGGAGCCCTGTGGGACACCACAGGTGATGGGTATAGGGTCTGCTGCAGCAGTGGGAGAGAAGACCCTCATAGTTCTTCCGTTAAGGAATGAGGTGATCCATGTAATGGCCTCAGGAGAGAAGTGTGCTGCTGTGTGAAGGTGTGAGCATAGGACAGAATTGTCGACAAAGTCGTAAGGCCACTTGCCCTTTGTCTCTGAGTGTATCAGTCTGAGCTTTCAGGTCGATGAGTGCAGTTTCAGTCCCGTGTTGAGGGCGGAACCCTGATTGTCTGGATCCTAAGAGGTGGTGTTCTTCCAGGTGCTTCTGTATTTGTACATAGGCGACCTTGTCTAGCATTTTTAGTAGGAAGGGAACAGTTGTTATGGGTCGGTAATTTGTGGGCATGGCTGGGTCAAGAGTAGGTTTTTTAGTAATGGAAGTACCCAGGATTGTTTTTAGATTGGTGGGGATGGAGCCAGTGGTAAAGGAGGCATTGATCAGTTTAGTGATGAAGGGTGAAAGGTCACGGGCGGCATCTTTGATGAGCTGTGCTGGGCACAAATCTCCCTGGCAATTGGAAGGTTTCAAAGACATGATAATTCTTTCTACATCGAGAGTATTGACTTTAGAGAATTTGAAGCGGGTAAGAGCTGTGGTCGTGCACTTATCTGGAATTTTGGATGGGAGAGTGTCTTTTTTGCTAGAAATTTTGCTTTGAAGGGTCACGATCTTATTTGTCAAGGCATTTTGAATTTCTAAGCACCAGTTTTTATCTAGAGGTTTCTACTTCTTTAAGTATAGAGAAGAGTTCTTTCATATTAGATTTAGCTTGGGATATGCGAGAGTCAAAGGAGGTTTGTTTAGCCAGGTAGATTTCTTTTTTATAAAGTGTGGCTAGTTTAGAAAGTTTGAGTTTGTTTGCGGCTGAGGGGGATTTTTTCCAGGTAGCCTCGCAGTTTCTTTTTTGCTGCCTTAGGTTTTTGAGGAATGGTGTGTACCATTTGTTAAGGTGCATTTTCGGTCAAATGTAAGTAAGGGAATCCCTATTTTAATCTTTATGAACAGTGAGTTCCACTGGGCTACCAATGAGAAGTTGACAAACGTGGCCAAAAATAGACCAGACTTCCACAGATCAACCAGCAGCAGCAAACAATGAGACCACTTCCCTAAAGAGCAGGCACTAGGCTTATATAGGGATAATCTATGAAACACAATGCCTCTTGAAATCGGCATTACTTTCAGACTGTCACTGTTCCCTACAGCATGACACTTTATGCACCCCTCCCCTTTCTAATCCACCCACGCCCCCATTCACACATATTAAGGGGCATGCCAAACACCCTATCATCGATACCGTAACACTCAGCGATGCCTGCAGCAATCTAATGTTAACCATGTTTAAAGGCAGAAGACAAGCACTGTGGGTGCTGTTTTGTGTCAATTGCTCCAAAAAGTATTGGAACGTCCTCATGCCCTTTAGTTCCCATTGACTTCAACCCCCACGGGCTCAGGAGGCGAGAGGGAGGAAGAGAACATTTGACAGTGATGAGGCTGAGGCTGATTAAGCAGTCTGCAATGCCTCAGTCATGACATCATATGTTACTGAACAGCTACTGGATGCTCCTATTTCTTGTGGTAACTCTGTCTAGACAGGACTGGGAAAAAGAGCAATGGGCCATCTATATGAGGAGTGTGGTTCACGTGAGCAGGGAGAGAAACAGAATAAAGAGGTAAAATGAAGCGACATTGCTACCTGGAGTACGTATGGAGGGTACTTGGGAGCCACCACTGCACATTGTGCGCATGTGTGCCAGAACTGTTTTTGATATGATATAGGATGCTGTCACCGTAAAATCAAACTGCACATAACTGAAGGTTGTTATCAGTAGTATGATAGGTTATTTATAACGCGCTTAATACCCACAGGTTTCTAAGCGCGGACCTGGGGATCGAACCTGTGTTGCTCCGTATCGTCTTACTTCCAAGGCGAGCACGTTGCCGCTGAGCTATCCTCCCGAGCCAAGTACGTCCATAAGTTATCACACCCGCACCCTCACAACCATATCCCTCCTCCCTCTTCACTTGTGTCTTGCCCCTCAAAACATGTTCACCTAAGTTGCTCTCCCTCTTTCCTGCCACTGCATCCCCAACCCGTTTGTCCTACCTCCTATCCCACCATATTGTAGCTCCATCCTTCCCTGCCCTCGGGCAAAGGCCTGGTAACACCCGGACAGGGTCACAATATGCTTAGTGTTCAGAGAAGATTCAGGTGCTGTAAGTCCACCACGGTGGTGATGGGCGCAGTACAAATGCTGGGTACCATAGCAGACAGGATGCAGATCCCTAGTCTTCCTCTGGCTCACCTATTGTTAGCAGTGGTCCAAAAGTCAAGGCCAAGTTGCCAGGAGTAGCGTGAGGCGGACACGAATGCAAGACTTACATAATAAAACTTTAAAGACAGAACTATTGGAAATCGAGTTTATGTCTGCTCAAGGTTCAGTACACTGCAAGGCAAATGGTAGGAATTCCAATGATAAAGTCTTGGGTGGAAGTGTTTGTTAGTGGGGGTTAGAGTCAACCACAATTCGGGCCTCGTCTCTGTGCTCAAACTTCAACCATTCTCTCAGTACAACAGCGCTGGTGTCTCGATCCCACTGGATCTCCCTGCAATGTTCGATACCATGGATTACACGCTCCCTGTACATGCCTCTGCTGAATCCCTTTCCTTTTGGAAACAAAGAAAACACCCATCCCCTAGACATATCCAACCCACAGTAGCTTACCCCACCGACCCCCGACCCCTTTGTGGGATCCGTCAAGTTTCTTCTACGTCTCCTGTTACTGGTTTTTCAATGTGTTCATCAGATTAGTTTGTTTCATCTTCTAATTCTATGTTGGTGGCACCCAAATTCCCATTTCCCTTGATGGCAACCGTTCTTTTGACTTTCTTTCCTGCTATATGGAAGCCATTTACTCTTCAAACCAGCCTCAACTCAGTTAAGACTGCAGATTGAGGACGCCGCTACCAAAATGAGTTCTGACTCCTTTTGTCCAGCCTTCCTACCTTGGATTCCTTACCCCCTGCAAAGCAGAGATCAAGAGCCTTGTCTTCTATATTGACAACCTTCCACAGCTGCCATCTTTGTAGGAAGATCACAATATCTTACATTTTCTGAAAGTTTAGCTGTCATCTTTACCTTCATCTCCTCCTTCTAGACCACAGCAACGGCCTTTATCTGCCTTTCCCCAATCCACCCTTTCCTGACAGCAAATGATCCAAAATGTTGCTGAAACACCAAGAATTGTACATGTCTAATGTTCTCGTCTCCAGCAAATGATTTTCTGTTCACAACAAAATTCCGTTGAAGTTCCTTTGCACTATTCACTGGACAGTCAAACACCCAGGAAGTCCATTGTTAATTAGCAAGCACAGGCCTTGAGCCCCAAAACACTTATCCATGCCTCCATCTAATTTCCTGAAACTCCAAACTATAAGAAGTCCATGATTGTGGATCACTCCTTCTACATCTTAGACACTAACCTCTGAAAGTCGCTTACACTATCTATCAAATATGTCTATGACTATCTGGCCGTTTGCAAGGCTTGGAATGTTCTCATACAATGACTCCTTGTCTTCCTCACTATTGTGTACTGGTGCCAACCGTCGATAACATAGAGGTGCATGTTATTTATGCGACACTCCTTTGTTATTTGCATGGTCGGTTGGCATTTTAGCGGATCTCAAAGCGAGAGTGGGGCGTGGCTTGGTTAATAGGAGGAGAGGGAAAATGCGACAGCTTCGGTATTACTTTGTCGCATGCAGTTCGGAAGTACCTGGGTACTGTGTGTGGGTGGTTCATTTCTAGAGCACCTGAGTTGATCTTGTCCAGGCGGAATACTTGCGTGCCCGTGCTGCCAGGATGTATTGCTCTGGACTGTTATGTATACATTTGTTGGAGAGTTGTTGTGTTCTGATGTTTGATGTTTGTTTTAGGGGTGTTCAATTGCTTTTTACCGGTGGCAATATTGGTATGCATAGTGTGTGATGTGACACAACATTTGAGCATTTAAGTGCAGGGAGCAGTGAGCTGAGACATCAGCATTTAGAGCATCCATACGAGTTGATATGCTGATGTCCTGGCATTGGTGCCCCGTGGGTATGATCATTGAGAGAAAGTATCCAGAGGCACCCAACAGATGACTGGTACCTCTGGCACGGGGGGGGGTGGGCGTGCAGTACCTGCTCCTAAATCACAGGGGAAACATTACTGCAAAGATACCCGGGAGCAAACCACAGTGGGCAAAATTACAGTGGGACACATTGGAGCAAAATCACAACAGCGCAAAATTACAGTGGGGCGACACCTTAGAGCAGAATCACATTGGGGAAACATCACAGTGGGGCACCTGGGAGGAAAACAGCTAGGTACATTACAGTGAACAATCTGGGGGTAGAATCACAGTAGGGCCACCTGCTGGCACAACGACAGTGGGACACCAAGGAGCTGAATTACAGCGGGACACCCAGGAGCAAAATCCAAATGGGGCACCTGAGACCTAAATATCTGAATTAGCACATGGGCGTTAGATAACATATACAACTAGGTGTGCATTGCTCAATATGGGCGCAGAAAGTTTAGGGTGATGCCCCTTGCCTAAACAATGCGCGTTCTGTGGCAGGGGGCAAGTAGCAGTGCATGGCATGGGCAGCATGACGAACAGACAAAAAAGGGTCAAGCTTTGACTTTCCCCTCTGACAGCTACCCGGGCAAGGCTGCCCTGAGGAACCACTAGTTGTAAGGAAGCCTCCAGCCACATGCTCCCAACGACCAATCCGGCTGTGGGAGCAGAGAATCCTGAGATAAGGTTGGGAGGGAAAAGGTGTGTTCAAAATGCTCTACCACGGCCAGCAGGTCCACTGGCTTGCAAAGCTGATGTTGCGTGCTGTTAGCTTATGACTTCGTATGTCATATCATCAGTGATGCTATCAATGTTGTCTTTGTGATGTCACATGTTGTCATTGGTGATGGCATTCATGAATGATGTCATCTGTGTTGTTTCCTATGGTCATGAACAGTGGATGTGGCAGAGTAGATCACACTTTCTGAATAACTCTTCCTCTCTTGTGTCTTTAAAGATCCGCTTTATTTATGACGGGCCTCTGAGGGACTTACCCAGCTCCCAGAATTCCCGCTTTGGCACCTCCATTTCCTCGGTTCCGGATCTCAACCAGGACTCGTTCAACGACGTTGTCATTGGGGCTCCTTTGGAGGAGGATCACCAGGGAGCGATTTACATCTACCATGGCCTTCGGCATAACCTTGTGAGAAAATATAAACAGGTAAATATGAACTCGTGTTCTGATGGCCCCTACCATCCCATGGCAATCATCTTCAACCAAGGTGGCTTCTGCCTTTAAGTTGTTCTGCCGGGCAGAGCGTATGGGAATACTGCCCTCTGTGCTGGCAGGCCTGGAATCACTGCCTGTAGAGGGTACAAGCCTAATGCCCGCTCTGCAGGAGACTGGCAGGCCTGGAATCACTGCCTGTAGAGGGTACAGGCCTAATGCCCGCTGTGCAGGAGACTGGCAGGCCTGGAATCACTGCCTGTAGAGGGTACAGGCTTAATGCCCGCTCTGTAGGAGACTGGCAGGCCTGGAATCACTGCCTGTAGAGGGTACAGGCCTAATGCCCGCTCTGCAGGAGACTGGCAGGCCTGGAATCACTGCCTGTAGAGGATACATGCCTAATGCCCTGGGTGCACGAGACTGGCGGGCCCGCAATCACTGCCTGTAGAGAGTACAGGCCTAATGCCCTGGGTGCACGAGACTGGCGGGCCTGGAATCACTGCCTGTAGAGGGTACAGGCCTAATGCCCGCTGTGCAGGAGACTGGCAGGCCTGGAATCACTGCCTGTAGAGGATACATGCCTAATGCCCTCGGTGCACGAGACTGGCGGGCCCGCAATCACTGCCTGTAGAGAGTACAGGCCTAATGCCCTGGGTGCACGAGACTGGCCGGCCTGGAATCACTGCCTGTAGAGGGTACAGGCCTTAATGCCGTCTGTGCAGGAGACTAGAAGGCCTTGAGTCACTGCCTGTAGGAACCAGAACACACGTGGGTGATGATTCAAGCTGATGCTTCATGACAGACAGCATGTTTTGTCCGGTGACCACACCCGTGTATCCTGGCCACAGGAGACGCTATAGCGCTGGTGGAGTGGAGAGTGTGGAGGGCAAATAAACCTCTACACAAAACATTTCCCAGAATGAGGAGCACACAACGGGCCTCAAATAAACACAATCAAGGTTTGTTGCTAAAATTCGTTTTTTACTCTATGAACAATGCTGCCCCACCCAAAGGAGACTGAAGAAACATGGGGGTGGGGGCACAACCAAGTTAATCTATGTCTATTCAGTACTAGACTTTCTGTTTCTTAGAAGTAGATTTTTGGCTCATCACAGAGAAATTCTATTTAGTA
Organism: Ambystoma mexicanum; assembly: GCF_040938575.1. Classification (NCBI taxonomy): domain Eukaryota; kingdom Metazoa; phylum Chordata; class Amphibia; order Caudata; family Ambystomatidae; genus Ambystoma; species Ambystoma mexicanum. The sequence continues at coordinate 1,019,485,887 of NC_090934.1, forward strand.
TTTTAAGTGCACCTGGGTAAATCTCGAGGACACCCGAGATCCCACACATAAGCACAAAGAACAAAGACCGGGTGTTTCCACCAGGTGCCCCAATGGTGCACTCCTGTGGGTATAGGAACCCTCGAGTAAATGAACTTCCCGACTAGCATACACTCTTCCACTTTCAAGCTTTCGCTACATAAACAATATGCAGTCAACTTCATGTTTTCATAATTCGTGATGTAGAATTCAATATAAACAACAGTAAATTAATGATGAGGCCGAACCCTGCTGGTATCAGTCACACAGTGACTATTTTTTATATGTGTAAATCACCGAATTCTGATGGAATGATTTCCTTTACTACACCAAACATTCATAAACAATATTCCAAAAACAATATTTTTTCACCATGTGGTTAATTCAAACCTTCATGAGTACATCCTATGCATAACAGAAGCAGATACAGACGTATCAACATAAAATATTTCAGAATCCTAAATACACTTCTTTTGGAAACAAAGTGCCGACGCGTTTCGGATTGAAGCCATCTTCAGGGCTAGAAGTGCAAAGTTCCAATGAATTGTCGTTTTTTCATTTCCTCCTAAGGAAACATAAATGTTCTGGTTTCAGTCCTCTGTTGCTTAGCAGGAGTGTAACTAATATAATACGTGTCAAATCCAGAATATAATCTGCACTGACTTTAGGTCCAACTGCCAGCGCAGGAGAAGATGTCTCTTCTCTACCTGAGTGATGGAATACGTTGTGCTAATACTGATAGGGCCCCATGTCACTGTGCCTTAAACATCACTAAACAGATAAATAGTAGCTATGGCACACATAAACTTGAAGGGCTTTCCCAGTCAGGAGTATAGCTCCGGTACCCGGGTAGGCAGATGAACTTTGGCGGGTGGCGGTCCTGTTTGGGACACTGGTGGCAAGACAAGGACCCCTTTCTTATTAAATTAAAAGTAAAATAAATAAAATACATCACTCGCTTTGATACTCCCGCGGAGGGAAAGGCGGGTGTGGAGTTCGTAAATCATCGTGGTGACTAGCGTGTATTACAAAGACTGTAAACTCGTATGTCTCGCAGTCCATTATGGTCGTAGAGCGCCGTGCGCCCAGTGCATCTTCAGATAATTATGTATGGAAAACCTAACATGGACGAAAGAACGCCATGCTATAATCCTTGGAGGTATGCAGCGGTGAAGGATACCCCTTAGGCAATCCCTTCCACCCTAATATGGATAACTAAATATAGATGCATTCGCCCCTCGCCGACCGGTGCCCTGAGAACTAGGACCTGCTTGCGCAGTTTTACTTACCTAACGCACGTCAGGAATGCCTTGGAGCCGCCCATCAAGACGCGCCCCTCGGCAGTCCTGTGTGTATATGGTTTCCATGGAGGCGGCGCACGCGCAGTTCATGCCCCTTGTGCTCAGACAGTCTAACAGGTCGATCCACAGAATCTCTCTCTGCAATAGCCTCTTGTGAACATCTCCCCCTCTAGGTCCCACGTTCACTTGCTCCAAGATGATCGATTTCATTTGGGCAGTAGACTGTCGGGCCGCCACAAAATGTAAGGCCACCAGTGACTTGCGATTTTTAGTACGGTGTTCGCCTTATGTTCAGTCCATCTCGTTTTTGCTTGTCTCATGGTTATCCCTACGTAGTAGAGGCCTCAGGGACATTTCAAGGCATACACGTTTATGGAATCACATTTGCAGGAGTGGCTAAGTGTCAAGGGTTTCCCTGTGTGTGAGTGTCAGATGGTATTCCCTACTAAGATATTGCTGCAATGCTGGCAGTTGTGGCAAGGCTGGGTCCCCTTGTGCTTTGGCCCCTTTCTCTCACTGTGGTTCAATTCAGCTCTGATTAAGCTCTGCTGTTTCTGTAGGCGAATATGGGCATCTCTTGGAATAGTGGTTGTGTCACAGGGTCCATTTGCAACATTGGCCAGTTATGTTGGATGATCTTTCTGATCCTTTTGCTCTGCATCAAGTGGGTGGTAACATACATCATGGAGTCCTCTTTCTTAGTTCAGAGTCTGTCTGTCAATGCGTGCCACTCTGTCCGATGTCTCCAGGATAGATGTCGGGTTGTATGCCCTCTCACAGAATTTATTCTGTAGGGATTCTGATTGTCTTTTGCTTTCCTCCTGTTCAGAAATGTTCCTGCGATATCTCAGGAACTGGCTCAATGGCACGCTATCTAACGTGCACTGCGGGTGGAAACTCGTGGCTAGCAGGAGACTGTTCCTGTCAGCTTTTTTTGCTGAATATCCTGGTTTGAAGACTGTGTCCCTTACTGTAGATTTCTACATCCAGAAAGTTGATCTTGGAGTTACTAGTCTACGTGGTGAATTTTATTCTCGGATGCATCTCATTCATCATAGAGAAAAACTCATCAAGTTCATCGGCAGGGCCCGTCCAAATTCTAAAGATGCCGTCAATATATCTTACGTACATACCCAGATGTCGTAGCCAACATGCGGAAGTAAGTACATGTTCCGATTCCAGGAAATACTTGTAAGTATTGGCATATGCCGCGCCCATTGCGGCCTCCATGCTTTTTCTAGATAGTTGCAGAAAGAATTTCTCCTGAAACTTGAAGAAGTTGTTCATTAACACAAGTTTTAATAAGGTTAGGACAAAGGTTTATCCCCCTGGCAGTTTTCAGATTTCAATAAGAGCCACTCAACAGCTTCGAGACCCGCCTCATGGACAATGTTGGTGTAAAAGGACATGACGCCCATCGTAAAGAGGATGTCTCTTCCCCAGACGAAATCCACTTTCTTGAGTTTCTGTAAAAAATGTGTCATGTCCTTCAGGTATGTGCTTGTGTCCTGTATCAGGGGTTGCAGAATCTTATCCTAGTACCTTGTCAATGGCTCAAGTAGACTTTCAGTATCTGCTATTATTGGTCGTCTCGGTGGGTCTACCAGTCTTTTGTGAATCTTCGGGAGAATGTAGATCACTGGCATAATGGGGTGATCCTTTTGAAGGAATATTTGTGCCTCTCCCGAAATCACTCCATGTAGTTCTGCGTCATCCAGTACTTCTCTGATGAGGGCCCTCACTTTTTCAGTGGGGTTAAACTCGATTTCCTTATATGTTTCACGATCGAGTAGCTGACGTTCTACTTCAGCTAGATACAGAGTCTTATCCATCAGGACAAATGCCCCTCCCTTATCAGCATGCTTAAATATGATCTTATTGTTATCCAGAAGATTCTTGAGTGCTTGTTTTTCTCTTGCCGCAAAGTTCCCCTATCCCTTGTTCTTAAATGGGATCTTCTTGAATTGCTCAAGCATGGTTCTTTCAAAGACTGTTAGAATGTGTTTCTGCACTGGCGGGTTGAACTTGCTCTTAGGTGACAGTTCAGGAAACTCAGACGGTTCTTGTGTAGTCTCAATTTCCTTGATGGTACTGAAGAAGACTTTAAGTTTATGCATCAGTTTGAAAAGTCAATCTTCTCCTTCAGCAAGTTACTGCTATATTGAGGTACAAAAGATAGTCCTTTCCTCAATACTTGTAGTTCCATGTGGGAAAGTCTATATGAAGAGAAGTTGACCACTATATCTTTTTCCCCGTTGGTTCCTTCTTCTCCGATTTTTTTCTTTTTTCCACGTCTGGTACGTCCCTTTCTAAAAAATCACCTGATCCGGATGCCGCCTGTTCAATCTCCGTGTTCGGAGGTGTGGTCACTCCAGTATCAGTGGCTGTCTCAAGTTCCATACTGGATGCTTCAGATGAGGTTGTGTCAGGATTTCCAGCTCCCGTTTTTGGTTTCTGTGGCTGTGGCTGGTATGGTTTTGCAATCTTTTGCCCGTAGTATTCCTGCCAGGTATAAACTATGTCTAGTTTATAATCTTGAGTATCTCGTCTACATTTTCTAACTTTCTTTATCTCCAGTTCCTGTCAATATTTTACTAGTTTGTCGTTCGTATCTTCCAAATCTGTTTCACTTGATCTGCATTGAAACTTTTACTCAATGTGTTCTTTATGGTATTAATTTCCTCCTCGAGTGTCATCAAATTGTGGGCTAGTTCTTCAATCGTCAGGAGAATGAGGTCTAAAGAGCACTTGTTCAAGACCTATCTCCATCTTTTTACGAAGGTCGGGTTTTCTTTACATAAAGTCGGTTCTAGATTTACTCTCAAAACCCGTGGGATCCTCTGGACCTTACGATATTGAGCCAGGCTAGTGGCATGCAGTTTAAGATTGACATATTTCTGTATTTTCCATTCAAATTGCTTAATGAGCGTCTCAGGTTTATCTGATGTGAATAGTTCTTCTCCTGTTGTTTTAATGAGGCCTAATATCCTTCCCGCCTCTTCTTCGCTAAAACCAAGTGTTTCAGCCCTATTGTTGGTAGTTGCATCTATCCTTGGAAAGGACATATTAGAAGTAAGTTACTTAATATAGCTTTCTCGATAAACACAGTCAAACTTGAATTTGTGTAATGGATTGGGTTCAGTCTGGGTGCTCCCCCTAGTTAGTGGCCACCAAACAGTAAACTGAAGAAACACAGGGGTGAGGGACACAGCCAAGTTAATCTACCACCCAAAGGAGATGGCATGCTGGTTCAGATTTAGTATGGAATTTAGCCATAGTCCTAAAAACTATACAGTCACACCACCATCATCCGCCATTACCAATAAAGACCCTTTCTCCATAATGCCCCACTCTCAATATGGCCATTCCTCATATGCCCCACCTCTTTCCTCACAAGGTCACACTCCCATAAGACCCCAATCCTCACAAGACCTCTGAGCCCTTATGGCCCCAACTCTTCTGAGACCCCCCACCCCACCATGAAACCTCCCTTCCCACGGGAACTGATACGACCCAACGTCCCACAGGGTGCTTACAAGTCTCAAAAAGCCTGTTTTGGGGTTTACCCATACCATAGGTCTGGCCACTGCGGGACCTGTTGTGTTACCAATAATGGGGTGCCCCATCTATTCAGGACACACCAACAACCCTTAATTGGAGCATCTATAGGGGTCATTTTATAAGGCGTGTAGTGCAAAGTAAAGTGTAAAGACAAGGAGTATGCTGTGTATTCTTTACTGTTACACTCCAGGGGTTTTTAGTGCCTTTGTAGGAGGAGTGGCTCGGAATGGATTTAACATTCCTGCAATGCATTCCTCCACCTTCACATTCCTGCCTTGCGTTCCCCCTCCTTCACATTCCCACCATACATTCCCCCTCCTCCACATTCCTGCCATGCATTCCCCCTCCTTCACATTCCCACTGTGCATTCCCCTCCTTCACATTCCCACTGTGCATTCCCCCTCCTTCACATTCCCACTGTGCATTTCCCCTCCTCCACATTCCCACCTTGCATTCCCCCTCCTTCACATTCCTGCCGTGCACATTGCTGCTGTGCATTCCCCCTCCTTCACATTCCTGCTGTGCATTGTCCCTCCTTCACACTCCCGCCATGCATTCCCCCCTCCTTCACATTCCCACCTTGCATTCCCCCTCGTTCACATTCCTGCCGTGCATTCCCCCTCCTTGACATTCCTGCTGTGCATTCCCCCTCCTTCACATTCCTGCTGTGCATTGCCCCTCCTTCACACTCCCGCCATGCATTCCCCCCTCCTTCACATTCCCACCATGCATTCCCCTCCTTCACATTCCCGCTGTGCATTCCCCCTCCTTCACATTCCTGCCGTGCATTCCCCCTCCTTCACATTCCCACATGCATCCCACCTCCTTCACATTCCCGCTGTATATTCCCCAAGTTTTTAAGCCTACATGAGATTTGCAAGTAGGCATAACATGAATGGTTTCCTTTAGACTTTGCCTGCATTTTGCACCCGCTGAAAGTAAGCAGATTCCACAGCAATCCACTCTTAATGCAGCTGGCAAACCCTCATTTGCAGATGGCATTTATATTTCTTTCAGAACGGAGAGTAACATGAAAGCGTAGAGGTGAATTTGACTGCACGTACGCTTCAATTTTGCACTCCGTTTCGTAACTGTTGCAAATTGGATGCAGGTGGGAGTGATCCAACATCATGTATCCCCTGCATTCAATTTACACTTTTTACAAAATTACCCTTTGTATGTATTTCATTATAGGCACTTATACAGTTGCTATATTCACCTCAACATACAGTACATAGATCTCCATAAATCACCAGGTGTATTGCCATGAAAAGTGTAAGGATTATTTTCAGTCTGGGAGGCTTGCATAGCAAGGTGTAAAAACAAGGCGTGACGCCATGTATGCCTAGCTATATCGCTCCGTTAGATTTTCCAGAGTCTTTGCAAGCAAATTGGGAGATGGTACAGGAAATTTATTTCTGCCGTGTATTTCCTACTCCACCTGCTAATCCATTTAATGAAATGAGTAATTGGGCTAAGGAGAGCAGTTACGTGTTGCCATACACATAGTTCACTCCCCGCCACCAAATGTTTGTCATTTGCACGTCAGAGTGCAAAGATGCTGGGCAAATATGTACGCCTTCTTTTGCCCTGCGCTTTTGCACATCACCAGGAAAAAGTGAATGAACGCTACCTGACATGCTCACTTGCCAGGCAGTGTTTACTTTTAAATGTGAGCTCTGCTTGCCTTGCTTGCATGGCAATCTGCGCTCAGAATTGCAATTGAACCCTGCCTGACATGCAAGCATGTCGAGCAGGGTATCATTTAAGTGATGAGAACTGCTTACCAAGCAGGCATGCTATTCAGTGTCCACGATTACAATTGAACTTGTAATTGTAGGAGCTGCCTACCATGGGAGCATGGCAGGCAGCCTTTAGAATGGATCCGTGCTGGTGAATACAGCTGGCGGACTCCATATGAATCTCCAGCATTTGCGCCAGCCTGAAAAGCCATGCCAGTGCAAATGCTGGAACATGTGTATGGCGGAGAGGAAGAAAGGTGACGGAAATAGAAGGTGCTTTCCGCCCCGCCTCTCCACCATTAATGGAAACCCTAAAAGTCTTGCGCAAGGCTTTCAAGCCTTCAATTAGTGTTACACCCCCATATAAAATGAGCTCCTCTCTGTTATAAGCAACATGAGATTTTCATGCTGGCACACAATTAGTGGACTGCTATGAAATTCACCTGCATTAGCACCTGCCAAAATCAGGTGGATTCCATAGGAATCCATTGTTAACACCACCTGCAAAGCGAAAGTTGCAGTCGGCATTAGCTTTTTTTTACACGACGGAGAGTACAATTGAAGAGTAAAGGTGATTTCACCTGCTATCACTCTTCACTTTTACACTCCTCCTTTCAACAGTTGACAGTTGCGTGAAGGGGACCTTACAGTGCGCTAGGGCAAACATTGGGGGCCCCCTGCATGCAATTAGCATTTTTTATAAAATTCCCCCCATGTGTCTTTCATTGTAACCGCCAGGATTCTATAATTTCCCTGTGAAAGCATTCACCAGTTTCTTTTCTTATTAGGAGTGGGCTACAACTGCACAGCAAATTGTAATGAAAAAAACGCCACTTTTCGTCTGCACTAACATGTTAAAGATGCTTGAAGTCGCAATGCCTCAGGGAGCTCCAGGAGCCAATCCCTATCATCAATGAGGGATTGGCTGGCAGCAACTCTGCGACTGCTAGAGCTCGTGTATAACGGTGGACTATACAGGTGGGGTATGTCTCCAAAGCAGGGAAATAGCAAAGGGCGTGGTTAACCCCTTAACTGCCAGGCTATTATGCAAGTCTATGCAAAAGGATGAGCATACTCAAGACAAAAAGGAAAAATGAGAGAAACTGAAAGAGAAGGGTAACAGGACGAGAAAAGAAGTAGAAAAGTAGGATAGGGCATTTGAGAAAAGGAAAGGCAACAAACAGAAAAGGCCACCTAGAAAGGAAAGGAGAAGAAAAGAGACAAAACAGAGCAAATCAGATATAACATGAAAAGAGAATCGCGGGGATACACAATGACAAGAAAATAGAGGATGAAAGTAACAGGCTAGAAAAAGGGAGGTGGGGAGTGACAAGTTGTGGAAAGTGATGAATGAAACTAACATGGGCCTAAGTCCTAGAACAAATGAGGCAGAAAAGGACAGAAAAATAATGTATGCAGAATACGAAAAGGAGGATTAGAAAATTACAAAAAGAGTTTAGAAGAGGAGGAGTAAAAGACATGTATTCTAAGGAATAAAATAACCCCATCTGTATGTTAAAAGAATATTTCAGCAAGTCACTTCAGAATTTCATGAATTTATTACTATGTTTGGTCCTGTGCCTCTATAGGATCACCAAACTCTATCCTATAGCGTAGAGTCGGGGGCTGCTTCAATACCATAACACATGGCAAGAGATGCCATGCAAATATAAGATAACATAACTTTAACCAGTATATAATGCATGACAACATACAATACCCGTATAAAAGCCTATAAATAATGTGTGACCTGCTACCTGTGACATCACTACTGTCGGCAATAAGAAATTTACATCACTTCCGCTCTGTAATCAATTATTACGCTTCAGTTGTGGCTTCACAATGCCTCGTGCCTCAGTCAGACAAAGCAGAATTCCTGTCTCTGCAGAACTTAAAGCTGCAACAAGCTTTTCGCATTCCTTTCTTGTACACGTAGCTAATAAGGCGGTTGTATGTGATACTGTCGAATATTAAAGGCCTAACCCAAACAAGACCGATTTCTTTCCACCCGATTTAGTGCAGTCTTTAATATTCGCCCAATATCCCTTTTCAACCTCCCCCTGACACCCTCACCTCTTAAATCAGGGGGTTCTCCCCCTGAACTCCCCCATTATTCCTGCACCCTCTCCTCCCATAGCCGTCCCTAAGCCCTCCCCCCACTAACACATACACCAATACATACACCCTTCCCCGCAACCCGCTCCCCACACACTGCAAACACCACTCCACAACATACGCACAGACACGCAAACACGCACATGCCACAAACTTACCTCACTTCTGTCTTCCCATGCTTTTCTCGTCCGCGCCTGTCAGCCTCTGCGCACACACGTGTGTGACAGGGGCGTGACAGTTAGATTTTGAAAGACTGCATTGTGCAGTCACAGAGTGGTCTTTCTAAATCGGACTTTGACAATGTCATTCTTTTTTTTTAAACTGCCTTTTCACTTTGTTACGATAAGGCACTGTTTGTAGTTTGTAGTTTGTATGTTTATTTTGTGCACTGCTGGAGTTTAACACATAAGTGCAAGAATCTGCATCTTACTGCTAATTTTAAAGCACAAAAAACGTTTTCAGATGCATTTCATTGACCTGCTTAAAATATTTTTCAGCAACATATTAGAAGCTTTATATTTTGTTTTTTTTTCATCCAAACATTTTCTACTTTGATAATATGTTTTTCAGCAACTGCACAACATCTTGCTTTAATTAACAAAGAGGCAAGGTTTTACAGGGTATGACAGTGTACGGCCATGTATTATAAGTAGAGCTTCCAGTTTTCCGTTTTACTGGTTTTTACACATAAATACAGATGGAAATCAATCTCCTTTCTGGCTGTATTTATTGATAAAAAATTGAAAAAAAACGGAATTGTCACTCATACATTGCAGATTGGCAGCATGGAGAGTGTAAAAGTTGTATAGATATAGCATAAAAGTGCTTCAAATTGCTGACAGCGTCTATCCTAAGGCAGCAGCAGTCACAGGAGCAACCGCTTGTTGTTCTGGAAAAATGGAGCTAGCATTTCTTTCCTATATGGCTGCATGTGTGCTTTGATAAATGCATTTTTTATTAGAATAAATGCTGAAAAATACTGGTTGTGAATGATGTTTTTATATGACAAAATATAAATGTGGATAAATACAGAAAAAGACCAAAAATAAATATGGATAAACGCAGACGGAAATGGCAGAAAAATAACTGCCATAAAACTGGAAGCCTTAATTAGAGGAAATGCAATATGCCCATGTATCCCATACCTTACTAAACAGCTCATCACATAATCCGCAGATTTCCCCATATGGAATATCTATTAATTGAAAATAATGTGCTTTCAGTTTAGTTTCAGTTTATTGATTTGTATTGCGCACCAGACCCGAAGGCATGAGGGCACATGAGCAGCATGGTTATTCAAAGCTTGGTTACAGGTTGCTTATACATTACATTACAATCTTCCAATGTGGCAATGTAGGGCAGTGTATACAGTTTTACCAGAAGGGTGCAATACAATACAACATTTTTATAAATAACAGATAAGCATACATTACAAGATTGCGGCAGTGTGGTGTTAGAGGTTAGAGGTATTAGTGGTCCTTGTTCTTTATCCAGCGGATATAGTTGCGTCTGAAGTGTGTATAGGTTTGGGGTGTCCTGAGGGAGGGAGGTAGGGCATTCCAGTGTTGGGGTGCTTTCACCTGGAAGCTGTTGCCACCCATTTTGGTGCGTTTGAACCTGGGAACTATGAGCAGGTTTGCGTTGGAAGTTCTGGTGGGTCTGTTGGGGGTGTATTTGCAGATTCTGTCTGCCAGGTAGCGTGGGGCAGCGTTGTTCGGGCATTTGTGGGTTAGTGATGCGACTTTAAGCAAGATTTTGTCTGTGGTATTGAGCCAGTTATGAGATTTCCTGATGTTGGAGATGTGTTCTCTCCTGAGAATGCTAAGCGATGCTCTGAGAGCATTGTTTTGTAGCGTCTGAATTTTGTTGATAATTTGCTTGCTGGCTCCTACGTAGAGGGCATTGCAGTAGTCCAGTTTGGACAATACCAGGGCTCTGGCTAGTGTAATACAGCTCTGGGTGGATGCTAGCAAGCCCCATGGTTACAGCTCACTGGAGATTCTTTGGTGTTGTAAAGTTGAATATGTATTCTCTTCTTTTGCAGAGAATCGCTGCATCTATCCTGGCTCCAGGCCTCAAGTACTTCGGCTGCAGTGTCCATGGGGAGCTGGATCTCAATGAAGATGGCCTTGTGGATCTGGCAGTGGGGTCCCTGGGCAATGCTGTGCTCCTATGGTAGGGGGCACCGCCAGCTCCGGAATAGCCTCTCCTGGTTCTGAACGAGCAAGGCAGCCATTCTGTAGTCGCGTGCTAGCTAGAGCTGGTCCCTAAGCACATTGCGACCAGCAAAACAGCATACAGTAAACACCAGCCTGTGCTCCAGTTACAGTGTTTGGGACCAAGCTATGTTTTCAGTAAAAGTACCGAAAACTTCTATAATAGTCTGTCTAAAATGGGGTGGGGGGCAATGGTTGGAATCTACAGTTTGGAACTGCCCTTTAATGTGCTTGACCCTTACCAGGAATAGCATATGTTTCTAAGGAGAGAGCAATTCTGAGCTTACGTGGGCAGGTCTTCATTGAGAATATACTTTAAAGTTTGAGAAAGTTTGGATGAGAGTGCAGGTCGTGAGCCTTTTGGTGGCAGGTGGAGATTTTGTTGTAACTTGCCTAACTCCTATCTCATGCTGGAGACCAAGTCCATGGATGTAAGGGCATGCTGTCCTCATGTCACCCATCTTCCTCCCTTGCCCTGCAGCAGCAGGCCATGAGGCCTACAGGTCAATCCCCTCCCTTCTATCAGCACAGTGGTCACAGCAACACACTTCACTAATCCATCGCTCGTGACCTCCTGCAGAGCAGCTGCAAAAATAGCAGGTCTTGATTCCCGCTTACAGCTCATATGCTTCATCTCCCCGGCCTGAGCCACAGGACACACGGGTTCTTCTGATCTGTATGTCACCCACCTCACATCCCGTGCAGAGCAGTCACACAGAGTGCATCCCTGGTGCTCACATGTAAGTCACATGTCTCATTTCCCTGGCCTGAGCCACAGGACACACAGGTTCCTCTGACGATCTGTCCATCACGCAACTCACCTCCCATGCAGAGCAGTCACGCAGAGTGCATCCCTGGTGCTCACATGTAAGTCACATGTTTCATCTCCCCGGCCTGAGCCACGGGACACACAGGTTCCTCTGACGATCTGTCCATCACGCAACTCACCTCCCATGCAGAGCAGTCACGCAGAGTGCATACCTGGTGCTCACATGTAAGTCACATGCTTCATCTCCCCGGCCAGAGCCACAGGACACACAGGTTCTTCTGACGTTCTGTCCTTCCCCTACCTCACCTCCCGTGCTGACCAGTCACACAGAGTGCATCCCTGGTGCTCACATGTAAGTCACATGTCTCATTCCCTCAACAGGTGACACACTGCAAGTAGTCTACCATCCATAGCTGCGAGGGAGACTCCAGATTTCTGGCCCAAAAAATGATTTACATTTCTCCAATGTCTTTCAGTGCCTCCCTCCTCAACTAACCTTATTTCCACTGCAAGCCAATAGACAAATGCAACGCTAATTTCTTCGGCGCTCAACCCTCTCCCTTGAGTATTCCAAAATATTGGCACACAATATCTGTAGTAGGCCATGCTTTCGAACATTTCACCCACCTGCTCCATCCCCCTCAACTTCCTTTGAATGGGACCAGCTGTAGGCAGAGTAGGGCCCTATGCCGGCATGCCGCTCACCTACTGCCCTTCCCTCTCGAGGGCATTAGCTACACACAGGGTTGGCCTTGTTATTTGGTTGTAACTCACATAACTACTTTTTCTAGTAAGAGTTGCAACGCACACAGAAGGTCTTACTGCCCACATGTAACTTGCCTGCATCGCTTTGCCTGCAGGAGCCGCGCTGTTGTCCAGGTCAACGCCAGCATCACCTTTGAACCCGCCAAGATCAACATCTTCAACAAGGACTGCAGGAGGAATGGGAAAGAGGTCACCTGCATGGCAGCCTTGATCTGCTTCACACCTGTATTTAAATCTGCCCACTTTCAGAAGCGCAGCGTCGGTAAGTGAGTGCTTCGTCCACCCTTGACTGATTCTGTTCCTGAAGAAAGTAATCGAGCCTTCATCGAGGAGGTTCAAGGCCCCAGGACTGCTAAGAACGGTTGTATACTAATTGACCTTTTCACAATTGACCTCGGAAGAATTGACCTAATTTAGAAGGTCAATTAGGACATACATGCGGGGGGGAAACCCCCCGAATTCCCCCACCCAATCCAAAACCCCCTGCAAGCCCCCCAATCCCCTTATATTATTTATAATCCAAAACCAACCCAATACATATATAAAATAACTAAAATAATATAAAGGTCAATTGTGCAGAAGGTCAATTAGGACCACCATAATTAGGTCAATTGTGCAAAAGGTCAATTGTAAAAGGTCAATTTGGGTAATGCCTTAAGAACACCAAAACATATGTGGTCTAGTGTGATGTGGTCATTTTGCGGCAATGAGGTCTGGTGCTTTAGCTCAATGAGATGTGTTCTTCATGCTAAATCGGTGGGGTTAAGGTCCAGCATTTAAGTCACAGGCTATGTAGTCTACTAGATTTGTTGTAGTTGATGCAACTTAATGGGATAATCAGAGAAGAAGTGATAAGACAGTTCAGCAAGTTAAGAGCGTGCTTTAGAGATCTGTCGGCCACCTGCAGTGAGAAGTTTGAAAACCATCAGGGCTCACTCAGCCTTTCATCCTTTCAAGTTTAATGCATTTAGAACCATTTAGTTTAATTATTGCTTTGCTTGGAAGTGGTAGAACTACTGATTAAAGTGCAGTACGAAAACATGACTTTGCAGGTAATATTTTATTATTTATTGACTATGTTGATGTTGATGTTGTCTAATTGTGAAGTTTTTGCACTTATGAAGGAGTGGCAGCTGTGTTGTAGACATGGTCTAGTACCTGCATAAGAGACGCTGTGGTCTAGTAGTCGTGTTGGAGGAGACTTGGTCCAATGGTTAAGTTCTAGGTGCCAATATCTCATGGTCAAGTTGATTTAGATGTGTTCTACTGGATAGTTGTTGAAGATGTGCTGTATTAGCTACTATGTACTAGTTGTAGTCTACCTGTTACATTCAAGTAGATGTGTTCCCATGGCTAGGCTGGAGGAGAAAGATGTGGCATACAGACCAACTTAAAGAAAGCCAAATTGAGTAGTTCCCATTGGAAGAGGTGCTATGAGCCGACTAAGGTGATGTGGATATGGTAAAGTGGCTGCAGGTGAAAAGCTGTGATCTAGTGGTTAGGTTGGCATGGTCTAGTGCTTACATTACCATAGTGGTCTATTGGTAGTTTTGGAGGACATGTGGTCTAGTGGTTACTTTACCGTAGTGGCCCATTGGTAATTTTGGAGGAGATGTGGTCTAGTGGTTATGTTGGCATGGTCTAGTGGTTACATTACAGTAGTGGTATATTGGTAGCTTTGGAGGAGATGAGAAGACCGCCTGCCCATACAGGCAAAGTTAAAACAAGGGACCAAAATCAAGAAAGCAGTGGCAGAGCGAAGCGTCTGGGCAGGTGAATTAGGGCAGGATTTAGCCTGAAGGTATTCAGCTCCAAAACCATGAAAGGCACAGTGAACCAGACAGCGGGCCTTGAACTGAGTGCGTTTAGCCACAGGAAGCCAGTGAAGGCGATGAAGAACAGAAGAGATATGCACCTGCCTGGGCATGGCAGCAGCTGTTCTGGCAGCTCTGGTAACCCGGAGCCGCTGGATCAAATAGTCGGGCTCAGCCAAGAGAAAGGAGTTGCAATAATCTAAAGAAGATAGAACTAATGAAGCAACTATGGGTGTCCGCAACTGAGGGGGAAGGAAAGGTAGTACCTTACTAAGGATTACCAGTTGCAAGTAGCCCTTTTGGCAAATCGCACTGATCTGAGGCTCAGCCAATAAGCAGATATGTTCACCCCTAAATTCTTCACCACAGGCAGGAGAAGTGAATGGACCAAGAGAGGGAGGCCAAAAGAGAGGAGTCCATAGGGCAGGAGCAGCGGGGGTCCACCACCAGCACCTCCATTATTTTACCATTTAGCTTCAGTCTGTTCTTGCACATCCATACTCCCATGACCTCCAGGCAGGCCCTAGTCTCAGGAGTAGAGATATCAAGACGAACTAAGATTTGAGTGTTGTCTGCATATGAATAGTAGTGGAAGCCGTGTGAGAGGATACGTTTGGCGAGAGGCTTCGGCGAGAGGCTTCATGTAGAAGTTAAACAATACTGGTGATATGGCTGACCCTTGGGGAACACCACAGGTGAGAGCAGTAGGGGCAGAACGAAAAGGTGCCCGGGAGAGAGATTGTGAGCACTCAGAAAGGATAGATATGAACCATGAGAGAGCAGCTCCTGAGAGGCCAGCCCCTGCAAGGCGATCCAGCAAAACCCTGTGGTCTATCATATCAAAGGCGGAGGAGAGGTCAAACAGGATTAATTAAACCCACGCTGCCCTGGTCATGCAGTCAAGCAAGATCGTCTGCCACAGTGGCCAGCACACTCTCAGTGCTGGACCCGGGACAAAAGCCAGACTGGGAGTGGTCAAAAAAGGAAGTAGCCTCCAAGAAAGAACTAAGCACAGGAGGTTCCATGCCATAATGTCGCTGTGAAAAAGTCGGCAGGTAGGTGACTTTTTTTACCTGACCCCTAAAATTCTTTCCCCAAACATTTTAGGAGGGTTATAATTAGATATGATTACCTCCAATGCTAGAATATTTGGGGAAGTGTTTGTCTGGAGGGTGCATTTTTAGGGAAATGTCACCACCTAGTGGGCATTTTCATGGCAACAATATCACTGAATGGCAGAGGACAAACCAAGGATTCCAGGAGCTTCCTCATAGATGGACAGAGTGATATAGGCCAAAAGTTAGCAGGGGCAGTGGGGTTCAGAGAAGACCTTTTCAATAGAGGGATAATTAGCACGTGTTTAAGGACAGCAGGAATTTGACCAGTAAGAAACGTCGAGTAAACTGCCTAGGTGAACAGTGGAGCTAATCGAGGAATAAATGTCTTCACTACCGACAAGGGGATAAGATCAGTAGGAGAGGCTGGTTTTAATCTAATCGTGGCAGCAATGACCTCTTCATGGGCAAACAGTAGAAAGGAGGCCCAGGACTCCTGTCTAGAAGTGATGGAGTCTTGTGCTGAGTTTCCACCAATGTTAGTTCCAAGGGCCAGATATCATTCCGGATCTTAACAATTTTGTCAATAAAATAATTTGACACAGAATCACACAAAGATTGAGAAGGAGTAATGACCTTTGAAGAGATTGATGAACAGGTAAGCAAAACTTATAATGTTCTCTAGGTAGATTCACTGATGGCAGGAATAATTAGATCTTGCCGCGCAGATAGATTTATGATCGGTGGATGTGATTTGACGCAGAGCTGTGTTGGCCAAAGGGCAATAGGCCAAGTGCACTTAGCTTGTCTGCAGTAGAGCCGGAGAGCACAAAGATGGTCAGTGTACCAAGGCTCAGATTTCCGGCCCCCTCGGTTTAGAGTTTTTAAAGGGGCAAGATGGTCATTAGCCAAAAAGGAAGCCTGCCACATGGCATTCAAATCAGGTGACGGGTGGTCCGAACAATAGGTTTCCACCTCAGAGGAAATCACATCGGAAGAAAGTAAATGCCAGTTGCGACGAGGACTAGAGCAGGGTTTGAGAGCAGAATTTGCTGATTTGACTTCCCAGGTAAAAGGTATGATAACATTGTTCCATGATGCCATTGGCTCCCGCAAACTGCCTAGGTCTGTTGTTCTCCTAACCCTGTTCGTTTGTCCTGTTTTTTCTGTGACCTGAGGCCTTTGGCATTGTGGGGCGGTATATAGCAATTCTAATCAATAAATAATTAAATTGTCAGACCACAAAACAGACAGTGCAAGGTAAACAGAAATGTTGGTCTTAATGGCAAAAATAAGATCAAGAGTGATACCAAGCTGATGGGTTGGGCCTGTAACCAGCTGAGTCAGAGCCAGATCCCTCATAGCTGAAATAAATCTATGAGCTTGTTTTGCCAGAGGATCAGTGGGTCTAAGATTAAAATCCCCAACAATGAGCTGATTGGATATACGTAGCTGCAGGTCAGCAGCTACTTCCAGAAAAGCATCACAAAAACTAGAATCCGTCAGGAGGACGATATGAAGTCCAGATATAAATAGACTGTGTAGGTGACAACACAAAACGAGCAAGCAGTGCCTCCATTTTGATATTATTGGTCACGGGTAGTATAGTTCTGGTAAAGCGGGAGTTAAATATAATAGCAACACGTCTCTAGGATGAACAGCAGTGTGGTTCTGATGCAAAATATTAAAGTCGGCTGTGAGAAGCGGAACCATAGAACGTCCGGGGGGTCTCGGGGCAATTGGCGAGAAGCAAATCACGACAGTGTATTGCATGAGCAATAAGGGAGTAGAAGCGAGCAGGCATACAATAAGAAGCATATTAAGAGATGGGAAGGAGAAGAGCAACGATCACATAGAGACTTGTCACTAAAAGGAAAACCAACAGGAAATGTAGTTAAAGGGTGAGCCCACTGCATAACAAGGAGCGAGAGAATTAGCCGGAAAAAGGGAACATACAGTACAATCAACGTGTCAGGAGAACAAAGCTAAAAAAAATGCAGAGGAGCCGGTCAAAACTCTGCCATTTAGCTAACCTTAGACCCTTTCTCAGGAGCAGTGCGGTCTCTGCTCACAACACAAAAGTACCCGGATAGCGGGTCAGGTGATCAGCTATGTGCTCTGATGAGACGCACTAACTGACACAGAAGAAATCCTGCCACCGAGGGAACTCGGATTGAACGATCCGGTAAGAATGAGTAAAATAGAGTTGAAAACATCGAACCACACAAACAAGGATATTTTGGGGAAATGGAACACACAGTACAATCAACAGAAGTGTCAGAAGAACAATGCTAAAAAAAAAGGAGCCGGTCAGGTCAAAACTCTGCCATGTAGCTAAACTTAGAGCCTTTCTTAGGACATCAGGGGACCAAATTAGAAAATCCAGAATACTACTACAGGTGTAACAGGGCTGAGCTCGATAGCAGACCACACTGAACAGCAAATGAGACATCAGATACTTTTTAAAGTGAGTCCAAAGAAGTTTGAAGAGCAAAGATGAGCAGAATATTGTTTCTTGTGTTTCTGCAGCCATTCAGTACAATGCCACCATCGATGAGCGGCGATATACACCACGCGCAGTGCTCGACGAGAACAGTGATAAGCACACGCAAAGGGTGGTGTCTGCAACCCCGCAGCGTGGACACTGCGACCGGCTTCATTTCCATGTGCTGGTAAGTTTGGTTGAGAAGTTCGTTGATAAGCAGTGGAACGCTCTACCCACCACACGCACCTCGCTTTTCCTTCCTCCGTTCTGACAAAAAATCCAGTGAACTAAACGCAACTAGTATCAGGTGAGGACTGGCAAAGTTTGGCCTGCGGGACAGGTGCAAAAATCTAGCACAGCTGCAGTGCCCAAGGAGGACAATAAAGCTGCCCCAACTTCCATAACAACTAAACTAAATGCCAACCTCTACCCCGCCCAGACATTCTCAACTATATAGAGTAGATTTTATTGACATTACTTTCCTTTTATGCAACATATCTTTCAAATATGTTTGTTGTTTCTTAGAGACCCCGAACCCCAGGAACCTCCTCATAGTCCAAAAATGATAACTTGATTTCACTAGGGCCTCAATACAAATTGGCCGGTGTGGAATTAACGTGCCAGTATTAACGTATCCGGCCCGTTTCTGCACCGACCAACTACAGGTTTGCTGTTAAGGTGGTGAAATGACCTCCAACTAAAAGCTGGAGGTCATTCCACCCCCTCACAAGGAGAAATCTCTGGTATTACAGCCGCCTGAAATACTGGCAAACTCCCCCATGGAGTCCAATGTGAATCCACAAAATGGGGAGTTACAGCAGTTACCGCCACTCGTAATCTGGTGGACATTCCACCAGACCAAGTGCTGGTATCGGTAATAAATGTTGCCAGTCACCTGGCAGATTAACCTACAGGATACCAGCAAACCTATAATGAGCCCCAATGTGTCAATTGTGGGGGGCAGGGATTTGAGCCCTTGCTTCCTGGATCCACAGTTTCAGGTTTAGACAGCAGAGTTTTAATTTTCTCTTAGCCCATCTTCAATATTAGATCCAACAAAACACTTTATGGAACGTTGTAATTCAAGAGCTAAAGCAGTACACTGTTCATTAAATCTTGCTTCTAAGCACCCAGTCACATGATAGCGCCAACTGACAAAATGTAAGATTTGTCTTAAATCAAACATATGTTCATAAACCAAGTATTTATTTTTTTTCAGAAAAGAAAGTGGTTGAGCTAGTGCCACAATTAGGCCCAGTGGCATGCAGGCCATGCACAGATCTCGGCAACAGTGACACAATCTGCTGACCTACCTTTCCAGATTTGTACCTCTGTCTCTACCGTATTTTCCTTGCCCATCACCTGCCGGTGTCCTTCCTTTGAACCACATCGGGGGTGCCCCTTCACCCACCTTCCTTACAATTAACTTTCAGACTTCTGTTTCCCTTTCGCTCCATCCCTGAACCCATAACTCATTCCCCTTCCCGTACTCGCACCCACTTCCCTTTCCCACATTGTCACAAAATTCTTGTCACTCACCCCTTCCATTGTCAGTTTCTTCCAGACATGACAAGAATCTGTGGTTGCGAACTTGCTGGCTATTGTGGCTCTGGGGCCTGCACTTGGACAATGCATAGCCAGAGAGACTGAGGGGACTCCGCTTTTTTTGTGCTCCAAAGATGCATTTCCTTGGAATTTCGGCTGCAGATTTCAGTTAATGGGAGAAGAGGGAATGGTGAGGGGTATTTGCCTGGGATCTGGTGATGAAGAGGGAGTAAGAGTGCCAAAAAATGAAAAACCTAGGGCTTCATTCAGAGTTGGATGGGAACAGTGAACTCAGTGGTATTTGGCAAATGGCGCCAATTTTAGTCTGCCAAATTCAGGATTTTATCAGATACCACAAGCAGTATTTCCTGAGAAAACCTGCTGCATTATTTTAAGCAGACTTTCTGCGGACAATCTACCTATTTGTATCTCCACCTTAGAGGCGGAGGTAAAAAATCCAAATTGCCCCCGATTTGTTTTGCAAGCATTTCCAATCAATAAAGTGAACTGTTTTTTTTACAAAGAGCCACGGCAGTGAGGTGAAAAAGTGGTCGTCACTACCTGCCCCCCATTACCACCACCAGCTTCCTCGTGTAATGCATAAAAGGGTCAGAGACCTCTTTATGCATAAACAAAAATGTGCAGTAGTGGTATTTGCCAATACAGCACATAATACATTTCCACCTTTAGACTGAAGGTGGAAATGCCTGAACATGTTTTAAAAAACACATTTCTACATTATCACTGGCAAAGGTGGTATTTTTAAAATACCTCCAGAGGTATTCCAAAAATACAACCTCGACTGCTGATATACTCTAAAGTGGACATACTTTCAAAACGGACACTGGCTTAGGCAGTAACTTTCTCCAGTGGTATTTCATAGAAAAAATGTGCCCAACTTTGAATAACCCCCTTAGATTATAGTCTACTAATTAACACCTGAATGTTACATCTTTCTGTGCTTGTTAGTCAACTGTGTACACATTTGAATACTGGAAACAATCCAACAGTCCTTTTACAAGCAGCATATATTGACATCCATGAATGCTTTTCAAGGTGCTATTAAACTATTTTTGTAATGGACTCACCTGTGATCAAGAAGTTCACCAGAGCATAGAGGAAGTATTCTTACAGAATGAAACTGATGATGAACTCTAGTGGGCTATGGGCCCTTAATTCCTCGGCAAGTATGAGGCATACTAGGCTGCTGAGGATTGTGAGAGACCAGTGGTGTATGGGGCACTCTGCTGCCAACATTAGCATGCAGGTTCACAGAACCTAGAATTTAAATGCATACCTTGCTCCTGGACGGCATAACCATATGCCTACGGCCTAGGCTCTTTTCCCTCTCACTCACTCGCTTCGGAGTCCCATGCGTGGTGCATCGCCCCGGCACATCTGCAACAATTACTGAAAGCAAGACAAGTGTCTCACTGCATCTCTGCAGAAGCCGAGCAGGCCGTGAAGCATTTAGTTACTGTGTGGCAGGCTGGATTCAGAAGGATTTTATTGTTTTCCATTTTATTTACATGCTGCACCTCTGGTCCCAGCCAGTCTGTGGAGCAATTGCCCCCTTACCCCCTTCCCAGTTTGCCCCTGCCTAGTATTAACCAAGAATAACATATACCCCGCAATGCCTCCGATGAGCCCTTCAATTCCAGCAAGGAACTTTGCTCCTCTTCTTCATCATCCCACTTTACCCCCCTCTCGTCTCGGCCAGGACCTCTCCAAATCCTTATCTAACAAGAATACATCCATACACAACGATGCTGTGTCCCCTCTCCTTCTGCACCTTTCCATATCTCTCGGCTTTCTCCACACCCTCTTCATACGTAGTATGTCCTGCTCCGGTTTGGCTGTGTACCCCTTCAAACTTGCTGCAATGACTCTTACACTGAAAGATACCAGTAGCTTGAGCATAATGTGTAACTTCCTTAACCTACTAGATTTATTGCCAGAATGTTCTGACCTCAGCCTTCTTTGTAAAGCATGGCATGGCTCTACATCCACCCAGCTGTCCCATCAATGGACGCGAATCAGTCCTCATCTCCATGTCGGACAACCTCAGAACTCTATGTGATGACCACTCCTGTCTGGTCCTTAAGGTGTGTGTGTGTGTGCGGCCCTGTCACCCTTTATGTGATGTTGGGCTCAGCGTTGCATGAGGAGGATCTGCTGGTTTCCCACACAACACTGGGGGTCCAGGACAGCGGACCCCCAAATTAGGACTAATCCTGCTACTGTCCCGTGAAGAGAAACCAAACAGACTGATATTGTGTTATCCGCTGGCCCGGCATGCAATGCTTCTCATTATCCAAGCACACTCACAAATTTACTGGAGAGGAGCGGAGTGGCCCAGGAGATATGCAGGACCTGTCCACTCCCACCGAGGGTGCCTGTGCACTGGTGGTGCTTCCTTATTTTCTGTGATAGGTAGAATAATGTGACTGTTACAAGTAAGTAGACCTTAGTTACAAAGAGTCTTTTGAGAGATGAGACGCATGACCTCACCCGTTAGGGTCACAGGCAATGTTCAAAGTCAAAACGTTGCTTTGGGCAACGTGTTTGGCTGATAGTAGCTAGCGGGCACTTTCTCAACCAGCAGCCCGCTTCTGAAAGAAACCAATGGGAGGGATGGCCTAGTATATATTTGGCTTAATAGGAAACGTGTCCTGATGATGCTGCACCCAGTATGTTAAGTATCTAATTATAATTGGTTGTTTATAACTTGCTTAATACCCAGAGGTTTCTAAGCGTGGATCCAGGGATCGAACTTGTGTTGCTCTGTGTCGTCTTGCTTCCAAGACGGGCGCGTTGCCCCTGAGCTATCCTCCGGGGTATGGGCTCACTGTTAAAGTCAAGGCCATGGATCAGTATTATTTGAATGCCTTTTGGGAGGCATCTGCATGCGGGGTTCATGGCAGTTGGAAAACTGCATGTTTTTCTGGGCCCTACCCATCAGTGCTTTGGGTCATTGCAAGGTTGATGTCAACTTTGGCAGTTCCCAGTCTCCAATGGCGTACCGACAATGTAAGTGTGGATGAAGGTGATCTGCAGGCAAGCTATTCTGTGGAAGAGCTACTGGAGAAGGTGCTGGGTCGGAGCAAAGGTGACCCGCTGGTGCACAGGATACGTGTTTGGTGGGGGAAGTAGATTTTGGATGCAGCAAGGTCCAGTGGTTGCAGTTTAGGTAGTACCATGGCTTTCAAAGGGTGAAACATTAATTGCACAGTGATTTGCTTGTTCCTTTCATACTGACTGGCTTTGGGCTCAGTCGAGAACTCATTCTCTTGTTGGCTGATGCTACTGCCTCGTAAAGTCAGCACCTCAAAGCACCAAGATTGTTGCTGAAAGAAATGTCATTGAGGCTTGTGACAAAACGGTGTCTGCTCAGAGATGGATCCCTGGTTCCTCAGCTCCCCCTGATCAGTTGAGAAACCCAGTGTCATCAGACGATAGAAGAAGCTCACGATCAGAAAATGCAAATGAGCAATTCTTCTATCGGGTCTTCTTTGATCGGGCATTTCCATGTCGCCAGGACTTGTCCACAAGCTCCGCTTCCATTGTTAATCGAAGCCTGGATGGAAAATCGTTGGGTCAATAGGGAATTCGGAAGCTCAGTGAACACCAGGCCTGAAATCCTTTCACACTTTTGGAGGCTACCCAAACACTGGAGGGCTTCCACATACAAACATCCGCAAGCCTCTTCCCAGGTTTTCTCTACGGGTTGGAATCCTGATGGAGTGCAATCATCTACTCAACCAGCCATAGGTGATGTTCGTCATTATGACCCCTCAGTCTCTGAGGTAAGGCAGTGGCCAAAATAATACAACCATATTCCCCTCCCTCTCCAATCGAAACAAACAATCGTTGCTGGACTTGGTACTACATGTGTACTGGGGTTGCTCAGATTCAGACACAAAGCAAGGAGTACTGGGGCCCCTTGCCAGAGCGATATGTTAGCATGTGCCCTGCATAGATTATGAACCAGGATGCTACTACCCAGTGGCATGGTCTCCAGGTCCTAGCGCAATGCTCACCGGCCAAGACTGACAACCTGAGCAACTTGGGATTTTCTCCATGCATGGACAAAAGCCAGCGAAAGAGCTTATCATCAGACTGGATTGTGAAGCTCGACTCGACTATGAAAAGCTCTGTAGCCCTAGCTACTGCTTAGTGGCCAATCTCTGCCTGCTACCTTCAAGTTGGCAACTGATGAATGTTACTGGATGTTCTCTACCTGTTTCATCCATTTGTGACAGGACAGTGCCTACCACAATGTTGAATGCTTCAGCCTGGCCAATGCAAGGTTGGCTGTCGTCTGGTGTTTTTAGCACAGGGGCTTAACCCACTGCATCCTTCAGCCTTTGGAATGATATGATATGATAGGTCATTTATAACACGCTTAATACCCAGAGGTTTCTAAGCGCGGACCTGGGGATCGAACCTGTGGTACTCTGTGTTGTCTTGCTTCCACGGCGAGCACATTGCCCCTGAGCTATCCTCCCGAGAATGCCTTCTGACACTCCACAGTCTAATCAACCTTTTGAGAAGTTTGTTAGTGCTGAGCACAGTCAAAGATACTGCTGCTGTTCCATAGTCAGCAAGAAAATTCCCGTAGAAGCCAGTGGGGCAACAAAAAGCTTCGCATGGGTGTGTATGGTGCCTGGTTCATAGGTATGAACCGTCTGGGTCTTGGTTTACAAGAACTGAACCTTTCCCTTCAGTCTGATGTGCAAGGTACACCACTGAACTCTAAACCTATCCAGGGCTTCAATGCCTCGATAGTGGGGTTTGGCGCATTGCCTGCAACAGTGTTGTAAGGTGGCTGAAATGGGTATCCATTGATTGTACCTAATAGAAAATAAAGAATGCATTTTTAACGAAAATGAAAACATCGAAAAAATCCTGATATTATTTTAAAAAAATACATGTGGGCTAAAGGGTTAAAACTGGTGGGGGGGTTGGGGTGGGGTTTTATACATGGGGAGACAGGAGGCTTGGGGGGAAATACTTTGTATCCGGTAAAAAGTTGGTAAAAACGCATGCTTTCTTTTGGATTCGGTAACATCACATACATCCGCTCACATTCTTGAGGCTAGGGCAGTGGAGAGCCATGCCTTTTAAGTAGTTGAAGCAAGGGCCCTCCAGCCCAACAAGGGTATAGCTCCCCCGCTTCTGAAAAGTGGCAGGGGCATTCCTCAATGCAAAAGGCATTACCCTGAATTGGTATTAATACCACAGAGTAGGAGTAGAGTATTCGGTTGTCTCTTTGGCATGTCTCATTAACACAATTTGCTGCTAACCAACAGTCAAAGCAAATGTGTTCAGAAACTTGGCAGCACCTAGCATGTGAGCACGTTCATGATTTGTGGTATGGGTTAAGCATCTTTAGGTGACAGGATTGAGCCCATAGTTGTCCATGCACAATCTGCGGTCGTTAATTTAGTCATAAGCATGACAGGACTGGACCAAGAACATTCGGACAGTTCAATCACCCATAGGTCCAACATCTCAGTGATTTCATCAATGATGACGTCTCAGACCTTGCCTGACATCCTGTACCTTTGACTTCTGGCAGACATACTCACTTCGGTGTCTATGTTATGTTTGCATCATGGTGTAAGTCTTGGGGTCAGGGAGAACAAAGGGGTAGACTGCTAAAGCTTATCTGAACAGTCTGCTTATTACCAGGATGTTAGTTGACACCAAAAACAGAACAGCCATTTGCTCATACCTAAGTTAAGGGTTCAGTTGCTTGAAATGAATCACCCGCCAGGGAGCCCGAGGTGTACCAATGTCGACCGAGTAAGTGACTCCCCTATCCTTTTAATGACAGTAAAACGACCAATCCATTTGTCATCCAAAACTCTAGGACTTGTAGTCTCCCTGACACTGACCTCTTAGCCCCCCTGTAACCATCCCCGGCTACATGCTGGTCATAACATCCCTTACCAAAGCCTGGCTCGTCTACAGTTGCTTTTTGCCTTAGACATTGGTTGGGTCAATATGTTTCTGAATGTCCAGCAAATAGTTCATCATCTCATGGGTTAGACTTCTAAGGCAACCATCAATAAAGTGAGACGGTCCCCCACAGGGTGACTGAAAAGGAACTCAAAGGGGCTGAAGCTTACTCCCTTGATTCATAAAGAGAAGGCATGGCAACAGGAGATGCCACATTCTCCTTAGGGATTCTTCTAAAGTGCCCATCTTGCTCTTCAATGCCTTATTGAAGTGCTCCACCATCCTCCCATTGGTCTGTGGCTGGTCATGAGTTGGTAGCATGTAGGTTACCCTGTTTCATGTTCACATTTCCTTGATGTAAGATGATGTCTAGGTGGGCCAAAGGTCTGAAACAACTTCTCCGGAAAACGCAACTCATGTGAAACATCGTATGAGGGTTCTTGCTACCATCAAGGAAGTTATCATCCTCATGGACACAGCATCATGGTACCTCGATGTGTGTCAAGTGCCTCCAAGATCAGCTGGCTGGACCGTGGGGCCAATGCTGCCAATGCTGCCCACTCGCAGGGTAGCCCTGCCTTTGGTTGCGGAACTATCAGCTATTTGACTTCTTCTCGGGAATCAGCTGACAGGTCAGGCTGGCCTTTCAGTGACCCTCCCTATGGCAGGTCAGTAGAAGTGAGGCATTAACCTCACCCCGAGATGTCCTGCCAAAGGAACCCCATGGGCTAATTGCATCAGGAAGTAAGTTCAGTAGCCCCCGGCTGCCCTCAGGCTCCTCTTTTGTAAGAGTGGAACAGTCTGCAAGGTCTGTTTCTGGTTACCCTCACACTCCATCTCATCATGAGCGCTTTGCCCAACCCCTCTGCTCCAGGACCACAACCCCGAGTAATTGACCCCTTTCTCAGCTTATCCATGGGTCATCACAGCCCCATCCAGGTTTGGGTCTGCCGTGACTTTTACCAATGAACTCATTTCCTAGCAAGCCTCTTGCAGTGACATTGTCATTTACTCTGACTGTCGAAGTGGCTGTCTTGTCAGCTATCTGTAAGGTCACAATAGTGGTAGGAAAGAGTTTTGGGGTCCAGTAACAAGCCTGGCGGATACAGCAAGACCCTTTACCAGCTCCTCTAAAGTGAGCAGTGGCACCAGCTGGAATGTATTTCAAGGCTAAAGGCTGGACTGAGCACAATATTGCAATATTATTTAGTACACAAGTGGAGGGTCATGGCTGGCTGATTGTGACAGATGAAAGCGGATAGTTTGGGATGGCCGCCCTCTGCTCCAGGAGACCTATGCAGACCGAGGCAACCAAGGAACAGGAGCTGGCTATGATGCTGGATGGGTGGCAGGTGGCACACTGCTGAAATGGAGGCAGGCTGCAACAGTGTACATGCTGCACTAAGAGGCTGTACCAATTCCATCATGTTACCCTGATTATAATGTGGTCCACAACATATACACATCAGGAACTTACACTGGCGGTGTGCTACAAACAGTCTTACCATTGCACTTATCTCAATCTAGATCCTAGATTCAACAGCACCTCCTATCGCATCCTTGACCTTTACCTGAGGCAACAAAGACTGGCCGGTACATGCTCTAAAGCTTTGTATCCCCCGGTCCAAGAGAAGCAGAGGGAATGGACCCTCCTTTCTCGCTCTGACGGCTCAGGCATGGAATAAGCTCCCCAGAAACATGCAAACTGAAAGGAATCACCTTGTATTCAGTAAGGGTTTGAAAATATTGCTATTCTCCTAGGTTGCCGTTGGGGCTGCTGCCTTGGGCCTTCCCATAGTACTTGTTGGTCTGTCTTTGTTTTTCATTGTTCTTTGTGTTAGCGCCTTGATGCCCAAAGGCTTTGGGTGCTTGATAAATAAATAGAAATAGAAAGTGTCATGTGCCTGGCCCAGCTACAGGACGGTCATGCATGTCTCACACATGTAGCGGAGTAGGTCTCAGTATGTCTGCTCACAGGTGGCTTGGTCAGTTTCTGGTCAGCACTGAATGGGTCAAGTCCTAAAAAAAGGGGGGACTCATTTGCATAAAAATGTAATGTGGCGTCACCAGAAATTAGCATATCAAGGTGCCCTCTGAACAAAGTGGGGGTACTCCGTCCACCCACATGTACCCTGGACTTGATCACTGAATAGTCCTCCCTGAAAGTTACATTCAGAACTCATTAATTTGCCTGCGCTGTTTGTTGTGTTAATGTTAATGTTCATGTTAAAGGATATTTGTACCGCGCACTGTCACCACCGCAGTGGTCCCTTGGCGCTCTGGCGGCTCTGAAAAAAAAGGGAAGGGGTGAGTTAGTGGGAATAAGCTGTAAAAGTGCAAGAGAGCAGTGATGTGCTGTTGGCGGCCTCAGCCCGGTGGGTCAGTTGGCTGGGCTTGAGGTGTTTTACGGTCGGTAGTCATCGTGTGCTGTTGTGCGAGTCTATCTGTGGTTTGTTTTGGTGTTGCAGTGTAGTGGAGCTTGTGCGGATTGTTGTGTTGTAGGCTTGTGGTTGTGTTTGGTTAGAGTTTGAGAGGAGTATGCAGAGGGGTGAAATTGTTAGTGGATTGGTTAATCGGCATTGCTGCCTGGAAATGAGGCGCTGAATTTCCGTATTCTCTCCAGATGGGGTGCGGGAGCATCTCTGCGTCTGTCCTGATCTGGGCCGTCTGATACTCACAGTCCCTTTCACACATGACATCCACTCACATTCATAACCTTACCCAAGTCCGGATTCGGCCACCTACGTGACACCTGTCTGTATGTGGGGCAGGCAGGCTTTTGTGCGTCTCTTCAAATCTGGCCCAGAGAGCATTCCCAATCCAGTTGGTGCGCGACATTGACTAGCAAAGGCTATTCCATCCATATGTGACGGGTGGTTGGCATTCATCATCTTATTCAGTTGCTTATGCAGGCTATCGCTCCCAGCCCCTTCGAAATGTCGCACATGCCATTGCTTGCAATTGTGGTACTAGGCTCAATTGCCCTTTCTCCAGCTTCAAAGCTTGGGCAGTCAAAGACACCACTGTGAGGGAAGTGGAAGAGGCCATTTTAGGGGCAGCATGCTAGGCGAGGTGGGAAAGCATGAGAGTGAGTCACAGCGCCCTCTACAGGCTTGCAAAATCGATACTTTAAGCATCACTCAGGAGAACCAGGATTTATGTTGCTGGACTGGCAAAAGCAAAGCCGCGTATTCCCATTCCCATTCTCCCAGAGTTCGCTCCAGATAAGTGCAGGGGCTCTGACATAAGTCCTGGGGCTGTGCCTAGCAAGCACCAGCACAATGTAGGCACACGCCCCAAATCTAGAAGGTAACTAAAGATTACACATACAAACACACACACCGACTAGTACCAGCGGAAACCTGTTTGTTTTCTCTCATACATACTACGCTAGACTTGTATGGTATTTGTTTTTCAAATAAAACAGGCATTTAAATATATTCTGATGTCACTGCCATGCATGTCAGTGACCACAAAGGCATTACCAGCACAGGCTGGCAAATAGAAATAAATGCAGAAAGGCAGCGGCCGTAGATGGATCGCTACCCGTGCCAATCTTTCACTCTCTCCCATCATTTGTCTCCTTCCCCATCCTCTCTTTCCTTGTCTTTGCCACGTGCTGGATGTCCCCCAAACCCTGCTTGCTCCCTCAGGCCTTCTGCCAAGAGTGGACAATGTGGCTGTGCATGCTGGCCATGCCGCGCCCTTCTGTGTGCTGGAGCTGCAGACGGTGTAGGGTTCCTGCTGTTATTCTTGGATTAGAACATGCAATCCGGTCTATTTCTTTGTAATTTCAGGAGTCAGCAGCCAATGTGGAAACAGTGCAGCCTTTTTATGTACCGTTATTCTTTGCCAATGTTTTCAGTCAGCCGGCTGACCGGCACGCAACAGCTGCTCGTGGCCCTTCGTGTAAATTCTGCTGCGTATCTTTGTTGATGGGTCATTGGGTTATAGTGTGATTTCAATGGGTGAATGTATGAATGGATTTAGATTTCATTTATTTAGCTTTTGCACAAAACACGTTGCCATTAAGTGACCGCCTTTTTTCACTGCTGTCTGTCTTCTTCTTGCTGGTAGATTTTATCCATCAGCAGTGATTTTTGGATACCGAGGCTTGAGCCTCATTACTCCATCTTCTCGGGTTAAGTGTGTAGTCGTGGGTTAGGATTCTTCCAGGTCCGTGTGGACTTGTCACAGTAGGGTTGGTTTCACAGGGTCTTCGCCTTGATGAGCCGCGGGTAGCGGTCGAAAGGGTTTGCAGTGGTGGCAGTGAGTCTTCTGATCAGTTTTCCCTGCTGAGCGCATTCCGGTTTGATATAGGGGAGTTCCCTTTAATGTTATACTGCCATGCCATGAGTTACTTGGACAGTCTGGGCCTCATTCCGAGTTTAGAGGTAGCCATGGCACTATTTGCGCCATGGCTGCCTCCAAAACCGGGTCTGACTCCGACCTGGTTCAATGGTGACTTACCGGTCCATTCCAACCCTGGAGGGACCGGTAAGTCCCCATTGAAAAAGGCAATCCCCATTCCCATTTGAACCCCATAGGGCTCAATGGGAATGGGGAGGGAGCTAATAACGGTACCGTTGTTTGCTCCCTGGTCCCTTGGCGGCAAAACCAGGCGCCCATAGCGGGACCCATTAAGGGACCTCGGAATAGGGCGCAAAGGGATTACCGGCACCGATGGCCTTAACGGTGCCCGGTATCCCTTTGCGCCCAGGTCGGAATGAGGCCCTCTGTCTTGGAAGGGTGAGCTTAGTTTCTCTGGGAGGGGTTGGGAGTCCCAGGTCCTTCAGCGCCTCTGGTGAGCGAGTCCGGGGTCGTTGAAGAGGGATGATGAGGGGGTCTGTGGAGGGCAGGTCCACAACACAGTCTTGCATGAGAAGGAATGCTTGCAGCTTCTCCATGAGGGACCTCAGGCTAGACCATGAGCGCAGTTGTAGATGCAGAGCGTGTTGTGCCATGAAACCCATGGCAAGTAGTATGTGTCTAATAAGTGTACTCATTAAATTAGTCCGAATTCTAGAAGCTGAGGCTTAGACCCATGATGTATTTTCCTCCCTGTTTTCCTCATCTGAATTTGGCTTGGCACAATGCCCTGTGGCCCTGGACCTTAGTTTACTGGATTACAGTGCACTGGGTGATGGTATCGAGCGATGCAGTTTTCCCCTGTTCCAGGTCTTTATCCTGCCCAACGAAGGCCGCTACTCCGGTGTGGCCACCGAAGGGTGGGATTTTTGTGCCATCTTGGGTTTCACCCCCGGGACATCTTTAGCGCTGCTCTACCGGACTGAATGCCCCACCCGCCGAGCTGAAAAAAACACCCCTCACTCCTCACCCACACACTCACTTGCTCCCACAATGTTCTTTCTATCGGGGGGAGGGTTTCACCCCACGATCCATGCTTCTCCTCCATGCCCCTCCTTCAACCCTTTCCACACCACAATCACAATCCCTGACACCCACCTCCCTGCCCTGGCATCCCCCCACACACACTTTCCTGCTCCCCTGCACCCACGACTTACCTCTTCCAGGACACCTCCATTATTCAGTCATTTAGGCCACTTTTCCTGGGCAGTCTTTGTAAAAGGCGCCCCAGGAAATGTGGTCTTAGGACCAAATACCATTTTCCCGAGGTATTGCTATCTTTATGCTTGGGAATCTTTAAGTGTTCCAGGCACTTGGAGTAGATATTTATCTGGCATTGGTCGAGGCGTTGTAGGAGTCAAATTTTAATTTGTGTGGTTGTCAATACGTGTGGGTGTCCTTCAGTGCAAGTGTTGTGGGACTCTGATCTGTGCTTTATGCTTGTTAGCTAATGCATGTTACCACCTCCGTATGGTATTCATTTCTTGATTGGGTGCCCTGTGTACAGTGTTATGGGATATTATTTATGGAATCAATAATATTTGGTTTATAACGCGCACGTACACCCAAAGGCATCTCGGCGCGAAGATAGTCACAGTAGTACAACATCAATCTAGGGGACTAATAAAAGAGCAGAGTATGTAACAAGCGACAGAAGTGCAGGTCATTCGTGGTCAGCCTCAAAGTTAGAGGGAGACCATTCCATAACTTACTGGTCACTGAAAAGGCGCGACTGCCCACTCTTTGAAGATGAAATCTGGGGACAATGACCAGACACTCACTGCTTGACCGAAGAGGGCGGCCAGGAATATAAGGAGTGAATTTATCCCACAAGAAATTGGCACCAGCCTTGTAGTATGCCCAGTGAACAAGATAGAGAGATTTAAAGACTATTCTTTGTTTCCCCGGGAGCCAGTGAAAAGAATGTAGTACTGTGATAATGTGGGAACCATAAGGGGTGGCTGTCTGGGCAGCCAGGTTCTGCAGCAGTTGCAGGTAATGGATTAGGCCAGAGGGCTGGGCCAGGTAGAGAGCATTACAATAGTCCAGCCTGCTGGAAATAAGAAAAGCCATAACTGGAGGGTGAAAAGAAGGAGGAAGAAAGGGCAGGATCTTCCAAAGGACCCTTAGATAGAAGTGGCTAGTCTGGCACACTGCACTCACCTGTGACACCACGGACAGAGAAGCAGAGAGATGGACCCCAAGATTTTTAAACTACTGTCACTGGAATAGGAAAGTCACCCAGTGAGGTTGGCCAGAAGCCCGAGGACCAAGAACAGGATTCAGAGGAGGCGCCCACCACCAGGACCTCAGTCTTGTCCCTGTTGAGTTTGAGCCAATTTCCGCCCATTCACTCCCCCACGGCCGCCAGGCAGTCACACAAACGGGACGACACCTCCTATCGGTCCCGATCTAAACGGACCAGGATCTGCATGTCGTCTGTGTGTGAGTAGCACCTGATGCCGTGAGAGCGGATGAGGTCAACCAAAGGCTGCACATAGATGTTAAATAACATCGGGGACAAGGCAGAGCCCAGGGGGACACCACAGGAAAGAGAATAGAGAGAAGAGAGAAAAGGAGGTAAAGATAATGACTGGCCCTGATCGGTCAAAAAAGAGGTAAACCACACCAGGACAGGACCCTAGATGCCGATAGAGGCCAGGCAGGAAAGGAGTATGGGGTGGTTGACATTGTCGAAGGCCGCTGATAGATCGAGCAGAATTAGGGCCCCCAAAACACCTCCATCAACCAGCCTGGCCATATCATCCATTACTGAAACTAGGACACTTTCGGTACCTCTACTGGTGTGGAAACCCGACTGAAAGGGGTCACACAGAGGAGGTCTGAATAAACCCGGACAGAAGTGGAGATATAAAGGCCTCAAGAAGCCTCATACAGAAGGGAATTAGAGCGCAAGTTGGTCAGAACAGAGCTATCCAGTGACAGCTTTTTTAAAAGAGGGACCACAATAGCCTGTTTAAGTTCTTTAGAGATCACACCAGAGCATCAAGAAAGGTTTACCGCCTGGGTCCAGAGGAATAATGTTAGGCAAGAGATCTTTAGAATAAATGGAAGAATAGGGTTGGATGGGGCTGCAGATTTCAGGTGAGTGATGGCCTTCAATACGGCCTCATCAGAGAATACAGGGAAGGTAGCCCAGCCAGAGGTAGCTGGCTGGCTGCACCCCACGACTGTCACACCAGGGCTAACATGCGTGAGATGAATATTGTTTCGAATATCAACAATTTTGGAATGGAAAAACTCAGCAAGTGCATCACAGTGTGACTGAGAAGCAGTCGCTGTGGGAAGAAAGCGAGCTGTAAAAGAAAAGGATTTAACAGCCGCAAATAGCTCCTTCGATTGATTGAGTGCTGTTTCAATCTTGAGAGTAAAACATTTCTGTTTGGCTGATTCAATAGCCAGATGATAGTTTCTGCAGAGCGAGGCGAAGGCCAATTTATCAAAAGGACTATAAGAAGAGCACCACTTGCGCTCTGCTTGGCGAAGACCCAGTTGAGCCACTCTAAGTTCTACCGTGAACCATCCCTGAGAGGGGCAGCCATGCAGCTGCATGGTTTCAAAGGGTGCCAATTGATTGGAAGTAGCTAGCAGCGCCTGAGATATGGTGGCAAAATCCACAGGCAAGCCACTAGGACATTTAGTCTTCACCGCAGATGTCAAGACAGACTTATCAAAGCCATGCCATTTCCTCTTAAGAACCGTGCCTCTAGACGGTGTAGGAGGGGGAACTCCAAGAGGTACTGAAAAAGGGATCAGAATGTGGTTGGGCCAAGGTACAGACACTAAGCGGCAGAATACCAGACCCGGGATTCCAGAAAAAATAAGATCCAGGATTCCCCCAAGAAGATGGGTGGGTTCAGTGACATGTTGGGTTAAACCCAGATCCACAAAACCCTCAAAAAAAGCATCTACAGTAGGGACAAGAGGAGGGTTAAAGCGGATATTAAAGTCACCTAGCACGATAAGATTTACATATTTCAGGTGAAGCAAAGGCATAAGTTCCAGGAAAGGTAACAGGAAATGCGTATAAGGGCCAGGTGGACAACAGACCAGCAGAAAATAAACAAAGTCGGAAGCAGAGATTTCCAAGCACACTAAAAACCCTTCCATGGTCAAATCGTGGACTACCGGTACAGTAGAAACCTTAAGGGTGGCTTTAAATATACAGCTATCGCCACACATGCATGGGGTGCATCTCTGTCTTCATGAATAATGTTATACCCCTCAGACAAGAATTGGGGAAACATGGGGCCCAATGTTGCTGTTAGCCAGGTTTGCGTGAGACACAGTATATCTGGACCATCGTCACAGATAACGTTGTAAACATAATCAGCATGTGCGACCAGGGAGCGTGAATTAAGCAACAAAGCACACAGAGGTGTATTAGAGCTGGAAGAAACCACAACAGGAGTGCAACATACCAAACAAAAATTCAGTGGATAAACTGTACCTGCCGGTGCCATATCTAACAGACATGAGCGGGGGTAGTGGGGAGAACACGTAGGAGGCCAGCCCCTCCGGAGCAACGTGCCCTTTCCCGCTGCGCCTGACCACTGCACTGTCTGTGTACTGCTGTCCTATATAGGCACATTGCATAACCCTAGCCAATCTCCTCCCATTGCTATGAACAGGGAAGACGAACTGCCTCCCCAGTGAGTGTGGGTAGGAAATAAAAACAGAACTGCCGGTTGGTTTTGCATGCGTGGAGTGTAAGGAGTTGTGTGGTCCTTTGGTTGTGTCCCACTGTGTGTGGCTTTACATGTCAGGCATTATTTATTTTTGGCATCTCCAGCCAGAGATCATCCCCAGGCTCACAAGCTTATGAAAATTCCATGCCATTCAGGGGAATCCTGGACAGTTTTTGTAGTACTGTTTATTGGCTTACTGGTATGGGGCCCAGTTTTCCACTCAGTCCAATCAGGATTTTTACAGCACCATCCTACCCTCCCCACAATATTATTTTTAGTGCAACATTATTATTTTATCTTTTTCATTTTTTTCCAATGTCCAATTTCATTTCAATTTTTTGGGAGAGCTTTCCACAGTGGAGGTTTCCTCCTTCGGGAGAGAAAGTGTTGCCAACTAGGAGACTTGTGACGCTTGTATTTTTAAGATTTGTGTTAAGTGTGATTTTGGACAGAAAGTTTGATCTTTCTGCAATATCAGTTTTTTCACAGGCTATCAGGGACAATTTTACATTTATTACCCCAGAAAATGTGAATACCTGCCTTCATGTCAACTTTGCAGCTTTGTCAACTATGACAGAATCCATGCTTAAGGTCAGGGTGTGTGATGAGAAGCAACCTGGGGACATAAGAGCACACGCTCTCTGTGATGCCAACTCAAGAGCTAAAGTACAGAGGGTCACCCCAGCTTCTCCCCCATTCCGAACCTCTGGTTTACCGCAGTGGTGACCCCAAGAAGAGAATAAAAACACACTGTTTACATGTAAGAGCTAAGCAAAGCCAAAAGATGCTTGCTGGAAGATTTTGAATCAATGAAAACCACTGGTACAGCAGTGGGCAACCCTCCAGACCATTGTGCTTCACCTGCCAAGTCATTACAGAAGGGGACAGACCATAAGCAAACCATGCTTGGTCCCAACCGAAACAGGGCAGGCCAGCCCGAACTGCTAGGTTATATCCCTTCTGCATGAGATGATAAGCATCCACAGACATGTTTTGGCCTCTTTAAGCATCATCAGTGAGGAGCAGTTTGGGTCTCTAGGCCCAGCAGGCTCAGGACACACGTCTGGGCATACCTGTGCCACTTGGGGGACAGTAAAAGGTGGTTTCAGTAAAATCCAAAAGGTGACGGCTGGAAGGTTTCGAATCGATCAGAAACACTGGCACAGCGCTGAGAACTCATCCAGACCCTCTTTTTCAGCCTGTGAAGCCATTACAGAAGGGGAAAGACAATATGCAAAACAGGTTGGCTTCCACCCCAAATATAGCGGAAAAGAGTGGCAGAATGCAACTTGTGTTTCCGACGCTCCCTTCCTCTCCACTGTGCAAATACTCCCAGAATTTGAACCAGCATGCATTTACATAGGGATCCATAGTAAACATGGCCTACCATGCATACATGGCAGGCAGCATTTACTCAATTTGCACTTTTGCACTCCTCATTTAAAGGAAATAGCTTAACCTAACATATATAAAGTGCTGGTTGGACCATGAGATGTATGCACATTTTGAAAGATTTTTATGGATATGACTGTGCACGAGAAAGTCACCAAGCAGGTATTATAAAATGTTGCCAATACGTGATGATCAAACCAAATTAGAAAAAAGATATGAAGTAAGTCCCGAAAAAATCCAACTTAATTTTCGTTTTCTCTTTCTGTTTACCCTTTTTCTGTTACGTGTGGGTTTTTGTTTGAAAAAAACCTTTCTCTGTGTCTTGGAACATCACATTCATAAGGATTTTAAAATGAAGGAGATTCAAGGTATTAGAATTCAGAAGCCATTGTAAAATTGACCCCCAGAAACTCACTACAGACACTGAAAATGAACAAAGTGAAACATGGGCTGGCAAAGTATTCTCATTTATAATTTGAAATATTGTTCATTCAGTAAAACTTGTTGGAGAGACAATAATGTGCTAATTAAACGGTAAGAAGGCCAAGTGTTCGCATTGCAAATTTTTTTTTATATTATAAGTGATGAAAATGTTGTGTATATATTAGCTTTTCCCGCATAGTGTATAAACATTTGAAAATTTTATGGAAGAGGTGTAACCAAGGAAATAAAATTACATTCCTTAGGATCAGGAAATCCGAAAACATATAATGATTTTCCCTGGATGAGAGAAATTAAAAAGAAATTGGAATCTACGATTCACCAATTCAATACATATAGATAAAGGAATAAACGATATCAAGAATTTGAATAATTGCGTGACACTCAAGGTTACATTGTGCTTCCTTTATATTTAATGATCTAATACACAAGGAGGGGTGCACTTTATGTAACGGGGTTGCAGCAACACATATCATAAGATAGTCAAGTGTTTTACTTTGCATTAGACACTCAATACAAAGCTCAGGTGGGATATCAGGGTATTTCAACTTTTTTGATGACTTTTTTAAAGCAATTAAGAGAGGTAAGCTGCAATCCTGTAACTGTAATTACTGCACGTAGAAATTCTAGCAAAAAATCAGCCAACCTCTTCTTGTGCTTCTTTGATGGGCCTCATAATGACCTTAGTTGCAAACTGGAACATTTAGGCCTCAGTCCTCCCTAAAGAAGATACTTTTAAGTGAAAGATAAGCTCTCCATTACATGGAGGGGTTTTCGCATCAAAGGCAGTACAAGTCGCTGTATAGTCATATCTGACATCAACAAGCTCGCCAGTCTCTCTTCTTCCATCCCCGGACTCTTTGTAGACGTTTGAAACTTTCTTGATTCCTGCCTTCCATTTACAATCCACTACTGGAAGATTGAGTGATTCTTGTCCTTTATGGGTAGAAATCTCTTTGTACTATTTGCCAGACCACTGTCCACATTTGTTGAACCTCACACAGTCCTACTTTCCAACATTTGTTCATCGGAGATTGTTCCTTTTTTTCAACATGTAGATAATGTCACATACTAGACAGGGAAACACATCCAATGGCATACAAAAGAGAGCTCGGTGAACATTGTTTCTGTCAGAATGACACAACATGTATTGCCAGTTTTTAAAAATGCATAAAATCCCACAGTAACTTTCAAAGTCAAAGCCCAAATGCTGCAGGTGTATGTTTTAAGAGGTTTTCTAGACTTAAAACACGTCTTCATTCTCATACCAAGTGGGAAAACCCACGGTCGCATTTCCTGCACAAGGAAGGCATAGCCACTGCAGTACTTGGTCTTTCTTCAGTTCTGATTCTTCTCCCAGAGTTTAAAGTCAGTTTCATGCCAGGGCCGCAATATATTATTAATAAAAAGAATTGGTATGACCCTTCACTGTTAGGAACCGGGGTCAACTACTCATTTGAAAAAAGAAGGGGATGTTCCTAACATAATTTTGAATGAAAAAAATACACTGGTAATTGCAAATACACTCTTCGTGTCAAATACAAAGAAGAGAACTCAAAAAGATGAATTATGTTAATTAACATCAGTAAATGAATTGCCGTAGAGTTAAATGAACGTATCATTGTACCAAAAACAAAGAAAAAACAACAAGAATTATCTAGCAACAAATCCTTCATGGTACAAGCCTGCATCTTAAATACATACTCACACAGAGACATAGGGGCAATCAGCAGCAAACATAGAAATGAAGCAGCCACTAATGAAAAATGAAATGATGCTCATGGTGGGTACATCAAACTCCATCCCTTAATTTATCATCAAATTCATAAGAGTCAATAATGGCCCTCATTCCAACCCAGGCGTTAAGGGTTTAACGGCGCCGTTGGCGCCGTTAACCCTTAACGCCTGATTTCCACCTTAACGCCTGCTTTTTGCAGGCGTTAAGTACCAAGGCGCTAAGCGTCCTTGGCGCTAATTACGGCACCGTAATTTACGATGCCGTAATTAGCGCCTTCCCCACTCCCATTATGCCCTATGGGGCAAAAATGGGAATGGGGAAGGGTAAATGGGGATTGGGGATTTACCACCCCACTCACCTTGGAATGGGGCGGTAAATCCGCCATCCACCATGGTGTAAACAGAGTTTACACCATGGTGGTAAAGTAGGGAACTTACCACATGGGTTGGAATGAGGGCCAATGTGTTGCAATTGTCCAACATGTTTCAACGTTCTGCACTTATATCATTTAATCGGCACCATCTTCCTCAGGGCCCATAGTTTATAAAGGCTATGCACAATGATACAGCAAAAAATATTGCACCCAAATCAATGCTCAGAACAATGCCTAAGACTGATTCAAGGAAACAAGTAACTAAGGATCTTCCTCTGTACAATAAGTGTTAACACAAATGGATCGTAGGCACATATTAGACACTGTGATGCGCCCTTTTGGCAGCATGTGACCCTATAGGAGTGCATATTAGTGGTTCTGTTTGCAACTAGGAATCATTGGGCCTCATTCCGAGTAGGGCAGTGAGGGGTACCGGGCACCGGTAAGGAGACCGGTGCTGGTAATCCCTTACCGCCCTACTACGAGGCCCTATAGCGGGTCCCTTCC
The DNA here is from genome assembly GCF_040938575.1 of Ambystoma mexicanum. Lineage (NCBI taxonomy): Eukaryota > Metazoa > Chordata > Amphibia > Caudata > Ambystomatidae > Ambystoma > Ambystoma mexicanum. The sequence goes on from NC_090934.1 coordinate 1,019,524,765, forward strand.
TTAATGCCTGGTCTGACCAGGTGTTAAGGACGGGACCCGTTAAGGGACCTGGGCGCAAATAATGGGCTTGGCATACGCCGGCCCGTTATTTGCTCACTCCCCATTCCCATTGAGCTCTATGGGGGCTCAAATGGGAATAGGGAATGGTTTGGTAAATGGGGACTTACCGGTCCCTCCAAGGTCGGAATGAACCAGTAAATCCCCATTGTACCAAACCGGAGTCGGAGTCGGTACCGGTATGGGAGCCAGTCATGGCGCAAATAGTGCCATACTCGGAATGACCCCCATTGTGTTTGGTTGTCACTGATTCTGTGCATTACGCATCAACATTAATTCTGTTTCATTCGTTTTTTGGATGTGTGTGTGTGTTTGATTAGCTCATCTATCCTTAAGAGACACTGGTTGTGTGTGCCCTCAGTGTCATTGATGTTATTGGGAGTGTCAGCTGGTTGGTATCATTGTTCATATGTGCTCATAGGTGCCATTGGTTGCTGCATGATTCGTTCTGATATCTTAATAACAATCTGTGTCATTGATACTTGCCATTCTGTGCCATTGGATCTGTATGCCAATACTTGGGAGCTCTCTCAGGGCTTTGGGCAATGGCTTTGTATACTGTTGGGTTTCATTGGTTTAGAGTACTATTATGTTTGATTGTCATTGGATTTCGGTGTAAGTGACATTTTCTAACACTGGATAATGGCGGTGACTCAAGGAAACAGAATGGATTTCCCAAACTCTCACTAAAATTCAGCCTAGCCTAACCAAGAAACAACAAGAACATGTAAGTGGCGGTAGGAGTCCTGGATGTTACGGACACAGGGTTTTAACGACAAGAAATTGATTCAAGTAATGCTGTGTTTGCAAACAATAGCAGCCTAATCACCACTGCCCCATTCGCAGACCCCATTCAGCGTTTTAGCATGGCCACACGAAAACCATCCCACTCTAGTTCTGGCTGTTCTAATAACGTGTGCAGCTGGCTTAGCGGTACTTACACTGGATACCACAGCTATCCATACTTAACCTTACCGAAGCCGCAATCTGCACTCAGCTGTACTTAAGCTGTCATGTGCATCTAAAGTCTCTCTTCAGCTTCATTTATATAAGGGTAGCTTTCAACTACGGAGGGTATTTCACCTCAGGAGTCTGAGTGAATTCATAGACACCCCAACCTTCACTCTGGGCTCCTGGGTGAAATAGTTTCCTGTAGTTGATAGCGTATCATTATTTATATACTAGTGTACAGGCCCGTGTACATGGGCCAGAGCAGGTTTTCATTCACACATTGGGACCACTATATATCCTAAACCTTCAGCTCCCTCTAGCGGTGACAACAGGCGAAGCTATGCAAATTGAACCACTGTATATCCTAAGGCAACAGATCCCTCTAGCGGAGCATTCTGTGCGTTCGGGCAGCCTCTACTGCGCATGACGGAATTGGACAAACATACAAACATCTGCCATTTTATATTATTAAGATTATATACTAGCGTACAGGCCGGTGTACATGTGCCAAAGTGCAGGTTTTCATTCACACAGTACGACCACAATATATCCTAAGCCTACAGCTCCCTCTAGCAGTGACAACAGGCGAAGCTATGAGAAATGGACCACTGTATATCCTAAGGCAACAGCTCCCTCTAGCGGAGCATTCTGTGTTTTCGGCCAGCCTCTACTGCACATATCGGCATCAGACAAACATACATCTGGCCTTTTATACTATTAAGATATTCAGCAGGGTAGAATCAAATTTAGGTGTCATGGTTTTCCTGCATCGTTCTGTATCTTATGCTAGTAGGTCGCCATTTTTTATGACGTATGGAAGTCATTTGATGGAATCAGCCGAATAAGTGCTATCATCCTGTGCCAGTTCCATAAGGCCGACATCTCAGTGAACAACACGTGTTTGTGACTGTACACTGGCTACTATGATGAAATGCACAGGGCCTTGTTTTAGTGCTACATGACCTACAGCTGTGGATGAAGTTGATTTCGGAAGGTGCCATTGAGACCCTCACACCATGTCATTGCTTTCTTTCTCCTGCAGGACACGGCTGATTACGTGAAGCCCATCCCCTTTTCACTGGACTACGAGCTGGTAAACAAAGAAGAGGGGCCCATTTTGGATGACGGATGGCCAACTTCCTTACGATTCTCTGTACGTTGACTTCCTTTTGCCTTGCTTGTGCTGTGACTGTCCTCTAGACAGTGTATGCCTTTTCCATGGATTGTAAGAGTCAGAGAAGGGAGGTATTCAGTGGAAATGACACAGTTTGCATGGCGGAACTATGTGTGTGTCAGAATTAGTTACAGTGAATGATCATTTTAACTGTAAATATGTGCCCAGATTAAGTGTGTTACTAGACACATTTGGAATCGCCCAATCCAATCCGTTTCTGTGGTTTGGGATAGTCATCAATTGAGATGCATTATCTTGAATCAAATTTGAACCGTGCAGTAATCCCATGAATCGAGCCCCCAGTCTTTTAATAATGCACTTAGCAGTGTAATAAGGTAAGTAGTGGACCAAATGTTTATTCAAGATAATGCAGAAGGTCCATATGATTCTAAAGGCATACTCTTTCCCCTATATTTCCTGGGGGAAGGAAACTCCCATTACAGATTCACTGGGCCTCATTACAACCCTGGCGTTGGACCATGGTGCTATTTACAGTACCGTAATTAGCACCGTCCCCATTCCCATTGAGCCCTATGGGTCAAAAATGGGAATGGGCCATGGTGGATGGCGGATTTACCGCCCCATTGCAAGGTTGGCGGGGCGGTAAATCCCCATTCACCATGGCCCATTGTCGTGGCTTATTGTCATGGCAATAAGCCACGAGACGGCAGGCCAATACCGCCCCAGGTAATGCCCCCGTGGCCGAAGTTACAGGCCCAAGCGTAAGTGTTCCCAGTGTGTTCGCTCCCGAAAAAAGAAGAAAAAAGAAGGTAAGTGGGATTGGGAGAGTGGGGAGAGGATAGTTTGGAGGGGAGGGGGTGGAGGAAAAAGAAAACGTACCTGAGTCCCCGGCGGGGGACGAAGGCAGCCTCCAGCCTTGGGGAGGCTCAGAGCGGCGATTGCCCCGTTTCAAGCCTCTTCATTGGCTAAGGGGCTGCCCGCCACCCCGCCTGGAACAAACGCAGGCACGTAGGTGCTTCCACGGGATTACACTGTTGTCATGATGCCTACCTCTAAGGAACCAGGCCGGGCCCAGCAACCCCAGAGGCAGGCATCATTTCCCCCAGGAAGGTCTCAGCGGGCCTAAGTCGGGGCTCATATTGGACCCCAGTCCTGGCGCCTTAGGCGCCAGGCTCATAATCGAGGACATGTGTTTAAGTGCTTGGGTGTACACTTACCTGATGCAGACCTTGCTGCAACATCCAGGCCCCCTTGAGGCCTGGATGGGACTATTTTGTCTCTAGAACTACTTAACCACACGGGTGTGGCCTGAGGAAGAATACATACCTGAGTGGAAGGATACATACCTGGGACTTCCTGAAAGGCTATTTAAACCACGCCCGATCAGTAACTCACGCTTCGCGTTGTTCTGCATCTAGCAGCTGGACGCTCACCGTGCCTGCTCCTGCTTCTTGAGTTCTGCCACGCCCGCCTGCATCCTGAAACACCTGCATGTGGAGAAGGAGAAAGAATTGGACAAAAGAAGAGCCCTTACCTGTTTGAACCTCGTCCAAGAGTCGTCCCGTCGGCGATCCTGAAAAGGAAAGACTTTCATTTTAAAAGGTCAACTCACCCGTCGCTGCCGCGCCGCATTTCACTCACCTTGCTGCCAGCCTCCATTGCCAGCGGCGCTCGACCGGATTCGCTGCATCAACCCGGCACCTAGGGAAAAAAGACAGAAAACAAAGGTGAGAGTGAGAAGAGCATAAGGAAAGCCAGAGCTTCCATTTAGACTTACCTGTTTGGGTCATACTTCATTTCGGGTCTCTGCCGCATACAGGGACCTGCAGACCCCAGCCCCTAAGGGGAAAAGAAAGACAGCGGAATTAATGAGAGAATGAAAAGACATAATAAAGACTCTCATTAAAGACTTACCGGAACTTACCTCTCGTTTCGGGTCTATGCTCGTTCAGCATTCTGACCCCGGCCCCTATGGGGAAAAAGACATCTGCATTAGCGTTTAATATTGCACTCAGAGGAAAAACATTCTTTGAACACTAACCTGAGCATTATTCATCGTTTTCATCGCTCTTCTTGGGATCCACGTTCTGCACCTGAAAGAAAGACAATAGAGACTTATTATTCTCGGACATTAGCAGAACCAACATGGATGTATGAGAGTGAATCCAGTGAATTAACTGGGTTTCAACGCGCCCCTGCACCAGAAGCAGGAAGGAGAGCTCACCATCACAAAACCAAAGGTGAGATTCTAGGGGAATTACAGAAAGGGGGTTCGTTCAGGAGGTGAAGGGAGTGGGAAGCTGCACATTGCCCCGCAGATCATTAACGTCCCTCCCTTTTCACATACAGAAGAACCGGCCCTGCCATACTCTGAGTCCAGCGCCTCACCGGAAGAAGCAACTTCATTCCAGTCCTGGTCAGCGCCTCTGTGGGAGTCAGGTGAGCGTTACAGAACGCGAAGCCTACCAATAATTTCCCACCCGGGCGCTATGGAAACTTCTGAGACTGACCAGCTGGCCCAGCTTTTGGGGGAATTAAGGGCAGAGGTACACTCAGCCCGCCAGGAGACTAACGCCCTCAAAAGAGAACTGATTCTCTCCAAGGAACGAACTGATGACCTGGCCAAACGATTGTTACAGACCCAGGCCGGACAAATGCCTTTACCTGGTTCCGGGGGGCCTTCCACTTCGTTGGGTTTGAGTAATCCAGTACAGATCAATCTACCTGGTTCCATGCCCTTGGCACCGCCTGAAGGCTTTGCGGGGGACCCTAAGAAATATGCCATTTTCATGAACCAATGCCGCTTACACTTTTTATGCAGACCTGGGGCCTTCCCCGATGATCAGACCAAAGTGGCCTTTGTGTTATCGTATCTAAGTGACTGTGCTGCCGATTGGTCTGTTCCTTTGGTGAATCAGAATGATCCCATTCTCCAGGACTTTCAGGGGTTTCAGGCCAACATGGAAAGATTGTTTGCTCGACACTCTCAGAAACAGGCCCTTGACAACGAACTGCTATCTTTACGACAAGGTAACCAAGACCTCTTGTCTTATATAGCCTCCTTTAACAGACTGGTGGTGGAAACCGGATGGCCTGAAAATAAAAGAATCACTTTATTTCACCGGGGTCTGCGCGGAGAGCTAAAAGACGTTCTGGCCCAAGTGGTGAATCCACCCCAACCCTCCGCAGAATACATAGATTTAGTGGTACAACTGGATCACAGACTTCAGAATAGAAAAGCCGATCGGTTCAAGTATGAAACCCGAGTACCGATCAGGACCCACGTTAACCCTAGGAATACCGAAGTTTCTGAACCTATGCAAATCGGTGGAGTGAAGGGGCCGTTAACTCAGAAGAAATGTGAGAGAAGGCGGCAAAAGCAACTATGCCTCTATTGCGGGGCTTCCGGTCACTTTTTTCGTGATTGTCCAGTAAAACCACCTAAAAAGCTGGTTGGTGTAATGGAAACTGATTCGGGAAACGACCTAGCCCGACAAGCGTAGAGGTCCGCTTGCCGAGCTTGAAAACAAACTCTTTGACCTTGCATTTTGTCTTGCCAATGGTGCTCGTGGACCCTAAAAAGCCCCAACGGTTACATGCCATCAAGGCATACATCGACAGCGGGGCTATTGGGAACTACGTGGATCGCGAATTGGCCTCTAGGATGAACCTCCCTCTCCATCCAAAAGTTAACCAGGAAGTCATTACTACGGTTCATGGTACCGAAATAGCCTCTGGGCCGGTAACGCATTCCACCACAGAAGTGACACTAGTTACTCAAGATGGACATCGGGAAGCGATAGTGTTTGACATAATCAAGGCTCCACAATTCCAAGTTATCCTCGGAATTCCTTGGTTAGAAACACATAATCCTCAAATAGACTGGCGAGCAAAGAGAATCACCTTTCCAGACTGCGGACCAACTTGTTATCCAAGAAATCCAGCTTTAAGTTTAGCCACAGTAACTTCCACCACTGTTCAACTACCGGCAGAATACCTTGAATTCCAGGATGTATTTCTGAAAGAACAGGCTAACATGTTACCTCCCCATCGTTCTTACGATTGCCAGATCGATTTAGTTCCCGGTGCTCAACCGCCGTGTAGCAGGATCTATGCTCTCACTGAACCTGAAAACCAGCATTTGCGTCAGTATTTGGATCAGTACCTTGCCAATGGTTTTATTCGCCCGTCAAAGTCCCTTGTCTCTTCCGCTTTGTTCTTCGTCCCTAAAAAAGAAGGTGACCTTAGGACTTGTATTGACTACCGCGCCCTTAATCAGATAACAATTAAGAACCGTTCTCCTTTGCCTCTGATCCCAGAACTTCTTGATCAAGTAAAAGATGCTCGTGTATACACTAAGCTTGATCTCCGAGGAGCTTATCACCTTGTGCGAATAAAAGAAGGTGACGAGTGGAAGACGGCTTTCCGCACCAAATATGGGCTTTTTGAATATCAGGTAATGCCCTTTGGTTTGTGCAACGCGCCTGCCGCTTTTCAATACTTCATGAATGATGTTCTTCGAGAACTTATTGATGTCTGTGTCATCGTATACATCGACGACATCCTGGTGTACTCTTCTTCTGAGTCTGATCACCGAAAACATGTTCGAGCAGTTCTTGAGAAGTTGCGCCAGCACAAACTATTTGCCAAGCTAGAAAAATGTGTCTTTCACACCACAGAAGTTGAATTCCTCGGATTCATCCTGACTGCCAAGGGAATCTGAACGGATTCACGAAAGGTGGACGCCATCCTTAAATGGCCATCACTTAGTTCAGTGAAGGGGGTTCAGAGTATGCTTGGCTTTGCCAATTTCTATCGAAGATTCATCCCAGAGTTTTCCCGAATAGTTCAGCCCATTACAGCACTCTTACGTAAGAACAAACGTTTCGAATGGACCCATGAGGCCGAACAAACTTCATTCCAGTCCTGGTCAGCGCCTCTGTGGGAGTCAGGTGAGCGTTACAACTCTGGTATGGCTCGGAAACGAGCCAATCACGTTATGTGTATCCCGTGGACACACCCAAGCCAGGTACTAATGTACAGCGATCTCACTCCTGATCTGCGTGCTTAACAAAAAAAGAAAATAAATGCAAAAAAATGCTTTCCAGTGCCGGTAAGTGTAAGAAGAGAATCCATGGTAATGGCCTATCACGGTGCAGTGATCCTCTTCTGCATCAATAATTTGGCTCACTCAGATACAGGGATCCTACAGTAAATGGCCCTTGAGACTCAATGGATGAATCAAGGCTTTGCACATCCAGCTACAGTTCTGTCCCTAGCCTGTGAAATGGACTGGAAGATCTGCACAGGGTGATCTGCACAATGGCTTCATATTGGAATCTCCTATGAGTGAGAGGAAAATCCCTGGCACTGGCATAGCCTTTGAGACAACAGACATTGGAGGGTGGGAAATTGGGTGGGAGGACCTTCGGGTGAGGTGGAAAGTTGTCTGCTCCACGGTGGTGACTCTTGCGGCAGTATAGAGAGGATACCCCAGTGCCTCACACCCATTCTCAGCCTCCTAACTCGGGCCACACATATCTCCCCCCAACACAGTGAACAAGAGAGATGCAGACCTCAAAGGGAGAATATCGGGCTCAGAAGTGGTAGAACACAGATAGCGATCCGCAAACCTGGACGCCCAGTGTAGGACACAAAATTGGCTAGAGCGCTTACAAGGTAGCATGCTACATAGGTTAATGCAGATATAATTGCACTATTTCCCAATATCAGCTGCATCATGGGAGACAGAGGGGCCCACGAGCAGACGCAGGAATAGGAGGCCATGATGCAGGGAAATTAAGCAACATGCACACCATGCAGAGGACACCATGGCAAAATCAGGTATTACATGGGGCAACTGAAGGACTAGAGGGCGAGAGTATTAAGAAAGGTCAGCAACTTGGAGGTCTAGTAAATGAGCCAGCAGAGCAATCCAGGAAGGAGGAAGAACCAGGGAGAGGATAGTGCTGGAGGTATGGAGATCAGACAGGAGGAGAAAATAGGAAGTATTAGGGAGAGGATGTAGCTGGAAGAGGCTGACTTCACATACCAGGAGGAAGGAGGAACTACTAGGGGAGGAAAAAGCCAGAGTAGGAACAGAGAAAGAAGAAGGATAAGGGAAACAGGAGGAGGTTGGGAGGGAGATAAGGAGAGAGGGATCTGGAGGCCATAATAGGCAGGGAGAGGAAGCAGATAGAGGAAGGTCAGAGAGGAACCAGAGAAAGAGAGCTGGAGCAGGAATCCAGCATTGGCCAAGCCAAGAGGGACTGGGGTTAGAAGGCGTGTGAAGCGGTAGACAGCAAGACCAGTGAGGCCTGAGCTGGAGTGCTAGGGCCAAAAGGGTAGAGAAGTAGAAAACCTTGTCATCCGGCGTCTGATAGAACCAAAAAACTAAGACCGTGTGATGACGTTCCCTGCCTAAACTTGGAAACTGACCGTGGGGTGGTCTAGGGCTGATCCAAGATAGTGGATGTTGGACCCCTAGGATCCCCCAGACCAACCCCCCCACACACCTGGATACCCACATTAAGGCAGAGGACAGCCACAGGAGCATTCCCACACCCACAACATAAAAGATCACCCCCAGTAAAGGGGTCAGGTACAACCTCCTTGAGGATAACTCTATTCACAGTACTTGTACTCCTAGAGAGAGCTATTGCAAACACCTAGCCAGACCTAGTTCACCCAGCAAAAGACTGTATGCCTTTCTCGTTGCAGCACTTTAAATTTACGGGTGAGTGGGAGTGTATAAATAAATGCCTTTCTTCAACATAGCTGCAGAATGAAGCATTTTGGGAAATGAATGAAAGTAGCGCAGACCGCAGGAGTCCTGGGGTTACAAAGTCGATCTTGGCAAACAGAAAGAATAAAATAAAACTTACATGCCAAATCCATGTGAAGAACACAGCTAACACACATTGCTCTTTGCTCCCGCTAACGTCAAGGAGATTATGACATGGCTAATTCCCTGCAGCAAATGCTTCACATTACCAGCAAGCAGCTCCCATTGCTTACCAAAGGGCTTCCTGACTGTTGATTTACATGAGGGGGAAGCCGACAGAACCAGCTCAAATGCTCTGGACAAACAAGGACATGTTCTACATTTGCAGCGGCCGAGAGCTTTCGGTTTATACATTGTGGGGCTCACTACCATAATGATATGATTATGAGTGTGGTTTTCATCAATTGCTTGGCTAGTTGCTGTCGTGTGCTGGTGAACTTGGCTGACTTACCTTTAAGTTACATGGTTTATCATTGTTTTGCTATCTGTGAAGGCTTCTTACTTCAAGGAGCTGTATCTTTATTTTCTTCTTCCTCTTTTCAATGATTGATTGAATGATTGGTTATTTATAACGCGCTTAATACCCAGAGGTTTCTAAGCACAGACCCAGGGATCGAACCTGTGTTGCTCCATCCAGAGGTTTCTAAGCACAGACCCAGGGATCGAACCTGTGTTGCTCCATCCAGAGGTTTCTAAGCACAGACCCAGGGATCGAACCTGTGTTGCTCCATCCAGAGGTTTCTAAGCACAGACCCAGGGATCGAACCTGTGTTGCTCCATCCAGAGGTTTCTAAGCACAGACCCAGGGATCGAACCTGTGTTGCTCCATCCAGAGGTTTCTAAGCACAGACCCAGGGATCGAACCTGTGTTGCTCCATCCAGAGGTTTCTAAGCACAGACCCAGGGATCGAACCTGTGTTGCTCCATCCAGAGGTTTCTAAGCACAGACCCAGGGATCGAACCTGTGTTGCTCCATCCAGGTTTCTAAGCACAGACCCAGGGAGGTTTCTAAGCACAGACCCAGGGATCGAACCTGTGTTGCTCCATCCAGAGGTTTCTAAGCACAGACCCAGGGATCGAACCTGTGTTGCTCCATCCAGAGGTTTCTAAGCACAGACCCAGGGATCGAACCTGTGTTGCTCCATCCAGAGGTTTCTAAGCACAGACCCAGGGATCGAACCTGTGACCCAGGGAGGTTTCTAAGCACAGACCCAGGGATCGAACCTGTGTTGCTCCATCCAGAGGTTTCTAAGCACAGACCCAGGGATCGAACCTGTGTTGCTCCATCCACAGGTTTCTAAGCACAGACCCAGGGATCGAACCTGTGTTGCTCCATCCAGAGGTTTCTAAGCACAGACCCAGGGATCGAACCTGTGTTGCTCCATCCAGAGGTTTCTAAGCACAGACCCAGGGAGGTTTCTAAGCACAGACCCAGGGATCGAACCTGTGTTGCTCCATCCAGAGGTTTCTAAGCACAGACCCAGGGATCGAACCTGTGTTGCTCCATCCAGAGGTTTCTAAGCACAGACCCAGGGAGGTTTCTAAGCACAGACCCAGGGATCGAACCTGTGTTGCTCCATCCAGAGGTTTCTAAGCACAGACCCAGGGATCGAACCTGTGTTGCTCCATCCACAGGTTTCTAAGCACAGACCCAGGGATCGAACCTGTGTTGCTCCATCCAGAGGTTTCTAAGCACAGACCCAGGGATCGAACCTGTGTTGCTCCATCCAGAGGTTTCTAAGCACAGACCCAGGGATCGAACCTGTGTTGCTCCATCCAGAGGTTTCTAAGCACAGACCCAGGGATCGAACCTGTGTTGCTCCATCCAGAGGTTTCTAAGCACAGACCCAGGGATCGAACCTGTGTTGCTCCATCCAGAGGTTTCTAAGCACAGACCCAGGGATCGAACCTGTGTTGCTCCATCCAGAGGTTTCTAAGCACAGACCCAGGGATCGAACCTGTGTTGCTCCATCCAGAGGTTTCTAAGCACAGACCCAGTGATCGAACCTGTGTTGCTCCATCCAGAGGTTTCTAAGCACAGACCCAGGGATCGAACCTGTGTTGCTCCATCCAGAGGTTTCTAAGCACAGACCCAGGTATCGAACCTGTGTTGCTCCAACCAGGCGAGCACGTTGCCCCTGAGCTATCCTCCTGATTGATTGATTGTTGTTTTCTTTTTTATATCCTTCTTCAAATAAAAATAGAGAGACTTACCTATTACCAGTTTCATCCAATTCTATACTCCCACCATATTTACTTATTTCCTGTAGATTCACATGTCCGCTACAGACTTGTGCATTTCCCACAGACATAGACATTCCCCACAGATGTACATACTCCCCATACTTGTAGGCTTGCTTAATACCCATATACCTACACCTTCGTCACACATTTCCAGAGGCGGGAGAGAGCGCTGATTTATTCTTATTTCAGCTCAGGTCCACTTGCTGAGCTGGGCGGGTAACATCTTTTCTGTTTCCTGTCTCCTGTAGGTGCCTTTCTGGAATGGCTGCAATGAGGATGACAACTGCGTCCCTGACCTGGTTATGGATGCTAAGAACGATATCCCCACTGCCTTGTGAGTACAGCAGTATGTCTAATCATAAAAGGGACCACCTCCACTCTGACTGATACCATTAGATGAACTAGACTTTAGCCAAGAGCGGAAATATTTAGAAGGGCCATTTTTATAAAAATGCGAAAAATGTACATTATTGCCTTTTCATGTCTGTGGGATGCTTAAAATTTTCAGCATAACACCGAGGCCAGTAGTTTAACCTCAGAGGAACCCTGGTGAACTCTCTCACAGCACAGTGTCTGCCTGCCTACGGCAGACTGCCTGGCTCCTATTACCCAAGTAACAACATAGAAATATGTTCTGGCCCGGTATGCAGACTATCCAACGAACATTTTTCCATCGAATGGTTTTCCATCGAATTTGTTCTAACGAAAACACATGCGTTGAATGCATATTTTTGGGGAGTAAAGGGTTAAAAAAAGAATTAGGTGTGTTTTGAAGGGTTAAAAAAACACAGTTAAAAACAGGGGGTTGGTGGAGGTTCCATGCACATTTATTCATTGGAAATGATTTGATGGTACTTACCTTCGATGGAAAAAAAAATGATGCAAAGATCATAAACCATCTGGTCCCTGTGTAGGCATACAGTCTCTCCTCTCCCAGGCCTCTTCTGTCAAAGGCAGCTTGGTTCTGCTGCACCTTTGGCAGGCTTGTCCCTCCCATAACTGCTAAGCCAAATGTCACGTTACTCCACTGGGAACCAGGTTTGACAGGAGATTCACATAGGGTATGTTAGGGCTTGTGTTGGCAGAACCTGGATGCAGTATCTCATAGGAAATAGTGGAATTGACAGATAGCCTCTTGGGAGGCTGAGCAGGACACTTGTCCTGATGCTATGTGGGTCCCAATAAAAAATAGAGACTCAATATGAAAGAAAGGGCAAATGTTATAGATAAGACTGAAGGCTGAAGGTAAGTCATGTAGTGGAAACCTCATAGTTGGGTATGCTTGGCAATTCCTGAGCACTGGCAGTCAAACATTGGATCCTCACAAGGTGTGTGGTGAACCACTGTGGTTTCGGTGGTCCGTTGGTGCAGAACTGGTGTGTGTGCAGCTGCAGAAGATCTTAAAGTAGATGGACATAGGAGGGAAGGTGTCTTCCCAGATATTCAAGCAGTTCAAAAATCCAATTTCATATCAGGGCTTGAAATATTTTCAGGCCAACCGCCTTTCAGCACTCATGACTCTGTGCACAACACCCAATCACAAAACAGCCTAACCAAAACAGCCCATGTGCAACCAATGCCCTGAAGACCACCCAAGCAGAAGGAAGACCCCCCATAGAAAGCAGCCAGTTCACTCTGGCAGTGTGGGGCATTAGAGAAGAAGCTGGAGGACAGGTATTTGGTGGAGATCGGTGAGCTAGAGATGTATTGGGAAGACGGCTAGAGTACAGATTTTGAGGCTGGAGAAAGAGGAGTGATGAGGCTGGAGGGATACAAGGTATCATCTGAAGAAACGATTGTAGGTTGGAAGGTGAACAGTGAGGAGGTTGGAGAGAGAGCTGCTGCCCTCTACAGGGGAAGAGATTGTGAATGTTGTAGGTGAAGGATAATCTAGAGTAAAGGCATAGAGAATGGTGAAGAAAAACAGAACCATGGCAACCTTGCTAGGACGATGCCGGAAGGCAATAGGGGAATAACACCTGAGGAGGTGGGGGAGAACAGGTACGCCTACCAATAAGTAAGAGCAGGGAGGCTCCGGGGGACCAAGTTGGTCCATGGCAGACTTGAGGGTTGAGATGGGGTTTAAGGAGCATATGGCAGGAACGTTAACGGTGGGAGTGTACCTTGGTCTAGCCCACCTGAGCATGGAAGCTGCCAAACGACCCTGGAGACCCAACACCCGGCCCCCAGACCTTGCAGAGATGGCCTCTAGTGGGAAGCCACACCAATACTTCAGTCGCTTGGAGGAGACCATCGGATTGGTCGCTGTCCAAGAACTATTGGCCCAGATACTCCCAGATTCATTGGAGAAGGGTTCGGAAACCCCGAAAACAAGCAACACCGAAGACAAAGGCAAGTGTTGTCTCCTGGACCTTGGAACTGGGGCAAAGACCGGCCCCACCTGTAACTGTGTAAGAGAATCTTTCTCTTGATCATGATTTGCTTTGACGAGTGTTACCGGGACATGTTCATTTTATTGTAAATAAAAATGTTTAAGGGCCTCATTACGACTGAGGCGGAACGCGTTAACGGGTTCCGCGAAAGGAGGCGGACCCGTTAAACCCGTACTGCCTCATTACAAGCTCCCCTCGCGGGACCCAGTAGGTAATGCCTGATCAAACCAGGCGTCCTTCCCAGGTCCTGCGAGGGGAAGAGGGAGCAAATCACGGGCCGCTCGTAATCGGCCCGTTGTTTTCTCCCTCTCCCATTCCCATTGAGCCCTATGGGGGCTCAAATGGGAATGGGGAAGGTCCTGGCCCGGGTTCCTGGAGGGAGGAATAACCGGGCCCTCCAAATTCGGAATGGGCCGGTAATTCCCCATTCAGGGAACCCAGACCCGAATTTGGCGGCAGCCATGCCGCCAATAGCGGCATGGCTGCCGCCAAAGTCGTAATGAAGCCCTAAATCTTAAACTTGTCAGCCTGTGTGTGCTCCCACTCGTGAAGCTTGTGGAACTGTTTAGAAAAGCAAGGTGCACTGCTTAGTCCCCCATCCTATGTATTCCTGTGGTTGTTTCAGATTTTAAAATCAATCGGGAGAATAGCATAAAGGGTTTTTGACTCATCATTCCATTCGTGGTCATTATTTCTTCAAGTTTTAGAGCGCAGAAGAGCTCTATATTACTAGTGGTACACATCTCTTAAGGTAGTAATGCTCCATCTCCCTTTATCGCTGGCTGGATGTTGTTTTTACATTTCTTGCTCACAGAAGTCAAGCTAAGGTATCCCCTTCCCAAGTGCATACAAAGCCCATTTCACCTGAGCAATGCCAGCATCTGTAGATTTCGAAAAGCTTGTCCACAACAAGCAGATCCACAGAACAGCCATGTGAGCTATTCCACACGCTTCCTGTAAACAATCCTCCCTGGTCCCTGTTCCAAAGCAGATGTTTAATTTGGCACAGACTGTTCAATTACAGCCTAAGTGATGCTATGAACATTTCTCCCGTGTGTCTATTCTGCTTAGTAATTGACTCAAGCTAGTTGCCAATGATAGAGAAAATGACATTGAAGCAATAGGCTGATTACAACCACCTCCCTTACACAGTTTGACGCACTCCTGAACCCATGTCAGGATGGGGCTATAGATTCAATAAGGGCAGTATGCACATTTATTTTCACAAAAAAAGGATTGTTAGTGCATGGTGCTAGGATGGTTTCTCTCTGCCTTGTGTTGATGGGTGGTAGAGACACTGAACAGTTAGACAATGGGGTTTTCCTTATGCCTCCCTTGGCTTACCTATTGGTAGCGGTGGCTGAGCACTCAAGGTCACATCTTTTTAGGGTAGCAGAGTGGTTCAAGATGTCTCACTAGACGAGGGAATGTCCACACATAGATGTTAATAAAATAGCACTGTATTACGTGAGACTCAGACGAGCCCAGCAAGAGACACTGGGCCTCATTACAACCCAGGCGTTAAGGGTTTAACGGCGCCGTCGGCGCCATTAACCCTTAACGCCTGATTACCATTTTAACGCCTGCTTCTAGCAGGCGTTAAAATGCAAGGCGCTAACCCGCCTTGGTGCTAATTACGGCACCGTAATCTACAGTGCCGTAATTAGCGCCTTCCCCACTCCCATTATGCCCTATGGGGCAAAAATGGGAATGGGGAAGGGTAAATGGGGAATGGAGATTTACCGCCCCACTCACCTTGGAATGGGGCGGTAAATCCGCCATCCACCATGGTGTAAACAGAGTTTACACCATGGTGGTAAAGTAGGGAACTTACCGTCTGGGTTGTAATGAGGCCCACTAACATATTCTGCCGATCAAATAATTTTAGTCTATCGATTTGTCAATAAGACATTACCTTGGTTTTTTGTAAGTGGGTTTTTTAAATAAGCAAAACAGAAGGTTGATGGTTGGAAGGTATTGGATTATTCATAACCACAGGTATTGCTCTGGGCAACCCCCCAGCCCCTCGTTTTTCAGCTTGACAAGCAATTATAGAAGTGGACAGACCATATGCAATTCAGGATTGGTCCTGCCCTTAAGGCTGCACTCCAGCCAGAAATGCTAGGTCACATTCTTTCTGCACAAGATCACAAACAACACCAGACATGTCCCTGTTTCCGCCTCTATGGGTGTCATCGGTGAGGTGTAGCTTGGGATCCTAGGCCCAGCAGGCTTGGGATCTGGGCATACCCGTCCCATTCGAGATGACTTAAGCAAAACAGAAGATTGATGGCTGGAGCGTTCTGAATTATTCATAACCACTGACATTGCTCTGGGCAACTCCCCAGACCATTTTTTGTAATCCTTCCAAGCCATTTCAGAAGGGGAAAAACTATATACAAATCATGATTGGTCCCACCTGAATGGGGGCAGTTCAGCCTGAACTGCTTGGTCACATCCCTTCTGCACAAGATTACAAGCAACTCTAGATATGTTTCAGACTCATTGAGCATCATCAATGAGGTGTACCTTGGGTCTTTAGGCCAGCAGACTCAGGACCCATGTTTGAGCATACTGGTCCCACTCGGGGGACTAAAGCAAAACAAAAAGTTTATGGCTGGACGATTTTGAATTTTGGCATTTCTCTGGGCAACCCTCCAGACCAATGCTTTGCTTCTCAGTTGCCAAGCAATCGCAAAAGGGCAAACACCACATGCAAATCAGGATTGGTCATTGCACATTGGTCCTTGCAACCCTTCGGGCACTTAGGCAGGCAACACCCACGACCAAATATTCTGACATCCATACCCCACGCCCACTTTCATAGCAATAAAGCATAGCTGTTGGGCTCAGTAGTGGATTGCGTACAAGGTTTCCTGGTGGGGACACCACTTGGGGTACAGCAGGCTGCGCGTTATAAAAGTTATACACATACACTGTAGACTGCCACTAACGAGTGCAGCGCATTCCGCCAACGGTGCAAGGTTAGTCTGATGGGGTAAAGGGGACCTTTTGGTATTTTTGTCACCTAATAGGCTCAGGTTTTCTTTGAGGCAAATCACATAGTTGCATCCCTATTGAGATGGCAGCTACCGACCAAAACTCCAATCACAAAGATGTCCACCTGTGCTACTCTGATGATCCCTAATTAGGGTGAAACACAAATGTGGGGGATAGTCGAATCTTTCAGAGCAGTCAGACTTGGGTTGATGAAGCTATGTATAAAAAGAATTGCCCTTTAAGACAATAGCCACAGTCTGCAAAAAAAAGCAAGCTTTCCAGCCAATGGGCCTATCTACGATGGATTGCGGTGGGGCTCTGATCTGGAGGTCAACGTCCAGTGATGGCTTCAAGGCAGGATTGGAGTGGGACAAGAAATGGGCCCGGGCACCTAAAGAAATGTGGCCCTATAACCCTCATACGTGAATCATGTCAATTCACCATTTTACAGAAAATGCTACTTATGGAGGGTTAATTATGTTTGTTGCATGTAACGTTTTGTGTAAACACTTGAGAAAACGAGTGATAGCATTCCTTTTCCATGTCCCCGGCATTAGATAATTATTTGTTATTTAAATAGCTTGTTTGCCAAAGCACTCTAGATAGCACATATTAACATACAGTCATTCTCAACTGAAGTAGTTGATACTCATTTATCAACCTCTTATTAATGAAAGGCTGAGTTGGCCTTGCCAGGATTTGAACCTGCTTCCTGCACATCATGCATAGATCGCAGCAGTGCCAGCGAGCGTTCAACCTGCTGGTCTATGTTACTGGAGTAAGCTAGGAGGAGCAAGCAGTTCCTTCCTTCTCCCCTCCCATCATCCATCACTCCCTTATGCCTCCCTCCCTTCCTTCCTCTTGATTTTCTTCTTTCTTTTTTCTTTTGTCCCTTCCTTTTTTCTTGCTTCCCCTTCCATTCTCTCCCTTTTCTTTCATTGGTATCATTCCTCTCCTCCTTTCCTTCCTCTCTAACATTGTTTCCTTCCTGTCACCCTACCATCTTACCTCTTAATTTCCCCCATCCTTCTACCCTCCTTGTTTTTGTCTCTTCTACCATTCCTCCTTATTTCTTTCCTTCCTAACTCTCTGTAATTCCTACCCCATTGTTATATTTGAAAATAGCAGTTAAAGATAAATGATTGTGCATGGGTCAACAGGCTAGGGTGCACTCGATTCGAGTGCAATGATGGGCTCTGCAGCATTCTTGAATCACAGCTGACACCAAATGGCAGCTGCATCACCAAGCCCTTAGTCAAGACAGAATGAGAGTGTGATGAATCCATGTTCAGACAGAAGCATTTAATCTAAGCATGCATGCACCCCACATCTGGGTCTGTCTAGGTATAGATCTCTCACAGGATCAAGGGCCAGGATTTACAATGCTTTTATGTGTTGTCTAGTCCTGCGGGTAAGCTGCCAGAAAAGGGTGATGTCCGCAAGCATGCAGTTTCTGCTACGACTTAACAATGTCACAATTCACCACAACCATGGTGCAACCAAACACCTCATGCTTCTCAGACGATCCCCAATTTAAAGCAATGCAACACTACAGTTACCACCTCCCCAATTCTACCCAATTCTGCAGTGTGAGAGCTATCCCTTGTTAAATCAGGTTAATGCACCTAAACTACCGAGGTGCGATTGCTGGCTGGAAAATCAGGAAAACCTGTCCTCAGCGCACCCTGTGATGTTCATAGCAGTATGACACAGCATGCTGCAGAACTGGCACTAGTGATAACCATGTTTTAGATCTCTGTATTTAGACTTTAGTGAAGTGTTCAAAACCCTGAGCAAACATGCCTTACACCAGAAAACAAGTATTCAAAGGAAACATGGTGTAATAAACCTTATGTCCCTTGGGCTCCCTCCCAGGCACACAAATGGCCCAAAAGAAAACAGGCCTTGATGCAACTTCAGAAAGGGTCCTCAATGCACCAATGAATATGAACCATACACAGACTCTGAGAGGTCCCTTACTGAGGGGCCTGTAACAAAACTCCCAATGCACAGGGAAGCACTGAGAAAACATTGTTTTATATCATTTCGTGTATTGGGGTTCAGCTTTGCAAGTGCACAGGTAAAATAAAAGGTAGGATCTGTACATTCAACCATGCACCCACTATATATTAAAGCATGCTGTTTGGATTAAGGGCCAGCGTTTAGATGCCAGAGACCGTGACTAATGTTGGAATAAACAAAAATGAGCTTTTAAGAGAGAATAATGATCGTACGCCTCAGGTATCAGCAAATGCAACTGTCTGGCAGCACAAATGTTCTTTTTATTTCACTCACCCTTGACCTGCAAAGGTAAAGAGGAAGCAGTGTGGAGGGCATTCTGGGAAATAGTTTTTAAAAATTAAATTGAATGATGCCCTTATCCCCACATTCTGCATATATAGTACATTCAGAAATACAATCCTAGGGCTTACAGAGCGCGACAGCCGTATGCTGCAAAGTTTGGAAGCAAGGTCAAACACTAGGCTCCAAGGCCAACCGTTTGGACTGAGAGTGAAAGGACCACATTATGACAAATTATAGTGCACACTTGTGCTGGCCACACTTTATACCTAATGCAGAAGTGTAATTGTCTGTCTGTGTCCTATAATTGTACACTGGAACTTTGGAAATCAGGTCATACAAAAAACACTGTGCGTTGGACACTCCTAGTCAACGGGCATGCACAAAATACACATACATACAGCAATATTTACTACAGTTTAGGGGACATCTCCATTTCTGGAATCTAAAATTATGAAGCTTTTTCCTGGCCTAAAGTGGTTTGTCCATGACGAATTTCAGACATTTTTGGAAGACAAGAGCTTTCGCTCATAGGTTAAAAAGAGACACGTGGCGTGGATACAGTTCATTTTCAGTCTTAGAGTGCTTTCAGGGAGGCTCGAGAATTACCTGATAAGTGTAACATGCATGCATAGAATCTCACTGCATGAAGGAGCCAGCAGGTACGATAACATAGACCCAGGGCAGCCCAGGTCGAAACATAGAGCTTCCTGCACATATTTATTGTGAGACTGGAGCCACCTAAATACTGTATGGTCACCACTCCCTCCCAGCCCCACACAATTTAAACCTTTACCATTAACCACCTTCACTGTGCTTTTTTAACACTGACACACTGAGTAGCATCAAATGCCTTTATCACTGGGCGGCACTGAGTGTTTTCACCACAGAACACCATCACATTCACATGCCTTTAACGCAAAGCAGCACTGACAGGAGCGTAGCACCTTTGACAGCAGTATAAGCATCTCTTTCGATGAGTAGCATCACAGAGCAGCATTAATGTTTTATACATTAGGCTACACATTTGGTAACTCTGTCCTGACTTTGCCGCAGCAGATAACCACTTCAGAACCAGACTCGTCTGATTCACCTAAACTGTAGTAGGACCTCCTCCATTTGTGGAGGCCTCCCACCGAGTAGCACCCCAAAGAAGTGGCCCGGGCTTTCTCAAAATGGATAGACAAGCGCAGACTGTCTCGGATTTGCGACCAGAAACCCAGTGCCCACTAGCGAGCATCAGTGGGGCTGCCTCCAACAAACAAACTGATCTACACCATAAACGCCTTATGCACAATTTGGAGCAGGTTGACGCTTCAATTAGTATAATGAAAGACTGCACAATAATACTATTTCCGAAAACTTTACCTCAACCAGGATAACGAGGCCCTGCATGCGCCACCAGCACAGGACCTTTCACCTTTCCCTGCACCCTGTCTATCCAGGGAAGCACTTCCTTTTTGGGCAGAGTCCACACTACTTTAAGCGTGTTGTTCTGGCATTCATTCAAATTGGCAATCCTGCACACGCATATTTATGTACACACCCTGCCGTGAGAGGGCGAGGCTCAAGAGTCATCCCCGGGTCAGCCCCGCCCTGCCCCCACCTAAGGCAGGCAAAAACAAACTAGATGTAGTGCCCACCCCACCCCTCATGACAGGAATTGTTGGTGTTCGCGAAGAGAATGTGAAGCTGCCTACCAGGCACCAAGCCAGTGGATGACTGAGGTACTGGCAGCCCCACGACTCATGCTATTGGTGCATCATCAAAGAAAAGTTAACACTAAGTGTTAACTTTTCTTTGATGATGTTCTCCGACTGACACTGTGTGCATTCTAATCATGACTACATCCATTTGCCGTTGTGCGGCGAGCTGGCGGCAAGCTGTGTGAGGCAACATAACAAGTACAACTTCAGTTACAAAAATCCAGCCCAGCTCCATGGATATTAAGGTGGCTCATAAACCCGGCCCTAGAGTGGCTTATAAAATCAGCCCCATGGCCATCCAAAGTCCATTTTGATTTGACCGATGGCAGAATGGCAGATAGGCCAGTTGGCCCCTGCTCCAAGGTGGCACTGCGTTGTTTGTGTCTTATTAGCGGAAATGGCCTAATGTATTCTCAGTTTACGGACTGCATCTGTGTGCTGCACTCCAGCATCATTACTCTGTGACAGGTTCCTTCCAACTCAGAAGCCCAGCAAGAGCCGCCAACATATCCCGCCAATCGGAGATTTAAACTCAATCAATTCGTTTTATAAGCCTATTACCATCGTTGCTGTCAGTGGGTTATTGAATGCCAGCCACTTCTATTATTCAGATTCCGTGGATTTGTCCAGGATTTTCTCCATTACAGCCTACAGTCGACATGTGGAAGCAATTCACGGCATGTGCTACCCTACACATTCAGCGGTTCCTAGTTTTATAGTACTGGCTTCCACATCTTCAGGGGCTTATGCAAGGGTGACAGCGCATAGCTCCTGGAGAACAAAGGGAAGAAGGGAGAGAAAATAGAACCCACACAAAATACAGTGTGCAAACATTACAGAATGCATGGTGCACAGGATACAGATTGAGATTAGTGCAGCCCGAAGGATGCAAAGTAGAGGGTGCAGAACTCCTGTTACAGGTGAATAAATGGTGCAAAGCAGGGAGCAAAGCATCTATGAAGGACGCATAGTGCAAGGGAGGGCGTGCAGAAGAGTGCCTATTAATAATTGCAAGTAAACCTGAATGGTCACAATTATCTCCTTACACTCACCAAGACGCACAGACACACATAGACACACACACACACACACACCCACACACACATACTCTCTCTCTCCCCCTCTCTCCCTCACTCTCTCTCTCTCCATCTCCATTTTCCTATCCCTGTCCCCTCCTGCCCCCCCACACTAGTATTCTCATCGCCAATTATTTGCCGAATGGCAATTTGTCGTTTGTTTTTTTATCGCCGATTTCTTCCTAACCTTTTTTACCCAAACGTACATGTTGTAAGTTGGGGTATGAATATATAAAGGGGCTGGGGGCGCAAGTAGGTGGTGAGGGGGTCTCCCCCTGCTTTCTCTGGTTTAAAAAAAGGTAGAAAAACCAGCCCAAAAAAATCGACAAAGTGAGATCTGGCAACAAAAAGAAAATCGACGAAAGCTAATAGATCCGCATCGCCAAAGTAGTGGCTGCCACCGCTGTGCATTTGCTGGCCGCCCCCGCCCAACTCGCAGCATCTTATCTTTAGGGAGGCAGGGCAAGTGGGAGGTGTGGTGGGCATGGGAGGGGGGTGGGGGCTTGCACCACATACTAAATGCAATAAAACGCTAAGGCGACAAGGTGTCCCAGATGGGCACATTTCCATTAGGTATCACACGCAATTATATGTGGTGGGATTTAGGGTAATACATAATGCACGGGGGAGGCTTCGGGGGTGGGGGTGGTGGCGTCTCCCTCCGCATATAATTGCGTGGAAATGTACACAAAGAAAAAAAGATCGCTATTTCCGGCTTCAGTATTTTGTGTTCAAGATAATCACATAGGTCTTCTTATTCTGCTATGTAATCCACCATTATGCAGCATTAGCCGTTTCCGGTCACACACCGCAGGAGTTCCTGTCCTTTCTGCCCCAAACTCGAGCCTAGCAATACCTTGTGAGGTTGGTCTGTTTCAGTTTTCAGACGGGCAGTGGCGGCCTAGGGGGGCCCAGGCCCCTCCTCTGAACTCCTGCCCCCTCCCTAGTTCCCCCTACCTCAGCAGGGCTACTTTCTCTGCACTGTCTGCAGTGCTGTGTCCGCCAGCACAACACACACACAGGGCCGCAGTCAATGCTGCCACACAACAATGGAGCTGTTAAGTTCCCCCTGGAGCCAAAAGTAGCCCGTCCAATCAGAATGTAGCACAGGAAACCGCTAATGCAGTAGTGCTTCTGACATCACACATTGCCCTTTTATAGGCAGCCCCCCCTACTTTTGTCTGTGCCCCCTCCTAAATTTGATTCCTGGCGACGCCACTGCAGACGAGCACGGCTTAAGAGATTTCCAGAGCCTGTCCTTATTTGTACATTGACCCTGTCATTTCTTCTCATGCAGGGACTACTGCCAAAGAGTACTGCGACGGCTTCCGGCGGACTGTGATGCCTACGCGTCATCATTCGACACCTCTGTGTTCATCATTGAGAGCACGAGGAGGCGTATGGCCGTGGAGGCCACGCTAGAGAATAAAGGAGAGAATGCCTACAACACTGTGCTCAACATCACCTACTCCAGGAATCTGCAGTTTGCCAGCCTTATCCAAAAGGTGAGACCTTCAGAAATCATGGTAAATAATATACGCAGTGGGTAACCTTAGAATCAGAAGGTGGGGCACCCCCCCAAGCAGGACTTTTACTGCACTAGCCAAAAATATGCTATGTAGCTACATCCGGGCACCTTCTTTTAGACTCATGCATATCCTAGCTGCAGGCTCAGTACTGGAACATTCTTTGCACAGTATGAATTTCATAAATGGAAGCCCTTTTGCAGCCATAGGGTCCTCCCTATCATGTACACTGGGTCCTCACACTTTAGTTCTTTCTGGCGCTACTCACACAGTGGTTCTCTGACAGTTGTTCCTTCTTGTTTCCATAGTGCTTATTGTCTCTGCGGCGGAACACCCAGTATTAACTCCTGGTCTTTGGGCCTCATTACAACGTAGGCGGCCACGGTATGAACGGTGCCAGTACATGACCATTCATACCGGGCCACCAGGTTACGGGTCCTGCAGCGGGTCCCGCTCTGGACGCCTGGTCAGACCAGACATGCAGAGCAGGACCCGCTAGCAGTACAGGATGCTAACATTGGCCCCGTTATTAACTGGGCCGTTGTTAGCATCCTCCCCATTCCCATTGAGCCCTATGGGGGCTTAAATGGGAATGGGGATCTACCTGGTCCGGGTCCCACGAAAGGGAATTACCGGGCCCTCCAAGGTCAGAATGGCCTGGTAAGTCCCCTTTTGCGGGACCCGGACCCGAGTTTGAAGGTAGCCATGCCGCTAAAAACGGCATGGCTACCTCCAAACTCGTAATGAGGCCCTTTGTCTGCTGTTGACAACTAGGTTCCGCTGGTCAGAGGTTCTGAAACTGACGGTCATCGGTTGCATTTTCAGTGTCTGGTGCCTAAGCACCACTGCCCTGAGGAGAGCACTCTATGCCATTTGCTTCCTTTCGGTCCAGTGACATTATGCTCCCTTGGGAGCCGTATGTTTCCGGATTCGACATTCCGTCAGATCGCTGTGGTTTCAAAGCAGAAAAAAGCTGGTGAGTACATTTCTCTCGATGCAGGTAGTGGCTTGTTTTTCAGGGCAATTTCTCATGAGCATAAGAAGGGGCTAGCAGACAGCCCCAATTTGCACCCAGGGCCTAGGAGCAGAGCACCGCTCAGGCCTAAAAAATAATGGTTCTCTGCCCGAGATTCTATCTAAAGCAAAACAAAAGAGGTGATGGCTGGAAGGTTTAGAATTCATCTTATGAAAAAAAAGAACTGGGTGAAATTACCCAGTAAAGCAGATGCCCACAGACTGCTCTTATAAAGGAAGCTGCAGTACATATTTGAAAAGTATCAATTACATTTCTGCTTAGTAGTCCTACTCTTGACAAAACGTAGTGTAGTGCAAACAATGTCCGGTACTTAAGATTAGTTGCACAGAAAGATATTTAATGAAAGTAAATCAAAACGCAGGCAAACAGCTTCCTTAGTGGTATGGGCTCATAGCCAATGCATTTCGGAGTATAACTCCATCTGCTGGGCTGAGCACAAAATGATATGCATAGGTGAAGTAACGAGGGTACATTTACATCGATGTTAATCAAATCATATCAAAAAAATCCAACATTCGGAGATTAAATACACACCAAATTAGTTCATGTGGCGCATGGATCACCGTTGAGGAGAGAGGAAACAGTGAAAGTGAAATGGAGAGTGTGCCTGCAAGTCACGGTGAGCTAGTCATTTGCAAGATGAGTTTAGAAAACATACTACCTTAATGGATGGACCTCTGTGTCTGGGAATCCTAACAGAGTGCTTGTTAGCTTTATAAAAGACCAGATAGGTGTGCGGACAAGGCGCATCCAAAGTATATTTTTGAATTTATAGCGCGATCCTAGGAGGCTGTTGCAGTAAGATCTGTCAAAGATCCAAGCATAAATGTAAGTCACTCCCTGTAAATGCTGGGCAGCCATGAGCCTGTAACTCACCTTCAATAGCGGGTGTTCATCTTGCAATGGTGGCGTGCATAGGCACAGGCACGCGCACCTATTTGTGTATTTGTCCGTTGCCCTGACGACCGAGGGAGCCACAGCGTCACGTGCCAGGAGGCATCATGACTTCATTGACGCCTCGCGCCCCGGGCCCCCTCTGCATGCAGGGAGGCCGAGAGAGTCTGGGTCGGAAACAGTAGAGTGTTTTCATATGTAAACCAAAAACTTTGATATTCTGAGTGACTCTATTTCTTAAGGGTCACTGAAGGGGTGCCATGATATAAAAAATAACCAAAAGAATAAAAATAAAAATAGCCATAACCGGTTATTATTATCCTCAGGGGCCAAAAGGCGCCTCAACAAACAAGGTTAAGCACGAATAATCAAAGAAGAAAGGAACAAAGAAAAAGTAAAAAGAAAACAGAAAAAAAGATGACGAAAATGAAAAAAAGATGGAACATGATCGTGCCCACTTAGCCCGTGGTCACACAGTGAATCATATAGTTAATTTCCAAATAACCAATTGGGTATCAATATGTGGTATCAAATGTGACACAAATAATTGATCTCCTCATTCATGCTGTTGGGTGTGACTGTTCTGAGGTGATCAATCCAGAATATTTGTTCATATTTACGCGTGGGTTGTACCTTATCACAAGTTCAAGGATTTGGAATCTTATCTGGATTCTTATCTGGGATAGATTATGTTGTTTTTCCAGCCAATGTCTGGCTACTGCAGAGTTCAAGTTTGGGTTCCTGATGTACGACCTGTGCTCATTCCACCTGAGCTTAGCTGACCTCTTTACTTGCCTGATGTAATACAGTCCGCAGGGGCATTTAATTGTGTAGATGATGTTCAGGGTATGGCACGTGGCATAATCTCTTAATTTAATCGTTTCTCCTGTTCAGCAATGGTTAATTGTGTTCCCTTTGTTGATGTACCCGCAGTTACTGCAGTGGAGGCAGGGGAATGTTCCTTTCTGAATGGTACTAGGTCGTTGTATGGGAGGTCTGGTAGAAACCAGTTGGTCTCTAAAGTTCCTGCTTCTCTGGTAGGTAAACACAGGAGATTCCTTGAAGAGATGTTTCACTCTGAGATCACACGTTAGGGTTCTCCAATTCGTCTTGATGATATTTTTGATTCTATTGCTTTGGGTTGAATATTTCTAGACATACACTAGTGGTGGTGTGGTTGTTTTTTCCCTCTGTGTAAGTAGATCCTTACGTTGTATACTCACTTTTAGAAGCAGCTGCTTGCACTTCTTGCTTCAACATCTGCTGTGTATTTTTTAGGAACAAGTGTGGATTTGGCTAACCTGATGCCAACACCAGAGAGGAGTTGCAGAGTTACCTGACCGTAAAACAGCTGATGGGAGCTGGTTTCTTTAATATCAGAAAAGACTAGCTTGGCTCTGAAGCGCCTGATGTTTCTTTGTACAGACAAAGGGAATTCTGGGAAGTGTAGTACCCAGTTTCCCATACTAACAGTGCTTTGTCTCTCTGCAGGATTACATGTGAGGAAGTGGAAATTCTCCAAAGTAAATGTCTCAGAGCACGATACACACACAATCTACCCAAAATGAAATGCATCAGAGCACGAATAAAAGCAATTTACAGCAAGGTAGTTGCCTCAGAGCTAAATGAAATAATAAACATTCCAACAATGGTCTAATTCAAGTGTGGATTTGGCTAACCTGATGCCAACACCAGAGATGAGTTGTGCACAATTACCTGGCCATAAAACAGAAATATTGCCTTTGGAGCATGCAGCAGACCAGTTTGTCAGAGGATGTGCTCGGAGCCTTTCATTTCCGCTCAGCAGCTCTGCACTTGCGTTTCAGAGAGGCCAGGTCGGAGTCATACCAGGTGTACTTGGAAGCAGGCTTCATGCGGATCCTCATGACAGGAGCAAAGATGTCGTTAGTGTTGGAGATGGGGAGTTGAAGGTTAGTAACGGCTGTGTCAGAGTGAGAGTCAGGAGTTGGAGGGGGATGAAGCAGCAACTGACACTCACTTCATAGGTCTAATGATAGAGAAGGAGACTGGCAGTGCAGGCAGGGGCTGAGCCGGAGGACCCAGGCAGTCCAGGTGAGAAGGCAGGAGAGCATGATCAGACCATGAGAGAAGAGTAGTGAGAGGGTTGTTGATGGGGATGTCAGCCGAGATGAGAGCATCCAAGGTATGTCTGGCTGAGTGCGTTGGACCGGAGGGAAGAATGGAGAGGGAAAGAGAGTCACAGAGGTTGCAGAAGAGTCCGGAGGCCGCATAAGGGGAGTCAAGGTGAATATTGAAGTCTCTGAGGAGGAGAAGCTTGAAGCAGGAGGACAGGAGAGTGGAGGTGAGGTCAGACCACTCTGAGAGGAAGAGGGAGACCGGGCCAGGGGGCCTGTAGATGGTGGCCAGAGTCAGCGAGAGGATAGGAGAGACACCAAGCCTGCAGATGAGGCATCCAAAGGAAGAGTAGGACTGAGTGGGTATGATAGTAGCAGGGACCAATTCAGTGAAAATCAGAGCCACTCCACCCCCGGACATGTTAGGCCTGGGCTTGGAGAGGATTGTGCAGCCTTCTGTGAGGAGAGTGTCAAAACTTGTGACAGAGCTGGCCGTGAACCATGTCTGGGTGAGAGCGAGGACGTCAAGATCGAGATCTTCAAGGAGATGGCAGATGTCAGAGGAATGTTTGATGGCAGAGTGAGAGTTGAGGGTAGCTAAGTGGAGAAGGTTGCCACTTCCGAAGGTTTTCTGAGGAGGGGTACAGGAATGTGGTACACCCGTCAGTGATGGCCGAGGGACCAGAGGGGTTGCAGAAGGAGGAGTATCAGGAGAAGGGAGGAAGTTGATGAGAGACGGAAGACGCCTATCAAGAAGGAGGCGATCGGGCTGAGAACCCTGGACCATGACAGTTCCATTTAGGTAGACATTAATGATGGCCTTAGAGGAAAGGAGGTGTGCCAAGAGTAATTCCCGAGTGCCACCATTAATGGGAGAGGAAGAGAAAGGGGAGAGCACTGAGACCATGTGGGGAATCCAAAGGTTCGCAGAGGGAACGACAAAGAGAATGTCGGTGACAGTCTGCTTGGAAGAAGCGGTGACATAGGTGTCAGTGATGGGCAAGTCTGGATTGGAGATTGGGAGATACTTCTTGAACATTTCCATTCCAGACTTCGAAAAACAGATAGGATAGGTGATAGAATAGAAGTTAGAGAAAACAGGGGAGATTGAACGCACCATGGAGGGAGAGCGTGGAGAGAAAGAGGGGTAGGGAGAGAAAAAGAACCTGCAGTGCACAACACACAGCAAGAGCAACAATCTAGAATCAAGTGTCCGGGATAAAGGGAAAAAGCCTGTGTCCTTTGATTAAAGAATCTTTTTTATCGAAATAAAAGTTTAAGTTTGATTCCATCACATGAACACAACACTGTGGGTTGAAATGTATTTTTACAGAGACTGAAAGAATACTGAGTGATAAAAATTCTTTTTGATATCAAATTGTTTGTGTGCAAGCCACACAAGAGGTCCTTCCAATTCCTTGGGATTGTACACCCAAGAACAATTTGCAGATTGTTCTTCTATCCCTCAGTGCAAGATGGATTTTTTGGCAACAGGACCGCATAACATACAAATAGTGTATACTATACAACAGAATAATTGTCAGTAATTTTGTGGTACCCGCCCTATCAGAGGATTGTTTTGCTGTGCTTGTTAATGCCTTTGATTAGGGGGTTTCAAATGGCTTAAACAATTTTTCTCAAACAGTGTGGAATGTATTGAGAAAGGACCACTGCATGCTTAACAACAAAGGATCCCAAGGGCAAATTGATGGAAACATTCCTGGACTCCTTGAGTGAAAGAAATATCAAGAGACAAACATGTATCTAGAATCCATGGACACCGGTTAGGGTCTGGAGAATGTTTAATCATCTTCACCTGCTACAAAACATCCTGAGGTCATTGGTGACTCAAACCTCGTTGCCCCAATAAAACCAAATGGTGGTACTCACCCAATGTAGTCTTCATAAATGCACTCAGAGGGCATTGGTGGTACTCAGATATCTTCCCTTTTCCAACAAAAAACTGATGGTATTGGTGGTGCTTAACCAACTTCCCCATTCATCAACATGGGGGGAATAGCCTGCACTGAAGCAACATTTTCAACATCATCAGAGTGTATTAGTGACCCAAAACCACCTTCACCTTCTTGAACATAGGACATGGTTAGTACTGAACTGCCATACACTTCAATAATATGTGAGGTGTTGAGAACGCGTTAACCTTCTTCACCAAAATCTATGCGTGGATGGTACTCACCCAGCAAGGTTAACCAACATTGCCCTGTTCAACTTAATCTGCAGTGGGCTACAACAACAAAACTAAACTGAACTCACTTAGGCCTTTTGAAGGGTGAATTCTGAAATCCCCCAACATTCTCTTAAAAACACAGTGAATGTACAGCATGGATCATGCTAGGGAAAAGGAACACAAATCCTGCAGCTTGGGTACCAGCCTCGCTAGGCTATAGCCTCTAATGGGATGCTGGGTCTGATCACCAGTAGGCCTTAGCAGCACGGAGCAGTGCTCTATAATGGGTGACCTTTCGAGGCCAAATGATTGTCCATCATCCTTGCAGTATGAACACACTTCCTGCGGTGAATGGAAAGCAGGATCTGGTAGCCACTTGTTACCATATTCCACACTGCAATGACTGCAGCATCACCGACAGGCACGGGTAGAAGCCAAACCACTAAGGGAGCCGCCTCTTCCTCAAAACAGTCCGTTTCACATGCATGCCCCCTCCCATGTTACTCCAGTAGAAGGAAGATTAACATTATTCAATCACATACGGTAGGGTGGGGGGATTTCTACAGACAAATGGGTAATAAGTACAATAAGGGAGGCAGTGATTATTCATAGAATGTGTGGGAACACCACATAACCTCCAGCTGCACAACAGAAAGATGCCCAAAGAACATCTCCTCCTACTTCTGGAGAGAGGAGCAATGGAGCCAGTCCCAAAACACAGGTATCTATCCTCTTTATTTCCTTGTACCCAAAAAAGACAAAACCAAAGGGGCCAGTGCTAGATCTGCACACTACAAAAAAATTGTGAAACCACAAAGATCCACAGGACCATGAGAGGTCAATCCACTCTTAAGAAAGGTGGACTACATGACAACACTGGAAATACAAGATGCCTGCTTTCATATTTCAATGATGCCAGGCCGCCACAAGTACCTTGGATTTAAGGAGGACTCAAGTCACTTTTAGTTCAAGGTGCTTCCTTCTGAGATTGTGTCGGCCCCTTGTGTATTCACAAAGGTACTTGAGGTAGTGACAGCATATCTGCATCATGAAAACATAAAGGTGAGGTACACCTCTACCTAGATGAGTGGCTCATAACAACGGAAAAGGTTCTGTGTTGTGTTAAGAGAATACTAAAAAGATATATCAATCTCCGTTACCAGCTGGGTTTCTCCATCAACAAACAGAAACGTAGCCTCATTCCAAGCCAATCCAAAATGCTTTTAGGCGCCATCTTGGATACAAGGAGAGCAGTGTATTATCCCTCTCAGGAAAGAGTACTTGCTCGTCAGGTGCAACTACCTTGTTATCATGCTGGTCATTAATAAAATGTAGGAAAGGTAATGAGACAGCAGGGCATGATGGCATCATGGCTGTTCCTCATCCCGATTGCATGTCTGACTGTGTGCCCAGTCCAGCAGTCGTTCACACGTCAATGATCAGAAGTATCAGGCGAATGGGCCGATCTAGTGGTAGTGTCTCAAAAGTTGGCAAGAACACCAAAGTAGTGGACAGGCACGTGCATGTTAAAAGAGAAGCCTTTCATGAACCCGCCAGTGCAAGTGAACATTACAACAGATGTGGTGTAGGCCAGGTAGGGGGGCACACTGCCAGGGCACAAGGCAGATGGGCAATCAACACGGCACATAAACATATTGAAACTGCAAGCAATAAAGATGGCGCTGCACACGTTTCAAAAGCTTTTTACAAGCGAGAGGTCCTCATCAACACCGACAACACAACAGCCATGTTTTACATAAACAAACAGGGGGCGCAACACACCCGAGAGCATTGTGATTTGTCACACTTTTTGCACAGAAAGTTCATTACTGGGTTAGCAACGCCTGTCATACTTCCCCCACACGAATTCCTGCGCAGTCAACTATTTGCATGATTCCCTTTGCTACAGACTATCCCGCCTGCCTTCCCGCAGACTGTCTTTATTCCTGTGAGGAATGGGGTGCCAGGGGTGCCAGTGGATACTTAAGGGGCCATTGTAAAAGGTATGCTAATTGCCTGCACAGGACCACTAACGCTTGAACCTACGTGTTGATGGTCTCTGGTATGTAATTTTCAACACTCACAAAGCGGAGTGCAAAAGTGAAGAGTAAATAAAGGCAAAATAGCTTTTACTTTTCTTTACTTCGAGTCTTGTAAGTCAACTTTTTATTTCGTGTGTGTATGTGTGTAACTACAAGACGACAAACTAGCTGCGGTAGATGTAAACACGTACAGCAGTTTTCCCTGGACCTTTGTAGTAGTCTTTCCATCAGTGATACTGAAAATTGCCATCTTGGACCTCGCGTGAGAAGTTGCCCCTTAAACGATGCACCTCATGGGGTAAACATCTCAAAGGAGTTCAGAGTGAGGACCTTTGCCTATCAGACTCTTTTCTGCACCTGGATCTCAGTGTCAGCAATATTCTGTCCAGGCCATTAGGCATCAGGCCATTGGATGTTGCTGGTTCTGGCTGCTACGCCTTCCACCTTGACCTTTATCCACATGGTGTTGTGTGCATGCTCTGTCCGTGTAGAGTAGCGTATGCATCCTAGGAAAGCACAGATCTTGACATCTGTGTTAATAGAGCCCAACCCCAACCAGCACAAGCCAACTGCATCTTCAACACACCCAGGATCTATGCCCTCCCTGACAATTTCATATTGTGGACACACAATTCAGAAACCAAGCAAGGAGACAACGGCGGGGAGGGCGCAAGCCAGGCAGCATGACAGGCAATCACACCACATTCCAATCCTATCAACTTCACAATGGGGATTTGTATACCTCGTGAGGTGGGGGGGAGTATTTTTCATGTACTACCATAGGGGGGCAGTTATAAGGCATCTGTTGCATTATGGGGGCACTCTGATCCTGCCCTTTGTATACACTGTTTCATGAGAGAAATGAATTGTCAATACTGTAGACCTTTGTTTTGACAATGCCTGATCTTCATGCATGTCTCAGCATTTCCTTATGGGCAGAGCCGTGTCTGCCAACACTGCCACCTTCCTCTTTTACTTTGTGTGAACAGGTAGGTGACACCAAATGTCTTGCAGTGAGTCATGTCCTACCCTGTGTCTTCTTCTGTAGGATGATACGGATGTGAAGATCGACTGCATGAATGGGGACAAACTTCCGAACGCCAAGATCTGCAACATCAGTTTTCCGTTCTTCAGATCCAAAGCCCGGGTAAGACATTCAAGTCATTTGGCGGAGTCATCCATCGCCAATGAGCAGCACCGTGCAGGATGTTGGCTATCACCGTGCCGCAAGAGTTGAACGTTAATCTCTCAGTGCTGAGATGGTTACATATCAACGTCTCCACGTATTCGGAGGGTTGGGTATTATGATACTATGAGTACACTAAGGGTCAAATATCATCCTCTCTGAGTATAGCAATGGTACTACACCATCATCGCCAAGTATACTCATGCTGCTATATCTGTGTATTTAAGTATTAGACATCATTATCTTTGCATGCAACAATGTTTGAACATCATCAACTCTGCAAGAGTCTGTCTTGGCTAAAGGATCAATAGACTCGGAATCAAGAAATAGAGTTTAGATTCATTTTACAACACAAAAAGGCCCAGGGTTTGGGTTTGACTTGGTAAACAAATGTGGGGTTTAAAAGAAATGAAAAACGGAGCAGTTCCAGGTTGCTTGAAGGCCATAGTCTGACAGCCCAACCCTAACTTCCCGGGGGCACTACCTCCTTGCGGTCAAATAAAGGATGATTACCGTCCGTGTCCCTAACACTTCTTTCTTGACTGGGTTGTTTCTTTCAGCTGTCATTGTTGGGAATCATACCAAAACGTCAATCACATACTGGCGACATATCCATTACTGCGCCTTTGCACCGTACACACATTCTGACTCCAATTACATTGAATAAGTGTGGGGGTGTCCAACTCCCCTTCTTCAATGTAATGGTCTTGGGAGTTGCAGGGGTGAGCCCCGCTTCCATTACATGGATATCGGGGGACCATAAAGAAAAAAATAAAGTGTAAACAAAAAGAAAAAGGGCCCTCGTTAGTGGAAGGGAACTGACGCTGCAGGGATGGAGTAGAGTCGACGGCACACAGATAAGTGTGCTTCCAAAAAGGTAAGTAGGTAAGTAGGCAGGGGGGAAGCAGGAAGGGGGATGTGGGGAACAAGTGATCTATGTGATCACTGAGCCTCGCCGTAATGGAAGTCAGCATTTTCTTAGTCAACATGTTCGGCGGTGCAGTGATCATTGTTGTAGTCACGATGCTGAGCTTTCTAAGTGGTCCTCACTTCCTACGGCTTGGTCTTTAGATAACTAGATGAGGTTTTGCTCGCTATTCCTGGATCTGGGGAGACTCAGGTGTGAGTTCCAGGATACGGGCGGCAACCTTTTCCAGGGTCGTTGACAGCACAAACTAGTTAGGTATTCCTTCTGCATGACCTCTCTAGACCTATTCTCAACCTCCGACTCTAGCTCATTCTCTTTCTTATTTCCTCTCTCCTTCTCCTCGATGCCCCATAGTGACTGGGCCCTCTTATGGCTCCTATTTGCTTCTCCTCTTCTACCCTGGGTTATTCTGTTCTATCATCTCTCTGTACTCTATCCCACTTTTGTCTTTGGTCTTTACTTATTTTCACTCCCCACTCATCCTCCTTTCCTCGCCATTCTTTACTGCTCTCACCAGATCTTTTTGCTCTTCTTTACCTCCTCCAGGCTTTACTCCTCTCTTCCACTTTCCTTCATCTCTTGTCACCTCTACAGGTCTGTGCTTTTTTCTGCCTCCTACGCCCTTGTCTCTCCTCTCTAGATTGTTCCATCCTTTCCCCCCTACTCCCCTCATCAGGTCATTCAGCTCCTTCCTCTCTCCTTCCACGCTCTCCTTCCTCCCCTCACTCCTGCCACTATGCCTCTGCCTGCCTTCTGGTCACTCCTCTCTCCACGCCTTGCGCACCCTTCCTCTTGGCCTCGTATTACCACTGCCTTCCAAAACCACACCCAGCTTTGATTGGAACCAGTTTGTATGGTAGGGCTGAACCATCTCGCGGTTCTGTGAATAGAAGACCGGGCCTGGCTGTGGTGTGGGCAACGCAAAGTAATTGGTTGTACCTCGCCTGTTTTATGTTGATCTGCACTTCGCAGCACGGCTCCACTGAGCAAGGAACATCCATCATCTTGCCGCTCGTAACCCTAGGGATTGCCTCCTTCGTGGGTGGCAGCTAGCCGACCTAGCGCCTCCCCTTTTGCACGAGTAGACGTCCCTAAAGCTGCCTGTCCATTGAAGAGGTGTGTGACAGGTCTTCAGACATAACACCATTATTGAATCCTTGGTGGTTGCACATATGGCAAGACCAACTCTGTTGATTCGCTCGAGGTGTCCTGCTGATGCAGGCTTATTTTCTTGTGTACAGGGTCACTGACAAACATAACTTGGCAAATGATGTTCAATGCATGTCCGTGCTCCTTCGGGCTTTCGTTCTGGTAAGGGGTCCTCCCACAGACCTTGATAAACAGTGGGGTTTTGGGCAGGTAGGGTTTTCATTCAAGGCTTTCCTGGCATACCTAGCAGGTGATAGGACACAGGGGAAGAGTCAGGTTGACAGACTCAACATATTCCCACTGGCTCTAGAGCCCCCCGTAAAGGGAATGGATGGTGTTTCTTATCTTGCGGACTGTAGATGTCAGGGGACCTGGTTATTGGAAAAGTGCGACTTGGGGGTTGTTTTCTTCTTCTCCTCTCCGAAATGCATTTCACTCATCCCTTAGGTTTTAGTGGAGAGAGATTTCTTCCTGGAGTGATGATGTGCTGGGGAGGAATACTTACACGTGCGCGTCACTCCGGGAGCCTGGCCAAAGGAGAGGGAACATACACATGCAATAAAGAGGCTCACAAGTGCCTTGGGCTGGGTGTTTGCAGAAAGAAGGAGTGCGAGAGGTTTTGGGGCGAGCTGAAGAGCGGAGGGTGTTGGAGGGCGTTAGAGAGAGAAGAACGAGGGAGCCAAAAGACGTTGGAAACAGGAGCAAAGAGAAGGGGTGAAGGAGGAGGAGTTGGAGGAGGCTTGTAGCGTTTAGGGCAACATAAAATAACTGAATGAAGAGGTGGTAAAAACAGGTGATGAGCAAGACCGGAGCAATATATGTGTTAGGAGCGAGGTTTATAGGAGTGAAGAGGTAGAATATCAGTACGGCGAAGCAGAAAGTAATGCTTGGCAAGAGCTAAGAGGTTGGAGAAGGTTTAAGCCAGAACCCTAAATCTTACAGGAAGAGAAATTGGTGAACCCTGAGACTTGAAGGGGCAGAACACAGACGGATGGGGGAATAAGTATGTGGCAAGGCATTGAGGAGGTGCAGCAGAGTAGGAGGAAGAAGAAAAGAGAGCTGGGACTAGAGCAAAAGACCATAAGAATGAGTAAGTTGCAAGCTGTTGAGGAGGAAAGCAAGAGTGCGCTGGCCGGCAGCAGTGCCAGGACCATTAAACGGGGGAGGTGGTCAGGGCCCTAGAATTAAGGCAACACACATCTGTGGTGTGATTTAGTTATAGCCTAATGTATCCGATTTCCAAAAAGCAGGAGAACAAACAACCTGTTTTTGGAAAAACCACTGTGGTTGAGGGCAAAGTTGGTTATCAAGAAACAAGGCTGTGGAGGAAGACAGCAAGGATACGATGAAGTTCTAGCTATCCCTTCCTCCTATCCACATCTCAGCCTATGAAGCGCTGGTGTAACGCCTATCAAAAAGGGGATAGGATAAGAAGATAAACTACTTACTTCTATCAATTGTAAAACATCCAGCCTTGTTTGAATAGTGCCCATCAACCACTCTCTACCACTATGTGCATGTATTGGAAGAGACAAATAGCCATGCAGCAAATCAGTGCATCAATGGTTTTGGGTACAAACATCCACTGGGTTATTCATGACCTACCAGGAGCTCAACGGAACCGCTCAAGCAGCACACAGGGCCCAACAGGAGCCACTGTCCCCACAAGACAGTCAAGCATCACGTACCAGGACCCCACAGGGGGCTGCAGATCGCATCCAATAGACCCACGGGTCGAAACACGTGTCGGCTGACAACCAGGGGACATTATTGCCCCAAATGCACTAGATGCATATCAACTGTATGAAGAACTAACCCATCACTAGCACAAATAAAGCGAAAATTGTATCGCAATAACCACTGTGTTAGAACCTTTCTTGGAACCAATTAAGCAAGATAGCCAGGAGAACACTCTCCTTTCCTACTCAACAATTGGGGTACTGGCTAAACCCCAAAACGCTCCTGTGATCTTGCGACTTATGTATCTTACGAATATGCTTAAATAACAATAGAGCTTAGCACGGTTGCTTCCAAACCTAGAGCCAACCACAATTCTATTACCTACTTTTCTTGTTTGCTCTATGTACTAGATACCATAAGTGCAACTTATTGAGCAAATTGCATTGCTACTTTCACATATTGAAAAGTGTTAAAGTTATTTGTTCACCAGTTTTTGGGTGATAGACAATGTTGTTTGTAGTATTGTCAACGATTCCCACAATGTACACACAGATATGCACTTTTCTAACTTGATTGAATTGTGGGTTGTTGGGAAATATTTGACTGTTCCATTTTCACTAATAAATTCCATAAATTGGTACTGCATTGGTAAAGAAATGTTGGTGGATTTTCACATGTCACAGACCCATCTTATTTGTCCCAATATCATATTACATTTTATTTTATTTCTAAGGCATGATCTCACAATATGTACATCTGGAAACCCAGACATCCGGGCATTGGTACGCCATTTGAACGCCAAAGAGGTCTTTAATGAGTACCATTAAATCTGTAATAACAGCTATTATGGAAGTTCTTAGAAGTGGGAGGAATCTGGAATGAAGCAACATATTAAAAACACTAAAAAAAACTTTTAGATACATAAGCAAGGCAGAGCTAGATAATCTTAGGTGGAGGAATTGCACGTGCTACACAGGTATGGTCGATACAACCGCTATTAAGGAGCTAGGAGGCAGGAAATGGGAACATGGTCAAGTTTCAGCATTCAGTAAATTAATCAGCATGCAATCTTTGAAGGAAGGGCCGCTCTAGCCAGGAAAAGAATGAACTTATTTCAGTCCTCATAGCTACTAAGTGTAGTGGTCACTGCACTGGGGAATTGTGAAGAGGCAAGCGATGAAAGTACTACAGGTCACATGAAAGACACATGCAAGCTGTCCAGCAGGCTGGAGCTCAATGCATACCCTGAGAAGCTTGGTCCGATTACCGCGTCTGTTCTGAGCACCAGCACTTTAACATGGCCATGGCTCATGTCTTCTCTGCATAATGACTGCCATGTTTCTATGATGTTTGTACTGAGCAAGTGTGGCTAGGAGAATGGCATATGTGAAGCAACGGGGCTCCGCTGCTGCTGCTCCTTCAAAAGCACCTGCTGAATGTGGCCAGGAACATAATCAAGCTCTACCCCGCCACCAGGCTCCTCGCCTGGCCTTCACCGGGCCACAATAACTCTGGTAGTATAACTCAACTGAACCAAACCAAACTGAACCACAAAAGATAACATAAAAAGCACAACTCACAGAGGACGGGAGGGGTCAGCATGGAGGGGATCAAATCACCTCACTGCGCCCCTTGGCCCAGATCGAAAAGGGCTGCACAATTCCACTGCCCCTAAGAGGCTCCCATGAACTGGGGCATTCCACATCAAGAGTTGCTCCAAGCTAGAATGGGAAGGAATGCAAGACATCATCTCCACAGACAAGTTATGCAATACATGGCCTATGGTCTTTACAGCTTTTCCAAAATACCCTGGATTCTTTGTCTCATGTAAGGGGCCAGGGGGGGAGGGGGGGGTGAGTCTTCTCAATATCGGTGTCAGAATATGAAACTGCACCCTTGAAGAAGTAAGATATACACAACTCATTTCTTCTATGTGCCCTCTCCCTGATCCTATTCTTCGTCGTAATGGTTCTTACTTTTGGCGGCCCCTTGAGGGAATAATTAACACATGATTTATCTGCTGTAATGTTCTTTTGGATGGATAACATGATTCCTCCCAGAGGTTCCTCATCTTATGAAATCTGCTTCGGCTGCACTCATGTCCGGACCCCTTAGTGGCACCATACAGCTCTGAGTCCACGGTGTCAACGCTCTTCAGTGTTGTCTCTGCCCAGAAGGAACATCATCCACATACATACTGGAAGCAGCCGGCGGAATTTTCTACCATTTTGACCTGCCACACATTAAAAACAGAGACATTTCAAAAACTCCATCTGAGGACTTAGATAGTGGGGTAGGAGTGTGGGTACTGGCTAAACCACGCTAAGCCAGTACCCAGATGCCAGTACACAGATTCCTCATGCTAAACTGCATGAGGAATCTGTGGAAGGAATCAATATCATAGCCATCAGAAAAAACATTACCGCAAGAAAGTAATGTGTCCTCTAACTAATGCATGCCTCCCACAGATTCTTCATGCAGCTCATGGAAGACCACCCAAGTCATTTCAGAAAAGGGAGATGGGAGCAGTCCATGATTTATGGAACCAGGACATTTTGGGGTACCAATATGCCCACTCTGGCTTCTTCCCCAGCCAGGGAGTCCAAGTGGTAATGTTTATTAAATGGATGCAGTCAAGCCTAAGTGGCAGCCTGACAAATGTCTGTATGAGGAACACCCCTCTACAAGGCAGCAGCTGCAGCTTGCCCCCTGCTGGAATGTGCTCGCAATCCTTTACGCATTTCCTTAGGAGCCAGTTCATAACAAGTCTTTATATGTTATATATGCACTGATTCATGGATTCTTTGCGCCGAATAAAACGGGATTTGTGCGCCATTCTGCCTGTAAATCCCGGTTTAACAAATGGGGATTTGCGGGCAGAATGGCGCACAAATCCTGTTTTTTTCGGCGCAAAGAATCCATGAATTACCCCCATAATCTTATGCTATGAAGCTTTTATACTACACCATTCACCAACATAGTGGTCTAGACGGTCTAATTGTGCTAGCACCTTGTCTGAAAGTATTGCGTATCATGGCCCCGTCAGGATAAACATAGCATAGTCTGCGGAGGAAGAAGAAAGGAAAATAGGGCAGAAAGCGGGGGCAGGGAGAAGCAGGAATAGGAGAAGGATACATTGGGAAGATACAATGGGGGTGTGGTAGAGGGAATAGGACTGTGTAAGTAGGGGTGTGTGTCCAATGGCAGACAGAAAGCAGATCTAGAAAGAGGCAAAATAAGAAAGCTCGGGGTAACAGGTATTTTCTAGTGATGGCATATTCTGGTGCAATGGAAGAAGTGCTAGAATTAGTGGAAGGATGGTTGATTGATGGCCCCAAGATGTGCTCTGGAAGCCCTTGAAGGGTGGAGGCCAGAATTTTCAGGTAGATATTTTATTTGGTCATCACCTGCAGATCCTAGGTATATGATCAGGGAATGCTAAGCCAACTGTCAGAAGTGACTATGCCAAGGATAGGCTGGGTAAAAAGGTGACTACAGGGAATCACAATGTGGGAAGAGGAACAGGGAGTATAAGGCAGCAGAAACTACCGTATAAAAGGCATACGTGCAAGGCCTCTCCAGGAGGGTGAAATGGCTAATGAAATCTGTGGGAGATGTGGAGCTGATGAATTGGTATATTTTAACTGCTGCACAAACTTAACTCCACAATTATGATAGTCCGAATGACTCAGGGAAACAAGTATTCCTCATATATACAACAATATGCTAACAAACATCAAAGTCACAAGATGTGAAATGAAGCCAAGAGTGCAAATAAGTCATGAAATTCATGAACAGTGCACAAATGTTTATGCAATGTAAAGAAGACACCCGCAGCCATTATGTAAACAAAACAACTGGGTGAGATTCATTTATCCCCCGAAACCTGGAGCATACCAGTAAAGTCAATGGTTATCTTTTAGCGGCCATAATGTAAACATAAGAACTCAGTGAGACTTGTTGACCCCCTGGCACATACCAATTAAGTCAACGGTTCTCTCGTAGCGTCCATATTGTAAACATAAGAACTGGGTGAGACTTGCTGATCCCCCAAAACCTGGTGCATACCAATTAAGTG
This sequence comes from Ambystoma mexicanum, assembly GCF_040938575.1. Classification (NCBI taxonomy): domain Eukaryota; kingdom Metazoa; phylum Chordata; class Amphibia; order Caudata; family Ambystomatidae; genus Ambystoma; species Ambystoma mexicanum. Next base: position 1,019,565,215 of record NC_090934.1, read on the forward strand.
AGCAGTTATCTCTTAGCGGCCATAATGTAAGCATAAGAACTGGGTGAGACTCACTGATCCCCCGAAGCTGGCGCATACCAATTAAGTCAACATTTATCGCTTAGCGACCATAATGTAAACATAAGAACTGGGTGAGACTCGTTGATCCCCCAAAACCAGGCGCATACCAGTTAAGTCAATGGTTATCTCTTAGCGACCGTAATGTAAACATATGAACGGGGTGAGACTTGTTGATCTCTTGGAGCATACCAATTAAGTCAACGGTTCTCTGCTAGTGGCCATGATGTAAACATAAGAACTTGGTGAGACTTGTTGACCCCTTGGCACATACCAATTAAGTCAACAGTTCTCTCCTAAAATAATAGGTCTTAGGACAGTGCAGTTGTAAATTCAAAAGGTCCACACAAGAGGATTCATTTCAGAACATGGTGCGGAAGAACGAAATCCATGTGATTTTATGTATGTACGTGATCTACATCTCCTCTTCACATATGGTCTAAGTATGGTTTGCATTTTCAAACTCAACATCAAATTCCCTATGAGAATATAGCTTCTGTGACACTTTTCTTCGAAGTTGACATTTTTTTTAAATAAATATCGCTGCCTGCTCGTTTATAATGCAAAATTGAAACTTCACCAAGTCACATCTTTATGGTATCATTCCTTGTTGTTATACTCTTCTGATAGTGAGGGGCTACTTTTGAATTTCTTAAATGCCATTATATAGAGGTTAATGTGCTGTTTATGTTCTGTTGTGTTATTTTACTGAGCTTTTAATGCAAATTTTGAACATCATTGAATTGAACTTTTAAGGCGTAATTTATTCATTGGTATACTTCGCTGAAATTGAGGTGGCACTTTTGGACCTTTAAAATTACATCTTTTAGTGATGCATGTGCTATTTATGTTATGCAATTATGTTAGTCACTTTCAGTGCATATTTTTAACCTCACCAAATCGTGCTTTTACGCTGTACTTGCTCACTGTTATGCTATGCTCATAGTGAAGGGCTGCATTTAGACCTCTAAAATGTCATGTTATAATGAGAGTTTGCACAATCTGTGGGGAACCTCTTTCCAGGCACTTTAAAGGGGCAGTAACACCTGACATAAAACTGTGGCTAGCCCCTACATTCTGTAATGTGCATTGTGGGTTGGGCTAAGGGATCCTCGCGACCCCAGTCCCAACAACACATCATGATTGGCAGCACCTGGTGTGAGGAATTGCCAGCTGGCAAGGGTGCAAAGCCCTGTTTTTTTATTTGTATTGAGTAATGGAATGATGCAGATAGTTCCATCTAAGGAAGGGTGATCTGCTGATCAGATTCCCCTTGCGCCAGCTCCATGCCAAAAGCATAGTGTGTATCTGTGACCTGCTGCATCAGTATCCTGTTTCGCAGCTCCTGCTCTATCGGTGACATCGACCAGGTGCAGAGGTCACAGATGCTATGTGACAGCGGCAGTGACAGAAAAGACTCTGCCGCGCAGGGGCGGCATTTAAGAGATGCACACCTGTACCCAATTGACGGTAATCATAAATAATCCATGATGGTGGCAGGATAATCTCTGAAATAAGGCTATGTCTGAGTTTAGGCATAGTCCATGGCACTACTTATGATCACAGCCACCACATTCCAATTGATATCGCACAGGTGTCAGCTCCTGTGAGTCAGCTCTGTTGTGGAAGGTGATATGTATTCTCGTCAGCCGGGTGTAGCCCACCAAATGGCAGGAGAGGAGCCTAGAGGGCTGGACCTCCTCTTTGATCTCTTTGTGATGGCATTTAGCACTACCCACCCGAGACAGCCAGACAGCAGGCACCTATCCTGGGCTCAGGCATCAAAGGAGTTCACCCATTCAAAAGAAGTATCCTCACACCATGGTGCTGCAACTCAGAAGGCCTTTGTCCTCAGGAAGAAGGGCGGCACAGGATTACGATAGACAGTAGGGCTCTGGTCAATGGAAGAAGGCTTCCACCATGTTGAATCTCACTGTTCCTCTCTCTATTTCCTGTCCCCCCACTCCCTCCGGAGCAAAGCACTTTACTTTGGGTGTGACATCGGAAGGCCAAAGTCCACTCCATTCACAAGCAGGGATTGGACCACTAAAGCAGGCTAGCTATGGTCCAATCACCTGGGGACTCTTGCCTTTTTTCGTCAGATTCACTCAGATCCTCTTGGATCCTTTATGGATGCAGATTTGCTCTGAAGATCTCACTTGACTTCCTTTGTGAGAGTTACACTCTCCAAGGCCCTCAGCCTGAGGCGAGGAAGGAATCATCCAAGACAAAAGGAAGCTCTGTCCCTACCACTCCCAGGGCACATCACGAGTGACCTCTGCTGTGGATCAGGACCTGTTACTCTGCACCAAAATCTCCTCAGCTGGGAGAGCAGATCAAGTATATAATTTGTGGCTAGTGAATTGCCTACCATCCCTGGAACTATGCTCAGAGTGCTACTTTCTCCAGTCTGCTGCACCTTCTCTGTTATTTCTTTGAGGTGGAGTTTTATTCAATATTTTCTATGCGTTCTACGTGCAGATGGTGTGTTTGATTAAAGTATATATATTTTCATAGAACCTTGATTGAACATTCTCTTTATTTTGGACTGTGACACAGTGTTGTTTGAGTTCCTGCTGGTTCACCGTCACACCCCTCTTAAGAGCATAGCCTTCCCTCGGCCCACGCTACCACAAATGGCAAAGGAGGTATATCTCTAAACTGTCCCTGTTTTACCTTTATGATTGCGTTGTGTTTTGGTTTGTAGAAGTGTGAGGACTGAGATGGCCATTTTAACCGTGCACATCGTTGTACTTCTGAGGAGCAGAATCCAATTTGTCACACCTGGGCCCCTGTGCCACTTCAACCATCATGTCAAGAGCTGGGCAGGGAGTCTCATCACATATCTCTCCACCTTCCTTTGGGTGTCTTCTGAAGCTGCTGGGGGAAACTAGCTTGGAATTTAGGAGTCACATGAGATCTTGGGGCCATTCTAACACTCTAATGGCCCATCCTACCTGATCCTTCTCTCCTTCCTTTCTGTCACTTCCTTCCAGGATTCACAATTTCATCTTGTTGCATATGTTTTCTATTGCCCTTATGGAAACAATATGCTGAATTCTCATGGTCGGTACTATGTATGTTGTTTCCTAGGAGTCCCGTTATGACCACCACATCTACCTTGACTGTCTTAGTTCGAAAAAAGTGTAATGGGGTTTTGGGGTAGATTTTGTGTCCCCAGGTATACAGGTTACCAGGACCAACCAGTTTGGTATTATTTCGTCAAGGTATATCTGGTCTGACATTATTGCTCTCTTCCGGCTCCCAAAATCCAGTAGAAACCCATGGTTGACCTAACAGCTGGATGGGGCAATAATGTCTCTGCCTGGTTCCTCTTTGGGTGAGCATATCTTTTTCTTTCCTACCTTTCTCAAGTTCTGGATCTTACCACCAGTTGTCTTCTCTAAGATCAGGTTTCCGATACTGATATCCCTTTGTTTGGGTGAGGTAGCATGAGTCTAAGGTCTTGCTATGTGCCCTAGCTCCCCACAGGCAAAACAGTGAACCAGTGGCTCCTCCGCTGGCAAGGGACTTGATTCATTTGTGTCAGGGTGCACTGAACTTTGGAGCAGTAGACTGGGATGACTTTCTCCTTTGATCGAAACGTAGTGACTTGCTTGTTGTGTTCCCTGTTTTCCCCAAGGCTCTCGATTTGGTAGGGTAAGCATGGGTTTCTGAGATGTCGCCTCAGCCAGGACTAGTTTCTTCTTGGCACTTTGGAGGCACCGCAAAGCGAGGGTGCTCATGATTGGCATCTTATTAAACTCTAATTAATAGATACATTGCTGAGCCCACTGAAAACCAATACCGGTTTGAATAGTTTTTCCAAACAGGGCTGATGAAGTTGTCTCATTGGGCGCTGTAAGTAGGTTGGGAGACAGTTCAAGAACTGCTCCATTATGAGATGAAACTTCACCACCATCTATAGATTGCAAATCCATTTTTCTAAGAGGAATGATATTTATTATACCATTTGCTGCAGGGTCTCATGCAATTTCAACTATAGACCTATGCTTTTTGTAGCTTGTGTATGGTGGGGTGACATCCTCCTGTGGCCTCATGTCCAGAATGATAGTCATCAGTGATCCCAATTCCAGATATTGGGTGCAAGCCCACTTTTCAACAAGGGCCTCGGGATTCCGAACAATGCTACTTTGTTTCCCTCCTTTCCTTTGATGTGTTAAACACTCACTGTACCATGTACTCAGTGCGCATGTACAACTATATAGATGATAATTGCTCTGGGAAAATGTCATTATCTAGCATCTGGTTGATTCGTCGATTTTCAAAATGTAGTAGGGGTGTACAGCTTCAGGGCAAGGAGTATATATGGAAAATGCGAGTGGATTATATTGAGATATCCATCTCGAATGCATGTAGGTTGATGATCTATGTAAAACCTTGTACAAAAAGACTCCTATTTTCCAATGTTCTTTTTCTAAATGAAAATATTCATGAAACTTCTCCAAATTTAGAATAACTTACGGATCTGGCCGGATTGTATATTTGGTGAACTTTCGCGTGGACAGAGCGAAAAGTTACAAAGAAAAACTTGTTTTCCATGTTCCAATGTAACGTGTCACTACTGCAGCTATATGTATATGTGTACTTATATATACCACAAATACACACACTGGGGGAAAATAAGTGAAATAAGTTAAGCAAACTACCTATAAAGAGTTAAAGTCAACAAACATTAGGAACACCAACGTTGCGGGTTAACCTACTATTAGAAATTAAACATACAATACACATTACATTTTGAATTGTTAGTGTGTTAATATTGATTTGTGTTTGGTTTGAATATTGCATTTGCTTGTGCACTTGTGTATACCTAGCATAGACAATATTTGGTGTGAAATATACTATGAAGATGTTACTAAGAGAAGATGTTTGTTGCATCTTCGTGTGGAGTGGCACCAACCTAGGCAGATTAACAAGGGGTTCCTGGGAGTCCCTCTGCCAGACATTAGTCCTGGTTGCAAGAGACTTACCCAGAGTCTTTAGCTCACTATCTTTCACAGAGAAGAAATATCCCAAACATAACAGTCTTGGTCCTGCCCTGGGGCAGTCCAGCATCGAAATGCTAGGCAATTCTCCTCTGAACAAGAGTACCAACAGCATCCCCAGACACGTGTTTCGGTCTGGTTGGACCTCATCAGTAGGGAGGAGCTATGCCTCTCTAAGTATGGGACACACACATGAACCACTCCAGAGCCAGGCTTGTAGATAAGTTGAGTTTCTTTATTGTTACAGTTCATAGTAGGAAAGTAGGCAGGAGTGCAGGTAGTGTGCTTCCTCATCCACTGGCTCTCTCCCTGCCTCTCCCGAACAGTCAATCCTGGAACCCTCATGCTCCCTCCATTCCAGGCCTCACTCCAACACTCCAAGCTCCACTGCTCCCAAACACATAACACACAGTTCACCTAGCCCGATGTACACTGGGTGCTAAAGCAGAGTTAGGCGCTAGGCTACAACACATCTCCCTCCTTAAAATAAAATAAAAATAAAACTATCCATGTGTGTATAAGGAAAATTACCATCTAGGAAACCATTACACCTTCTGTCCTGTCTCCCCTCAGGACCTCAGGGCTGCCACCCCCAAGCACCACCTGCTCTCTGTGAGCAATCAACATCTAACTCACATAACCCATCTGTACAAAAACCTTTCTCTTTCTGTAAGGGCCTGCCACACCAAAACCCTGGACCTGCCACGTCCCTGCACATCCTCACCCCAGTGCAGGACACCCCAGTCTCTGTAGTGCGAGGACTATTATTTAAATTGTAATGTAGGTTTTTAGAATGGAGTGTATGTTTGCCATGAATCTTGGCCTGTTGTTGCTATATGTTGTAAAGATATACCTACTTGCTGATCTTACTTGTTGACTTGTTATTTCTGAGATCAAGTTAGGGCATCCAACAATGTTGCTTTTAATTTGTTTATTGTTTAGCAATAGGTTCAACCTTAACTTTGGAATTCCTAGCCTTTAATAGATAGTAGTAACCTTTTGTTTAAAATGTTGATTTTTAGTTTTTTAAGAGAACATTGTTTGATTTGTGTGTGTGTGTCACATTTACAGATTTGTGTTGTGTGTAGTGAATCATCCTGCATGTTTTGCTGTGTACTTTTCATTTTGCAGCATATGTGTCTATTGATTTTGTCCCTGCAACCCTACTGTGCACTACTGCACCCCTGCCTTTTGTTGGGTGCAGCAGATCGTCTTGTGTGTTACTGAATACCTTTAATGTCCCTGTATATTCCAAATTTATTGTGGCCCTCCGACCCTGCAGCGCATTTACTTTGGCTGCACTTCATGCTACTTGCAGTGGATCATCTTGTATGTTTTGTGGACTATTTTCTCAATTCACAATATACTTTTCATTACATTTTCTCCCTCCGAACCTGCTGTGCATGACAGAATAGTTGTGTATGTATGTGTTTTGGGAGTTAAGGATGTTGTTGTGTATTTTGCAGTTTATTTCTCATTGAGTGTTTTCCCTCTGTGACCTCTATTCATGCACAGATATATCAAGATATATCTGTATTTCAATTTTGATTTAAAAAAGTTAATATCTTGGGTTTGGGTCATCCAAACTACAAAATGTTTTCAGTGTGCACAACTTCAGCATACATCTATGGGCTTAGTGTGTGCTAATAATATCGGAAATCGAAGAAGACAATTTCTAGATATGGTAATTGAAATCATGATTTTTAATCTCTAAGGAAAACGCTACGCAAAAAGTGTTTTAGCAAACAGTTTGGGCATAAAAACGCTGATTAAACGTCACCAAATTTGCCATGCATTTTTGTACTGGCCGGATCAGATGCATGCCTAAATTGGTGAACATTTATGGACGAGAACAAAGGTTAAAGCACAATTATTTGTATACATGTTCTTTTTTAAAGTGTCACATAATTTTAACTAAAGACTCACAACTATGCCACTATGACATGTATATATAACAACTACATGGTTAAGATTCCAAGACCTTTTACATATTAAACTGAAAAAATAACTTTCCTCTTATTTTTGATCTTGTCTATGGATCTTTACAAAACTTGACAAACCTTGCGTTAAGGCAATTTATAAGTTACATGCCAAATTAAGTGACGTTTCATGCATGTGTGAATTGTTTTGAATTTCAGACTTATTCCATATTTATGGAAATTCCCACTTGTCCCCCTCTTTTTGCCGCTTACTGCTTTTTTCGTAGCTCTGAATTTAGCGTTCCATACATTTTTGCTCATGTGCTGTTTTTTCTCTTAAACACTATCAAATAGTTGCAATATCTTGCCAAAGAAAACTGACCCCCAAAATATCTGCACCCCGCATAACCTCTGGAGCACTTTCTCGTCTGATTTCACCTCAACATCAGACGCTGGTGGCATGGAAATGTTCCCTGCGAAAAGCCCACTTCTTAGCTTCATTGATTCTCAGTAAAAACTTAAAATAAAACCTACGTCAGCCAAAGACAGACATTTCTCAAATATGTTTAACGATCACTGATCTGTTTTGCAGTTTAAGAACAATATCAAAACCATAACTTCTATTATGTGTTTCTAATCTTCTCAGGTCGCTTTCCGTCTGGATTTTGAATTCAGCAAAACTCTTTTTAGACCGACGGCAGAGCTCTATCTAGCTGCCAACAGGTTAGTAATACTACATTGTGTATTCTTTATTTTGAACTATGTTTTGTTTTTGTTTGTGGTGTTCATTCTGATGACAAAGCTAAAGTCAGGGGGGCTTCAGGTTCAACTCACGGTTCCGCCACTGACTTTTTACGTGATCTTTGGCATGTCTTGATATCCTGCATACACCTATGATCCTATGACGACATTATCAGAGTGGATATGCTGCTCTGCTCGTAACCGGTTATGTACTGTTTGTTCATGAAGTGAATGGAATGGTACCCAGTGATAATATCGCTAGGAATAACATCGAGGGAGACTCGATATTTTTTTAAAGGCCCTATCCAACATTTCCCCCAAATATTCTAGGACTGTAGTCTGTTTATATAATTGCACCAGTCCTAAAACATGTTGGGGAGGGTGTTCAGTGCCTTTCAAAAAAAATATGGAGGCACCCTCAATGTTTTCTCCAACAACAATATCAGATATAACCGAATGGAATTATCATAATTCCCCCTCAAGGGATGCCTGCACAAAGATTCTGAACTGTTCTTATTGCACCATAAGACCGTTTTATCATCAAAGGTTTAATTAAATAAATGCCCCTTTTGTATTGGCTTTAGTGACAGTCTGGAAAAGGAGAGTACCCGAGATGATAACACCATCCTCATGGAGCTGCCTCTGAAGTATCAGGCTGACCTCCTGTTCACCAGGTATTGTACCCGATTTACTACACAGGATGCACTCTGTCACCACTGAGTCCCAGTTGCCACCACAGAGCCTAATGTGTCACCTACAGGACTTAATGTGGGCCTGTGGATGGCTGTGCCTTGCATCAGTTTTGCAACGCTGAAGAGTAATGGATGGAAAACCTTTGAATGAGTCACAGGCACTGCTGATTGCTATGAGCCACTTCCATACCATTGCTTTTCACTCTGCTGTACCATCACAGAAGAGGACAATCCAGGCGGCCCAAAAGGGGCAGCCTAGCATTAACTACCAGGTCACATCATCCCGGCAAGAGACACAAGCTACTCCAGTCTCCAGGCAAGTTTCTGCCTCATTTCACGTCAACAATAAGGTGTGGCTTCGGAGAGAAATGACAGGCCCCATATCTGTGCATACTCCTACCACTTACATTTTGCACATGTTGGGGTGTTTGTGGGCTCAGCAATGATCGATTGACTAACCCTATTCTCAGTCACTGACAACCAGGAGCAGAATGGGATCAACAGGGCCAGCCACCTGCCTCAGGTTATAAATGATTATTATTATTATCAGGGCATCTATTGAGCGCGGACCTAGCTTCGAGAAGCAATAGTGCACCTTTCAATCATAGGGTGAAGAACATTGTGAGGGGTGCAGAGAAACAAGGCAAGTTAATGGTGGTCAAATGGGCTGTGCTCTGGCCCATGCTCCATGGCCCACTACTGCACATGTATATTTTGAACTTTGCCTCTATTTAAATCTGGCTGCCCTTCAAAGGTTGCCACTGTGCTGAGTCAAGCTGCCCTATGGAGTCTGCCACTGCTTTAAGTCCAGCTGAGCTCAACCTACTAACCACCCCTTGCTCCTGCTCCTCTCCAGCATATATCCCATGTATCTCGGGGTCATCTTCGACTCCACACTCTCTTTCTCTCCTCAGATATCTGACGTCTCTAAGAAGTCACACTACCAGCTACACCTCCTCAGAGGTATCCTTCCTTTCCTCTCCTTCCCCCAGAAGATCACTGTCCCCAGAGCCCTGGTTCTCTCGAAGCTGGACTACTGTAACAGCCTCTATCTAAATCTTCCTGCCTCTACTCTCCCCCCTTTGCAACTCATCCAGAACAGGACTGCGAGACTTGTCCTTGGCCTCAATCCCAGGGACCGTATCTCTCCAGGACTGAAATCGCTACACTGGCTCCGAGTGGCTGCAAGGATTAAGTTCAAAACCCTCTGCATTGTCCACAAGGCCTTCTGGGGTCTTAGGCCAAAATACCTTCAATTCTCTCTTCCTAAATATCTTCCTTCTCGAGCTCTTCGCTCATCCACCTCCAACTACCTCAGGGTCAGCCGCTTCTCCAAGCAATGAGCTGGGGGTAGATCTCTCTCCGCAGCAGGGACCTCCCTCTGGAACAGCCTTCCTGCTTCCCTGAAACTTGAGGAAAACCATCTCCGGTTCCGGAAGCACCTCAAAACCTTCCTCTTTGCCTTCGCTTTCTCTCCCTCTCTCCCCTGCTAAAATCACTGAACCTGCACTGAATCTGCAACTGGCCACTCACCGATCTCGGTCCTTGGCCCAGCCACTCTTCCCTGCACTGCCTACCTGCACTACGGGACTGTCTCTGTATCATACAGCCCATTCTCCCGGCACTTACCTTGCAATTGCCACCAGCTGGCCCTATTATTTATCTTGTATTCTACTAACCATGTACTGCACTCTCCTTGCACTTGCCACCAGCTGGCCCTATTGCTTATCTTGTATTCTACTAACCATGTACTGCACTTCCCCTCTCCCCTTCCCCTTGCACTTTTCCCAGTCCCCCTACCCTTGCACTTGCACGATCTGAATGACACCTGGCCTAGTAGGATCGTTGTCTGTTCTCCCCTTGCTCCCCACCTGCCTCGTCGCGCCTTGAAACACTTGTGTATAGGCGCGTTACAAATGCCATATCATATCATATCATATATCATATCACGCACGCCCTATATGCCAGCCACGCTACACACAAATATACACAAGATGTACGTCCACCACAAAAGAAAACAGCCGCAAACAACCCAAAATTGTTACTCCTGCGGACACACTCAGAAGGCACCCACGCACTGACGTCAGTTTCCTCTGATTCGGTACAGACGTCAGACGTCAGTTTCTTCTGGTTCAGCAGACTCGTACAGACGTCAATTTCTTCTGGTTCGGCAAGCTTCAATAGAAGAGCCCAACCTCTATCCTATCCCTCTTCCCTCACTAACCCACCCCAACCACTTTCTTACTGGGCCACACGAGTGCCTAGAGACCATGACAATTGTAGCAGTGAACGGTATAAATCAGCATAACATAACATATAAGCGAAGGGGACTACACCAAAGTATCACCGGTGCCCATGCCTACATGTGCAGAGCAGCTATGTGCAAGCGTTGGGCTAGGAAGTTTTTCAGTGGACTATGCCGTAAGTGCTTTGCACAAATCGCAGAGAGCTTTCAATCTGCAAGTGGGCCCGCTCTGAGCACCAACATGAACACCTGGTGCAGACCAGTGCTTTGGTACGCATGACGGAGGTGCCACTCACCCGCAACGTAGCTACATTAAGGGCATTCTTATGCCCAGAAAACCCTGTGTACGCTGTACCTATAGATCGCTTTCCAAGTTCGTCAAGTAAATGTGTTATTTACTTAGTTTTTTAAAATTCATCCATAGAAATAAAAATAAAAAATGTGCCTGTTTTAGTTTCCGGTAAAGAAAACAAAATAAGAAATAGTCAATATCAATATAGAAAATTAAAGGTTCCATTCCCATGCAGGCAAAACATCAGACAAAACACTACAGTAAACTGCAATTGTATGTGACAGAGGATCAAGATAACGCTTATGACAAGACTTTTATTAAGAAACACAATGGGGGGTGGGAGGGCTGGATTGAACTCCTATCAGTGCGAAAGGGAAAGGGACTTAACAAGATGAGATCTTCTCTGAAAATGGTCCAGGTTTGGGTTGGGGTAAACTGTGAGTAATGGGAGTCTTAGCTAAACAGGACTTCTAGTGTTCGTGAGTCCTCTAATTAAGTAGTCATCTTTCTTGATTATGGCCTCTGGGAAAACCCTGGACTTTTATACACATATAGGAAGGGGTTAAGAGGAATGCCTGTAGAACCTACGATATAGCACCCAGCTCACATTTTGGTTCACAAATTACAGTCCCAGGGATATAGGATCCGAATCATGGAAAAGAGCGCAGTAATCCTGCAAGTGCCGCGTGCCGAGATCGACACTGCGCAAGCCTGTGCGCAGAAGAAAAAATGTACGCCCCGCATTTTCATGGAATTACCTGCGCAAAGTAACCGTGTATGCAAGTCGCAGCCTGAACGCCCCAAAACCCCCACACGCAAAGCACACGCAAAGCAAAAACAACCAGAACAGCTATCTTTGCATGCAACCCTGGGTGCAAATACATGCACCCTTCAAAGAGTGCATGGGGTCCCCCGCAAGAGGGCCTGCATCTTGGGGAACCTACATGGGGTCCCCCGTAACTGTAACTGGCACCCCGAAGGCATGCCAACTCACCCCCAGAGTTGTGCTTCTTTCGCACAATTCCATTCGGCTGCTTCCGTGTGCAGAGATTTCGAGGAAACTGTGTGGGCATTTCGCAGGCGAAAGGTTGCACGGTCACATCCATGAATACATATCGTTCCACGCAATAGTTGGTGTGCCATGGACTGTCTGCCTTCTGTCCCTCATAACGCCCACTTTAGGGCTTGTTCTTCCCCATTTTGCGTGTTCCACACCCTATTCTGGCCCCTATGCAGGCCACGCCCACCCCGTGCGTGAAGTCAGAGCTGTGCCGAGCCTGCGCAAACTCTGCGCAAGTCCCAGAAAAGTCCCACGCAATCTGTTCCATGAATCGGCAAGCAGTGTTTTGCACGCAGTTTGACACACAAGTAATATATTTTACACATAAATAATTCCATGAATCGGGCACAAACTGTCCTGGGGATATATGTTTGCTAATATTTGTGGCATCAATTACCGTACACTGGATCAATAGCATTGGTCAAAATTAACAGGTTTGCAGTGCATTAAGTTATCAAACTACCCCACATTAACCCACAAAAGAGGCATACAATAATGAGGTGGAGAGGCCCACCAATTCGAGCCTGTCGGTTTGTCATTGGCTGTTCCCTAATGGTTCCACCTCTGCCACATGAGTTTTTCTCTTCCTTATTTTCAGGTGGAAGGGTTGTTACTTTCCCTTGTCTCTCTGTTGAGGGATTGAAGGTTTCACCCTGGGGGCTGAAAAGTAAGGGTAATGAATGAATGTGCAGCAGGTGGGATCTGACTGTAACTGTCAAAGGTTTCCTTAGGGTCAGGTGTCATTTAAAGGTAATTTGCCATTTTAAGGTCAGGCACCAGTTGAACGCCCTTCGAAAGGGCCTTGCTCTACTCCTTGGCAGTCCCCTCCAGCTCCCCAGGGATTTCTTTGTCCCTCGGCCTTGGGAACCCCATGATTGCCATTAGTCTGCATATTGAGAATTGTCTGTAAATGGATTTCCCCCTCAGTGCGGCACGCTGTTCTGAGGGTTTCTAATATTTATTTTATTTTATTTATTGAATATTTATAAGGCACCTATACAGCAAATATTGTTTCCAGGCGCCACAAGACAAATAAAAAAGGGAAGGGAACAGGGGAAATAAACAACAATAACGGTCCTACTAGGCTTTGTGACATTCGGATTGTTCAAGTGCAAGAAAGTGGGTGTAGGGGGACCCAGGGGCTAGGTAAATGCAGAGGGGAACCCAGGGGATGGAGGGGGTAAGTGCCTGTGGGTATTGGAGGTGAGACCACTGACAGTGCGAGGACGGGGGTGGATCAGACTCAGGGGGTTGCTAATCAGGGCGGGTGCCCGGAAGGACAGTGCTGATAGGGGGTGTGCTTGTATAGAACGGTCAAGCAGGCCTGGTAGCCTGTAAGACTCATAGGGGACCAGGCCAACAGTCGCAGCGGCAGAAGCAGAAGAAGCATGGGAGGGATAGAGGGAAATTGGTTGAGAAAAGAAGGGTCTTCAGAAGTTTCCGTAACTTAAGGAGGTCCGGTTCAAGTCTGAGAGGGGCAGGTAGGCTTCTCCAGAGGAAGTCGCCTGCCGAAGAGAGAGATCTCACCCCTCTACTCTCTACTTGGAAAAACATCTGATCTACAGAGAGTTGGAGCTAGAGGGCTGAAGGGCTCCAGCGGGGAGGTATCTAGGGAAAGAGAGTTGGATATAAGAGGGTTATGGTTAGAAATCTGGAGGGTTCAGCCCTGCATGGGTTTTGGGAGGTGTCCTGTTCTCATTCCTTTTGTCATTTAGCTTCCTAAGTGGATGGGCTGGGTAGACCACTTTTTTAATGACTGCCCTTGAAGGCTCATAAGAGGGGCATCCTGAGGTTACCTTTGATCTCGCCCTGCTGTCCCAAAGGAAGGTGGTCGGATCTCAAGAGTCCTCTTCTTTTCTGGCACTGCTGTCAGCCTGTTCGCAGTTTCCTTCCATGCCAATGGGACTGGTATGATTGGCTTTCTCCCCCTGTGGGTTTCTGGCTGGTCTAGGCTCAGAGTTGAGGTTGGAGTTCAGAGGGGTTTTCAATTTAACTCATCTCCGCCTGGGCCAGGGTTACTATGCACTTCAATGGGACCTGAAGCACTAAAGTCCCTTGGGCGCTTCTTTCTGGTTTCAATCCTTGGTACCCGGGGATGTGGGCTACTTGTTTTGTGGTTTGCCCTCTTCCTGGGGATCCCTCTAGCTCCGAATGAGACTTTATCAAAGAGAGCATAGATCCTTCTAACATCCCATGGCCCATCGGTCACTGTATGGGCTAATGTGTCACTGCACAGTCTACTTTATCAATATAAACCCGCCACCACAGGGCTTCATTTGCCAGAACAAGACGAATTGGTTTCACATCAGGTCCCACTACATCACTTCAGGACTTAAATTGGCACAGGGCCTAATTTGCCATTCCAGGTTTTCGTCTATTCCTATAGGGCACACTCTGTTACCACAGTGCTTTATCTGTTAGTACCTGGTGCGCCCCTTTGCCACAGGGCCCCCTCTGCCACTGTAGGCTCTCATCTGTTACCACTTGGAATGGTCTTTTGCTGCAGGACTTCACCTGTCATAACAGGGTTTCACTGTAACTGCACAGCATGCTCTTTTAACACGGGCCTTATCTACCACTGGACAGCCGCATATTTACCACATAGCATGGTCTTTTAACACAGGGACACATCTGTGACTCCGTGACCTGCAGATATCTCTCATTGTAAGGTCACTTAGTAAACAAAAGGCAATATAAAAGATTTAAGATGCGTAAAATTAGAACAGACTCCATGGATTAAAAGAGCTCCTGAGCCTTACCCCCAGACAGCAAATAAGTTAAGCCTCACTTATAATTGTACATATTTTGGTGAAAGCCTCCATTTATTCTAGTGGAAGCAACACCATGAGGCATGAGACGTGTGCAACCAATCAGGCACTCTCTCCTGCAAAACGTAACCTCTCTTCGGTACAGGGTGTAATCAGTCAACACTCACCTGTGCAGATTAGACTATCTGGAATGGTCTCCTGGGAAGATACTGTAGTGTCAGGAACCTTTCCTAGGATGATTTTGGACTGTCAGGAACCCATGCTGGGAAGATCTCAGGCAGTCAAGAACCCTGTCCTGTGCACGGTGTGATCCATCAGGAATTCCTTCCGGTCCATATTACAGAACGTCCGGAGAAGTCTCCTGTTGAAACCACAGACTGTGTGCAAGCATCTGCTGTACATCCGGTCAAGTGGCACCGCGAGTAGAGCGAGTAGAGCGCTTGCTTTGACATCAGTGCAGTCAGATCCTGCTAACGCAGGTTCGAATCCCGGCAGGGCCAAACTCAGCCTTTCATCCTTCCAAGGTCAATAAATCAGCAAAATGGCTTGAGAAATAGCAACAGAAATAAAACAAGGCTCTGAAATTTCATACTTTTATTTGAAGGAAATCTTAGAAAGAGCTGTAAAAATGCGGAACAAGCCAAAAGAATGTTACCTAGTGGCTACCATTACCGAGGTATAAGGATGCTTCAAGTGAAAGAGAATGCTTTGTAGAGTGTACATCGGAACATTTAGGGGTAATTTTAACAATGTATTGTGTTTGTGTTTTCTTTTAGTCCCAAACTTGAGGAATGTGAAGAACCAAAACATGTAGTTATCAATGTGAATACGACATAAAATAGGTAAATGAATTGAAAACAAATAGGCGCTCATATTTCAATTGAGCCTTCACGTCAATGAAACGCACAAAAGCCTTGGTAAGGCTTTTACGTCTTCCATTGAGGCCGTGGGACATTTTCATTAATTTGCACAGTGAGAGGAGAGTTGGAACGCAACTTGAGCTTCTGCCGCCTCTCTTTCTCTCCGACATTGCAAATGCTCCAGCATTTGCGCCGGCTTGAATTTTCAGGCCTGCGCAAATCCTGGAGATCCCTATGGGGTCCGCCAGCATTATGCACCAGTATAAAGCAGGCAGAACCTATAGAGATCCATTTTACTTGCTCAATGCCATACGAGCATGGCAGGGTGCATGTACATGTGAGCATGTCGGGGAGGGTTTCATTTCCATTTCGACCACTGTTTACCATGCACATGTTGGGGAGGGTTTAATTTCAATGGTGATGCTGCTTGCCATGCAAGCATGGCAAGCAGTGATCACAATCAAAAGTAAATGCTGCCTGGCATGCCAGGCAGCGTTTACTTACTTTACACTGCAGAGTGCAAATGTGATAGGCAAAAGGTTGCGTACACGCTTGTACGCCGCCTTTTCCCCTTGGTGGACCTTGTTGGCAGGGACATGGCTATGCCTGAGTGCAAACATACCAGGTTCTTGCCGTCAAATAACGCATGAGCTCCACAGAGAGAATCAATAATAATGGTCAGACACTCGTTGCAGTAACACATACATGGCCCCTGAAGGGGTAACTTTCCAACTCCTGCACCTAAGTGATAGCATATGTGTGTCCAAATACAAGGACCCAGTTTTCCCACACAAAGGAATTTTATTAGGACCAATTTGTGTGATCACATTCTGAATGACCTAAAACTCTCACCTGTGCAGAGTCTGGCTTTTTAAGATTGAATCTTTTCACAGCAGAGAAAGGATTCAAAATTGTATCCAAGCAACACTATCCTGTGATGGACCTGTTTAGATCATCTATAGAAATGTGACCTAAAATGTTGTCATGTTATATGGATAGGAACCACCTTATAAATGACATCTTCAACAGGCTAGTGGAAAGACTTGGGGAGGCACAAAATGGAACTCCTATCTGCCATGAGGGGGTCCTAATTACACTAGATTGATCTGATGACTGGTCCGCATGCCTTGGTGAGACGGTTCTCCCTCCCAAATTAGAGGCTAGATTAAAGCAATTGCCCTGGAACATCACAGGTCTCTCAAGCAAGATAGAAGATGTTGAATGGCACATATTAGTCCAGCAGGGACACACTATTGTTTTCAGGAGACATGGCCACTTAATCCTCAGTAAATACATTTTGAAATTGGGTTGCGCCAAGCCCAAACATGCCTGGTTTTAAGTTAAATGTGCAGTCTGTGTTAGGCTTAATTATTAAAAATCTTGTATTTGTTTTTGTAAGAATTCATTAGCTTTTTGATCAGGTTATAAGTACCGTTGTGCCAACATTACTCCCTCTCAGAAACGTGTGCTATTGTTTCACCCATTCTCGGGCTTTCTCAAGGCACATATTTATTTATTCGGATTTGTATAGCGCACATCTGCCCGGGAGCATCGTGGCGCTGAAAGCAGTCTTACTTGTTACAGTCATGAATGGTACATAAATAGGTACAGTGCAGAGCATATCTGCATATTTTCATACATTTGAGGTTATTTACATACAGTAGTGATAATGCAAGGGAACCGGTACAGTGCATAGCATATCAGCATATTATCATAAATTTGAGGTTATTTATATACAGTAGTGAAAATGCAAGGGAACCGGTAGAGAGGGGTGGGTGGTTAGTTAAACAGCGTGGTTTTGAGTAGTCTACAGAAGGCATGGTATGATTTTTCGTTCCTTAGAGCGGTGGGGAGTGTGTTCCAGTTTTTGGGTGCTAGGTGTTGAAAGCTGGACCCTCCGGCTTTGCTTCTTTTGAATGTGGGTACGTAGGTCTGGTTAGTCAAGTGTGACCTAGTGGGTCTGATGGATGTATTAAGGGTGATTCTTTCAGAAAGATAGGGTGGAGCATTGGCAGAGAGGCATCTGTGGGTGATGGCCGTGGATTTGAATAGTATGCGTTCTTTTATAGGTAACCAGTGAGCTTCTTTTCTGGCTTAGACATTCAGTTTTACTCATATAGAGTTGTTACTTTACAAATGTGAGTTTGTCCGTTGTCAGATATAATGCATATTAGTTATTGCCCATTCTTATACATGTGCTTTAACATTGCATTACAGTTTTTGTTCAATGTAAAATTCATTCCCCAAAAAAATGTGGAGTTCTTGTATTCATTCAGAGGCAGAATCTAGTCATTGATTGAATTTTTCTAGATCAATTAAACCTTCTTAGACAGGCATATGTCATTTTAATTTGGGATTCCAATCTGAGTGTAACCTATTCAGTTTTTAGCAGCTCTTTCAAGGGGTTTCATTCAAGTCGACAACGGTGCTTCGCGTGTTACTCAGTAAAATAGTCTATATTACGTATTTCAAACCAGAAACTATGGTTGAAAGGGATAGGCCTAGCATGTTCCATTAATTTAGGTCTTACAGGATTTACCACCAATGATTAAAAATATTAACATGTATTCTCCCGATATGATGGAGCTTGTAATTGTGCTGGACAACAGTCAACTATAGTGTTATTAAATATCTATATAAGAGTAGGGCCTGTTGCTGTTCCTACCCTGGATGACCTACTTAATTCTTTGTCAGCTATGGGTGTGAGGGGAAAGTCAGCCTTATTTTATTGTCATGGTGGATTTTAAACCCTTATCTTCCTTCAAATCAGTATAGTTGAATGAGGATAAGTCATGTGACATTCCAGAGTTACTGGTTACTAGATCATCTAGGATTTAGAGAATATGCCCAAATAGAGCCTGTATTGGGTGCTTACTGGGTGACATCCCAGAAAAGGTGACTTATACACACCTAATAAAGCCGGACACATAGGCTATTCGTAGTCAATATGACGAGCTGGCCTTTGGTATGGTGGTAATTACATACCTGAATAGTGATCACTATCCTATCATTTTATCCACCCAGATTGGCTGGAAAAAAACAGGCTACAACCTTTGATCCATTTATCGGAGCCATGCAAGTGGTCCCAATAAAGTTTAGGACGGTGCAATGGCAAAACATTTACTAAGAGGCTACTGAACCATCCATGTGTAACAGGCTTCTTCCTTTTCTGGATGAGTTTATTCATACTGCACCAACAATATTGTGTTTGTGGATTCTTACAACACTATGCTAGAACCTATCGAGCCATTTAGGGCGAAACCAAGCAAAACTCTCAGAGGGAAACAGCTCAGAAATTAAACAACTGGTATGGTAGGCAATGCAAACATGCAAAGACTATGCTATTGAAAGCTGTGAAAAAGTTGCTCACAGGGCCAATGCCAAAGTGAGCAATTTAAGGTCATGCAGGGAACTTATTGGAAAGAAGAAGCTAGAGGACAGGACCAGCAAATGGTACGAACATTTAAAGGCAGTCCAATCTAACAATGGAAGGGATTTATGGCAAATTGTTATTAAGAGTGCACCTCTGAATTGCGTTATACACAAACAAGTCATTGGAAAGGAATGGTGGTGAAAAAGACTTTTTGTTAAATATTTTAATTAAAAATGTTTAATGAAACAATTGATTTATCCATAAAGATATTAACCATAATGCATGCATATAACCATGAATTAGTAATTGAGACATTGTATATTATGAATGGGTAAATTAATTAATAATAAAAACAATTAACAGTTTAAATGGAAAAAATATATTTTTTTAACACAATAACATAAGGGAAAGGGGAAGCCAAAAAGATAATATCATCATTTAACTATGAACAGGTGGTTTTGCAGCATTCATAAACCTACCTTGCTTGTACAGAAAACAAGAACAATTTGAGTTATTCAAAAAATTGAGCAAAACGTATCATATTCTTTTGCAGGCTTAAAACAACACTTTCTTTTTCCGATCCTATGACCAGAACACACAAGGTCCCACCATAAAGAAATTGATACTTCTTTAGAGGATTTCCAATTGAGTGTAGTAAGATCAAAAGTAATAGCAATTACTACATTATATACATTGGGGACTTTAATAGACTAATATCCGTATCAGTGAGAGAGCTGATGATAGATATGGATAAAGGTGCTGAACATTTGAAAATCTTTTGCATAAGTGACCAGGCTTGTTTCCAAAAGTCATGAACAATTTAACATTCAAAGATCATATGCAAAAACTAGCTTTAGGGGATTGACAAGACATACATATCTTCAGTGCATGTAAAGAAAATCTAGAGCTTCTTACTGATGAAAGATGTACTTGATGCATAGTAAAAACAAATTCTTGTTTAAGGTTAGCTGCCAATGTGAATTGAAAGCATTTTAAGCACATTTCCTTACATTTTCTTAAAGATATAGAAAAATGGCCCAATCTCTCCCATTCATTTTCTATTTTTATTTTTTATGCAAATCAGTTCTAAAAGAAAAATTATATAAGAATATAACATATCTGCTTCAATGGTCAAAAGGGACTGAAAATATTCAGAAGGAAATGTATTTTTTTATGAGAAGAAGAAACATTGAGAATTGAATGAGTAATAATATTATATATCAAATCAGAATCCTCAAGGTCATACGATACAACCAAGGAGGACAAGGGGATGGGTTAGCCTCTCTCACTTCGTTGGTTAACCAACATAACTCCCTTTGCTATCCCAATGGGTATAAAATAGAAGTCTGTTCTTAACACACATTTATTTATTATGCCAAAGGAATACATTTTCATATGAGACAATTTTATGAGAATAGTCAAGAGTAACCCATGTATTTTTTTTTTTTTAACGGTGAAATTGGCTAGAATCTGGCCAGCAGGTCATACACAGAAAGTCATACATAAGTATAGGAGAGATAAGGGTAATTCCAATTTAACACCGGATAAGCATGTTAGATCCATTTTTCTCAGTATGCAAACATTCTTTTTGGCCTAAAGCAAAAGCATTATGATAACTAGCAAAATCTGAACATTTAACACCACCTCTCATGTTTGGTCCTTTGAGTTTTTCATGGCATTCTAGGCATCTTAATGTTCTAAAGGAATTTCACAAGAAGAGTATCTAATTTTTTAAGAGCTAGTAAACGGGAAAGGAAGCATTAAATGGGTCTATAGGATAATTGGCACTAAAATCATTTTCAGGTTATCTAAATGCTGATGGGATAGTATCTACAAGTGCAGTATTCATAACTTTTATAAATGAAATTAAATCTTCAGGTTCTAATAATTCATGAGTAGAGCCATTAGGAATATTGACGATCTTCTAGGCGGGTTTATTAGTCCATTAGCGGAACATAGTTTTATGCCAAGGTCTGAGAGTCAAACATCTTCCACTTTTAGGTTCAGTGTCCTTAGAATTGTCTGGGGATAAATAAATCTTATGTCCTTTGCATATAAAAGGCAATTTCTTCTTGGCTGAGAGTCGTATCACTCGCTCTTATTGATAATGCAAAAAAGCAAACAATTAGAGGTCAAGAAGTAGGAATTTATGGTGGAAACCATGGGTTTACTCTGCGAGCCTGTTGAATTTCCAATGGTGGCCAACAAGTAATACCAAGCCATTCAGCAATCCATTTCTCAGAAAAGGCGATTGGATCATCTTGTTCTAATTTTTCTGGAAGGCCCAAAAATGGAATGTTATCCCTTCTGTGTCTGTCCTCTAATTCAGTGTCGGTGATCTCCAATTGGTTAACTCTCTGTTGTAAGTGCTTTAGGCCATCAAGATGGCGTTCCACACTAGAAATCCGCTCTTCTGCTTCATTTAGTCAGTGGACAAATGATTTCATATTCTCTTTAGAGGATCTAAAGTCTTCTTGATCAGGTGGTGCCTATATTGAGCAATTATAGTATTGTGCGAGTGGATGTAATCTGGCATTATAGACCTCTGGTGGGGCCATTAACGTGGGATAATAACCTGCCTGAAAGTTATGGCCGACGCTATTAGCACATGGTTATAATAACAATAACTGGTTTGGAGTTCTGGTGGTGAAATAAAACATGTTAGTTAAATAGTGTAGAAAGTACACAAGACATGTTAGTAAATTTAAAGTGGTTTTATTTTGTAATATTCAAATAACAAGCTTTATAATGTAAGTATTTTAATTGTAAAACTGGTTGAACTTAAACACTTTTGGAATTAGCTTGCTTTAGGTGCAATGTTAAAGGGAACAGATTTTCTTTACAAAAGTAAAACCATTTTTCAGTATTTACGCTTCCACTTTGGTGTGTTAAATTAGGTTTGAGTGTTGGTTGCTTCTGAAGTTAGAATGTCTGAAACACAGTGAATATAGGGTTAACGTCCCGTTCCAAGGGCTGGAACCAAGGGTAACAGCCCAGCCATGAGGGCCATGTAAACATATTCAACTCTTCTGACGACCTTGACATGAGATAACTTCAAGCAATGTGGTTGGATAATTCAGGTAAGTCTTTCAGAATGACTTTCTTCAGTTCTTATAGTTCTCCTTACAGTCACTGTTAACCTAAAACTCTCCTTGTCTTACTTCAACTCTTCTTGTTTTATCTTTTATTCATGTCTTCATCTCTTTACTGTCTATTATCTTCAGTTCCTTTTCCCCGACTCTTGGCCTTTTTACTAAACTCACATACGTCTTTCCTTGTTTGTTTTTTTTCTCTTATACTTCCGTTTGTACTTTCTCTTTTGCTCTCTTGTCTTTAGCAGGGTGTTCAAATTTTCACTCAATGCATTAAATACCTTCTTGTCTTCGTTTCAAACACTCTTTTCCTCTGCCTTTGTCCGTTTTATGCTTGCACTTCCCTTCTCAGACTTTCATTCGCACTTGCTCTACTATTTGTCGACACATGTGTTTACTTTCATCTCCTGTTGTCTGTTCTAGGCTGTAAATGTCCTTTTCCCCATGAAACTCGATCCAACCTGCACTAACACACAGTGTTCGGTGTTTTCCGCCCTTTACTGCAGTTATTTATCCTACCTCCTTCGCCACAAAGGTTTTCCGCCCCTCCAGTCAGCTGTTTACTGCGGATCGGTTTTGTCGAGGGAACTCCGCCCCCCCTCCTTCGCTGTCTTCTTCCAGCCGGCGGCTTCAGGAGGCACCCCGCCCCTCGCCTCACCTGTTTTCCTTCACTCGGCGAATCCGCAGCTCCGCAGCTCTTCTGCCGCACGATCTTTGGATCGGATGTTCAGGGAACCTCTTCAACAGCCTCTGCACAGTTGTAGAAGGCTGTACTTCGCCTCCCTCCTAGTCGGAGACAACAGACTTTCATTCTCCTACCGGCGACAGTGACTCGTCACGCCATTAGCAATCCCCAACTCCGTCTCCCACACACAGCTTCAGTCGTTCGCCTCAGAACCTCCGAAACATAACTTGGTAAAAGCGCAACGGCTCAACTCTTCACTCGATTTTCATATATATAACTATTTCAGTTTTCGTTCCACTTCAACCGGAGCCTTCAGTATGCCCATTCATAACTGTCATTTTCCAGCTCCCCCTCCCTCGACTCCTAGCAACGACAGAAAAAAAAAGAAAACGTCAGCACTTGAATCCCCGCCCGTGATTGGCTGTTAAAGCTGTCAATTCCTCCCTCCAGTTAGTAGATGTGATTAACTCTTTGACGCCCTGCTTATCCTGGTATTGACAGAGCCATCACCTAATTGAGGATCTCTTGAGTGCTTCCCATCGGATCTATCACACATCCCCCCTTCTAGGCCCTTCTGCTCAGGATGGGTGGTGTTGCGAGATAAAAAATCGCCCTGTGCCAACAGTTTTCCAGGAAGATGCACTATCTTGAAGGTGAAAGGTTGAAGTGAGAGAAACCATCTGAGAACTCTTGGGTTCGTGTACTTGTTGGGAGCTAACCACACCAGAGGAGCATGGTCGGTTACCGAAGTGAACTCCCGACCCAATAGGTAATATCGATGCCTCGATAGCCCACTTTACTGCCAAGCATTCTTTCTTGATTGTGGCGTAGTGCATCTCGTGGGGTAGTAATTTCCTACTTACAAAAACAACAGGTCTTTCTGCTTCCCCTTGATTCTGAAACAGTACCGCTCCAAGTCCCGTCCCGATGCATCCGTATGTAGGAAAAATGGAGCGGAGAAATTGGGACAATGGAGAATTGCTTCCTCTAAAAGGGCATTCTTTAATTTGTTAAAAACGCTCTCCGTCTCTGGTGTACGCCATTCTTTTTTTGGTGGGGCCTAAGACTTTAAAAGATTAGTCAGAGATGTTGCCAATGTTGAAAAATGGGGTATGAACCTCCTGTAATAGCCTATGAAGCCTAGACAAGCTCTCACTTGTCTGGCATTCATGGGAAATTGTAAGTTCTTCATGGCCTCTTATTTTTCCTCTTGGGGTTTAATGATGCCTTGTCCAACAAAATAGCCCAAATACTTTGTATGGAATTTAGCCAAAAAGGACTTTTTGGGATTTACATGAAGTCCTGAATTCCATAATAGACATAGTATAGTATCCAGATGGGAAAGGTGACCCTCCCAGGTTTGACTAAAAACAATAATATCATCTAGATATGCTCCGACATAATCTTCGTGACCTAGAATAATTGAGTTCATCAGCCTTTGAAACGTTGCAGGCGCTCCATGTAATCCAAAAGGTAAAACCGTAAATTGAAATAAACCAGAGGGAGTGGCAAATGCGGTTTTCTCTTTGTCACTAGGATGGAGTGGTATTTGCCAATACCCTTTTGTTACATCTATGGTCGTTAAAAATCTGGCTTTCCCAAGTTTACCAAGCAAGTCTTCAATTCTAGGCATAGGATAGGCGTCGAATTTTGAGATTTCATTCAGCTTTCTGAAATCCAAGCAAAAACGAGTTGTACCATCTGCTTTGGGTACTAACACTATGGGTGATGACCACTCACTACTGGAAGGTTCTATCACTCCCAATTCTAACATCTCTTGGATCTCCTTATTAATTGACTCTAACTTTGCCTCCGGTATTCTATAAGGCCTGATCCTAATCACCTCCCCAGGTTGGGTCTTAATGCGATGGTGGGCTAATTTCGTCCTTCCGGGTAAGCTGGAAAAGGTTTCTGAATATTTATCAATAAGTTTTTAGAGTTCCATCTTCTGTTTTTCTGACAAATCTTTATTTATATTTACATCCTTGACCCCTACATCTCCTTTTAACTGTGGAAACTGCTCCATAGGTACCTCCTTAGTGTTACTCATTGCCACAGTTGTTACCGGGTCAGTCCATTTCTTAAGCAAATTCACGTGATATGTTTGTGTCAGCATTTTCCGGTCGTTTTGTCTTACTTTATAAGTCAAGGGGCATAGAACTTCTTCGATCATATATGGCCCCCTCCAAGTAGCCAACATTTTATTCTCGGAGGTCGGTAACAATACCAACACCCTGTCCCCCTTTTGAAATATCCTCAACTGAGAATTTCGGTTGTAATAATACTCTTGCTTAATTTGATGTTTCAATAAATTCTCACGCGCAATTTTCTGCAGGTTTTCTACTCTCTTCTTTAAGTTGATAGGCATACTCTGTTAAGGAAATCTCCTGTCCTGGGTCTTCTTCCCAACTCTCCTTTCAGATATCGAGTAAAGTTCTCACTGGTCTCCCAAACATCAATTCAAACGGTGATAACCCCGTTGATGATTGGGGTGTATTGCGGAGTGTGAGTAATATCCATGGTAGAATCCGATCCCAACCCCTTTCAACTGTTTCCATTGATTTACGCAACATTTCATTTATTGTCTGATTATATCTCTCTACGAGACCATCGGTCTGTGGGTGATAGACAGCCGTATTCAAATGCTTTATCCTTAAAATTCCACAAGCTTGCTCCATGACTGCGGACATAAAATTGGTGCCACGATCGGTGACGATTTCTTTTGGAATCCCTACTCGACTGATAAAGAGTATCAATACGTCACATATGTTTTGAGTGCTGGTAGACTTAAGAGGAAAAGCCTCCAGAAACCTAGTTGCGTAATCTATGATTACTAGAATGTATTTATGTCCTCTTGATGATGGTTTCAAAGGCCCAATAACATCCAACCCAATTCTACTAAAACAGGCTTGTCCAACCTTTTTGAATGTGGGGCCGAAGCATTCACTTTTTGTTACCCAGAGGGCCGGCGAGCCAAAAGTGAACACCCTGACCCAAAGCAGTATATTCAAAAGCGATGGTGTGTGACCTTTCACACAATAGCATCAAAGGCATAGCCATGCAGTCCCAAAGATAGCTTTTGGTGTCGGGGGCAGTGATGAAAGGTAAGTTTCTTGTGATTTCTTCCAGTGTGTATGTGTTGATATTTCTCGGAAATAGTGGGGGCGATCGAGCGTAGCGAGGGAGCTATAACAATATAGGGAGGGTTTGGGGGGGTTTCCCCCCACCCCCCAAGATTTTTTTGTCCAAATATGGGGCTGAAATTGTGCATTTTACAGCAGGAAAAGTTACCAAAAAGCCATACGTTTACAATCAGTTCTAAAGGGGAGCATGTACATTCCATGTCACTAACAGCAGACAAGAACATTGTAGAACACAACACATTTTAATGATCAATGTGTCCACAGTGTAAGACAGCACTGTCACTGATGTAACACATTGACATGCTGGTTGTGCCCAAAATATGCCTCTGTAGCAACATGTCTGTGCTGGCTGTTACCAATTTAGGCCAGCATTGTCCTCTACAAAGCATGATTGATGCTGCCTGAGCATGTGCAGTGTGCCCAATACATATGCCAGCTTATCTCTGTAATACACATTCATTACTTCTGTGGTAATGAAAGAAGCATAATCCAATTCCAGGGGGCACCTGAGGCAGTAAAAGTCCTCTGCCACGGCCCGGTTTATTGGTCGGACCCAACATTGCAGAAATCAATTAATTAATCGTGTCCATGGACCCGACAAACATTGAATAAATAAATCGGGCAGGGGAGCCGACTTATGAATTTCCCGGGTGGTGCCCAAATATAGGAAGTGACATAACCAGCACTTATATGACCGCATTTGCACGTAGTCGCCAACTTGGTGCGAGGGGTACGGGGGGGGGTGCAGAACAGTGGAAACATTGGCTAGCATGTATTGCATATACTAAAGGCAAGTAAGAAGGAGGTTTAAGCCTTCCAGTTGCATCCCAGTAGGCCAATACTGCCCTACTCCACCCCTCTATAATCATCCAGGTTGTAGTAGCCCTCAAAAGGCAGAGCAACACAACTAGGATAGGAGAACGAAATGCCATCCCATCCTGTGAGTGTGTCAAACCTCAGAGCAAAGACTGTGCGTGTGCCTTGGAGCACAATCTCACTAATTTGGTGCAATTCGCGCAAGTGGGTGCATGGGAATGCCATGCGTGTGTGTGGGCTGCATACCACGGATCACTTGCTCACTTCTTCACTGTGAAACTCTGTCCAAGGCAGTACTGTCCCAATGGTGAGAAGTGTCATATTTTCACAATAACTATGCTTAAGCACTTTGGGTTATTGAATAGTGCTGCTACATTCAGAGTAATTCCATCCCTTTAACTATATTAGCTCTTGTATAACCACAACAGTGTTGATTTATTCTGATGATGATGAAGATGATGTTAGACTTGCTCAATAGTTCTGGTTCTGTATCATTAAATGTACTTCAGATCTTCGGAGTCTCGGGAGGATAGCTCAGGAGCAACACAGGTTTGATCCCGCTGGGTACATTATACCTCTACATCGGTGCACCCCTCTTACCAAGAGGGGTGCACAGAGGGGTGCACAGATGTACAAGTACACCCAACCCAAAACGATTTTTTAGAAACTGGGGCACAGACTTGCTTTGCATCTGTGCCTCCATTTCTAAAAATCGTTTTGGGTTGGGTGTACCTCTACATCCGTGCACCCCTCTTGCCAAGCGGGGTGCACAGATGTACAAATACACCCAACCCAAAAAGATTTTTTAGAAATTGGGGGACAGACTTGCTTTGCATCTGTGCCTCCATTTGTAAAAATCGTTTTGGGTTGGGTGTATTTCTACATCTGTGCACCCCTCTTGCCAAGCGGGGTGCACAGATGTACAAATACACCCAAAGCAAAACGATTTTTTAGAAATTGGGGGACAGACTTGCTTTGCATCTGTGCCTCCATTTCTAAAAATCGTTTTGGGTTGGGTTACTTCTACATCTGTGCACCCCTCTTGCCAAGCGGGGTGCACAGATGTACAAATACATCCAACCCAAAACGATTTTTAGAAATTGAGGGACAGACTTGCTTTGCATCTGTGACTCCATTTCTAAAAATCGTTTTGGGTTGGGTGTACCTCTACATCCGTGCACCCCTCTTGCCAAGCGGGGTGCACAGATGTACAAATACACCCAACCCAAAAAGATTTTTTAGAAATTGGGGGACAGACTTGCTTTGCATCTGTGCCTCCATTTGTAAAAATCGTTTTGGGTTGGGTGTATTTCTACATCTGTGCACCCCTCTTGCCAAGCGGGGTGCACAGATGTACAAATACACCCAAAGCAAAACGATTTTTTAGAAATTGGGGGACAGACTTGCTTTGCATCTGTGCCTCCATTTCTAAAAATCGTTTTGGGTTGGGTTACTTCTACATCTGTGCACCCCTCTTGCCAAGCGGGGTGCACAGATGTACAAATACATCCAACCCAAAACGATTTTTAGAAATTGAGGGACAGACTTGCTTTGCATCTGTGACTCCATTTCTAAAAATCGTTTTGGGTTGGGTGTACCTCTACATCCGTGCACCCCTCTTGCCAAGCGGGGTGCACAGATGTACAAATACACCCAACCCAAAACGATTTTTAGAAATTGAAGGACAGATGCAAAACAAGAGCATCTTGCTTTGCATCCATCCCACAATTTTTAAACATTGTTTTTTACCCGGCTTTTACCCGGGCCGCCAGAGAGAGACACAGTATGGATGGAACAAAGGACCATCCATACTGCGTCTCTTCTCTCCTGCCAGGGGGCCGGATCACCCGCATACTCTGCGCCCCTGAAACTGGGCCGTGGCCTGTAACTGCCTCTGGTGCCCCCAGCACCAAATGTGCTGGGGGCACCAGAGGCAGTTACAGCCCATGGCCCGGTTTATTTATTTATTTGTTCAATGTATGTCGGGTCCGTGGACCCGATGAATTCATTTATTTATGCATTGCAAACATTGAACAAATAAATAAATAAACCAGGCCGTGGCAGAGGCAGTAACAGTCCTCCGCCACGGCCTGGTTTATTTATTTATTTGTTCAATGTTTGCCGGGTCCGTGGACCCGATTAATTTATTTATTCTGCATTGTTGGGTCCGCCCAACATTGCAGAAATAAATAAATTAATCGGGTCCACGGACCCGACAAACATTGAACAAATAAATAAATAAACCGGGCCGTGGCCTGTTACTGCCTCTGGTGCCCCCCCCACTTTTAGGGGGCACCAGAGGCAGTAACAGTCCTCCACCACGGCCCGGTGTATTTCTTTATTTGTTCAATGTTGTCTGTACAGCCTCGCGGGCCACATGAAATGGCTTGGAGGGCCGCATTGTGGCCCGCGGGCCGTATGTTGGACAACCTTGTACTAAAAGGTTCTAAAACGATTGGCATGGGTTGAAGTGGAGCTTTTTTAACATTTGCTCGATTTTTCTTTTGACACTCGGGACAAGCCTGGCAAAATCGGGTTACTTGAGCATATAGTCCTGGCCAATAAAACCTTCCTAAAATGTTCTGTATGGTTTTATCTGTTCCCAAATGTCCTTCACCCAATTCTAAGTGAGCTACTTCCATCACGGCCTGGTAGTACTTGCTAGGGACCAGCAACTGCTTTGTGGTAACTCCAGTTAAATCTTTACTAATTTGGTAGTATAGCCCATTCTCTTTAATGAAGTAGGGTCCTTTCCCCGTTATATCACCCCGAACACTTGACCTAGTATTCGCCAATAATGGGTCTAACTCTTGGGCCATGCGAAAACTATCGCCACCTTCATCAATTTTCCAATCCACTAATATTGGAAAAACATTTCTTTCCCCCCCCCCAGTCTTTCTTCAGCCTCCTCACTGTACTCTGGTCTTCTTTTCTTTATTTAAAGTTACCAGAATTTCATGATGAGCAAAAGGGGCCTCTTGTAAACAATTTTCCTCAACTTTCTTCACTATCCTGGAAAAGTTCGGTACATCTGATCCAATAAGGAGTGGCTCTGGCAATACCGGCATTACAGCGTCCCTGACCTCCATTTGTTCTCCAGCCACCTTCAAGTTTATTGCTTTGGTAGGGTACGATCTCACATCCCCATGTATACAGCGAATGGGAATCTTTTTATTCATTAGCCTCGCATCACCTACCAGTTCAGTACTTACTACAGTTTGTAAGCTGCCGGTGTCCACCATGGCCCTCGTTGGTTTCCCATCGACTTCAACCTCGCAGGTATAGGTGTAGGGTGAACGTGTAACAATTGCTTGTTCTTGGAATTCCTCTTCTTATGGAACCTCTATGTTTCCTACATCCATTGGTTCTATCTTGACTTTTTTAGGGCACATTCTTGCCAAGTGTCCCCATTCTCTGCACTCAAAGCACTGTATTCCTTTGGGGATCACACTTGGGGTTCGTATCCCAGCTGGACTCTCACTATTGGGGCGTATTCTAGTAGGTCCCCAATCTGTTTTCCTGAGCATTGAGTTGGGCCATCTTGGAGGACCCAGGCTTCTGGTGGAGGGGTTACTTAAGCTTGTAGGTGGTTTGACGTTTGTCAAATAATTCATTGAACGACCCTGACCCGCTTTTTGATAAGCAGAGGCAATGTTCACTGCCTCCACCAGGCTGGGCTGATGATGTTGGTGGACCCAGCGTTGCATAGGAATGGGTAGGGCTTCAATGAACTGTTCCATAACAATTTTCTCGGTCATTTCTTGAACCGTGGTGTTCGAGGTCTGGAACCACTTATCTCCAAGCTCTTTGACCCTATAAAAAAGTCTCGGGGCGTTTCTTCTGGTTGTAACTTGACCTCACAGAACTTTAGCCTATAGGCCTCTTCATCATGACCTAAACGTTCCAGGACCACTCTCTTCATATCCATATAAGTCGTCTCTCCCGTTGGATTAGCTGCCTGGTATGCACTCTGCATCTCGCCAGTCATGAGTGGCGCAATATAACGGCACCAGCTTTCATTGGGCCATTGCGCATTCCTTGCCACCCTTTCAAAATTTACAAAAAAATGGGCGGGGTCTTCCCCAGCAGAATATTTTTGAAGTACTGAAGCTGGTACCTGAGAATGTCGGCGTAGGGCGGTAGCCTCTAATAATTGAGCCTGCTGGACTTGAATAGCTTGCTGAAAGGCTTGTCTATCAGCTTGCGCTTGCTAATTTTGTAATTGCAAGGCTTGTTGGAGAAGTTGCTGTCCTTCACTCAGCGTTTAAATGAGTTCTTCCATGGTGTCCTAACTCAATCCCACTCTGACACCAAATTTGTAAACGTCTTCAACTCTTCTGACGACCTTGAAAGGAGATTACTTCAAGCAATGTGGTTGTATAATTCAGGTAAGTCTTTCAGAATTACTTTCTTCAGTTCTTATAGTTCTCCTTACAGTCACTGTTAACCTAAAACTCTCTTTGTCTTACTTCAACTCTTCTTGTTTTATCTTTTATTCATGTCTTCATCTCTTTACTGTCTATTATCTTCAGTTCCTTTCCCCCGACTCTTGGCCTTTGTACTAAACTCACATACGTCTTTCCTTGTTTATTTATTTTCTCTTATACTTCCGTTTGGACTTTCTCTTTTGCTCTCTTGTCTTTAGCAGGGTGTTAAAATTTTCACTCAGTGCATTAAATACCTTCTTGTCTTCGTTTCAAACACTCTTTTCCTCTGCCTTTGTCCGTTTTATGCTTGCACTTCCCTTCTCAGACTTTAATTCGCACTTGCTCTACTAATTGTCGACACATGCGTTTACTTTCATCTCCTGTTGTCTGTTCTAGGCTGTAAATGTCCTTTTCCCCATGAAACTCGATCCAGCCTGCACTAACACACAGTGTTCGGTGTTTTCCGCCCTTTACTGCAGTTATTTATCCTACCTCCTTCGCCACAAAGGTTTTCCGCCCCTCCAGTCAGCTGTTTACTGCGGATCGGTTTCGTCGAGGGAACTCCGCCCCCCCTCCTTCGCTGTCTTCTTCCAGCCGGCGGCTTCAGGAGGAACCCCACCCCTCGCCTCAGTTGTTTTCCTTCACTCGCACGAACTTTGGATCGGATGTTCAGAGAACCTCTTCAACGGCCTCCGCACAGTTGTAGAAGGCTGTACTTCGCCTCCCTCCTAGTCGGAGACGACGGACTTTCGTTCTCCTACCGGCGATAGCGACTCGTCACGCCATTAGCAATCCCCGACTCCGTCTCCCACACACAGCTTCAGTCGTTCGCTTCAAAACCTCAGAAACATAACTTGGTAAAAGCACAACGGTGAAACTCTTCACTCGATTTTCATATATATAACTATTTCAGTTTTTGTTCCGCTTCAACCGGAGCCTTCAGTATGCCCATTCATAACTGTCATTTTCCAGCTCCTCTTCCCTCGACTCCTAGCAATGACAGAAAAAAAAGAAAAAGTCAGCACTTGAATCCCCGCCCGTGATTGGCTGTTAAAGCTGTCAATTCCTCCCTCCAGTTAGTAGATGTGATTAACCCTTTGACGCCCTGCTTATCCTGGTATTGACAGAACCATCACCCGATTGAGGATCTCTTGAGTGCTTCCCATCGGATCTATCACAGGCCATTAACGAGGGCACCGGGCTTTTAGCCCTTGTTATAGCCCTTACACCCGGGGATAATGCTATTAGCACCCCGGGTTACCAAAGCGGTAACCAGGGCTGCTAAAAAAAGCATGTTCATTCATTCAACGGGATGCCACGCGTGTCCATTTTAATGCATGACAATACTTAACCAAAATGGTTAAGAAGAGGGGCTCCGTGGCAGATGGGGAAGGGGGTGTTGGGATTTTATTGACTAAAAAAAAGAAAAGGGAGGGTGGGGTAAAGATGTCAGCCCGCGACAGGGGAGGCAGCCTGTAGGTTCTGTGGAACGCAGGCTGAGATTACAGGTTTCATCCCCCGATCCGCAAAACCTGATTGGCTGTGCCCCCATCCTGGGTACTAATAACAATAGTTATTGACTGTGTTCAGAATATTCTGATTGGCTGAGAGGAGGTCAAAAACAATCTCCATGTACCAATGAACCTATGAACCAAATAGGAGCTCTCTAGTTGCCTCGGTTGAAAATGGTGGAGGGTCTGTTGTTTGATATCACTGTGGAAACTTTATGAGTGAATCCAGCACATATTGCGCCATTTCATAATACCATATTAAATTGCTTTTTGAGGGCTGGTATGGTATGGTACAAGACTTATGAAGCGCAAACCAACTAGGAGGCCCTTCCTTATTGTAAAGCAACTATATCGCTACGCACTGTACAGGGTGTTGCTAAATATCTTAGTTGCACATGGTCTTAGAGAAAGAAAAAACGTAGAGCATAGAAACCACTAGAATTCTGATGTCATGAGGGTCTTGAATTTTATTATGAAATGCCATGTATATGTGTTTTTAAGTTTTAAGACTTGATCATTGCATGTGTGATTTGTGTTGTATTTTAGTCTAATATTATTGTTAATTATTGCGAGGATTTGTGTGCGATATTTTGCGATGAACTGCGTGTTATGGAAAAGCTTCCGAAAATAAAGCTTAAGCCAACATACCTCTTTAAAGGCTCAGGGTTGTTTATGGGCTGCATGCAACTCTCCCTTGCCCAATGCCAGGCATTAAGTAAGGGTAACCAGTGTATCCTACTCATATATCCACCGGGGTCTATCATTCTCAGGGCTGCGGAGGTCCCAGCCCCCTAGGTCACCCTACAAGATATGCCCAGAGTTTGGCAAGGGACTTTGTGACAGTGGTCAAACCAGTGTGCTTTAATTATCATCATATGTATCTAGTTCGGGGAAATCGTGTGCCACTCATGTTAATTGCCAGGGGAATACGTGTAAATTGTATAATTAGAAGAGTTCTGTACATGCAGGGAGACTAGATAGAAGTGAGTTGCTTGCTTCTCTCTCCACACTGATGGGACACATACTTTCTCAGCCACGCCGCAACTTGGCCCACACTCCTCTTAGATAATGTGTTCCAGCTCAGGCCTGCTGCTTCCTCGGGCCCTGCCAGGAGGGCTTTGCAATGTCTCACAGCTGATTTACTGGACTATTTGCCTGGATTCAGCAGGGGAGAAAAGCTCACTTGGCAGAGATGTGAGCCAAGCGGTCCTTTAAGCACATGAAGGAGGCGAAGTTCCTCACGTGGACACCACAGGCCTAACCATCAGCTTGGTGTCTGCACCATTGACTCTGTGCATGCTTGCCGCTTACTCTTGCACAGACCCTGTGCAGCAGACTTCTACTCCACACCAGTGTCGCGGGATCTTCATCTGAGGTTTTATGACACCTTTGGGATGTACAGAGGAGCTGGCTTTAAATAGGTTCCGAAGAGAAAGGGTGGCTTGACTTCTAGGGGATGAGAGATTATGTGAATGACAGGTGCATTCCCCTGGATGATTAAGAGAATAAAGGGTAATCCGCCATGACACTCGACTAGACGGTGCTATCGCCTTCTTCTGCCTGCGGAGTCAGTGAAGCTGAAGACTTTGAGCAATTACAACCCAAAGAGTTAGCACAATACGGTGTGCACACTTAAGCTGAGGAGCAAAGATGGCAACTATACATGTACAACACAAGCCCTCCCTAGGTGGGTGTGTACTAATGATTGGCTGAGACTTTGGTTAGTGCTGGTAATAAAAGGCTGTGGATTTGATTGCACAATACATGAGTAAGTCCTAAAACAATGTAATTTCATTCATAAAATGTACTCATGTCGAACACATAGGGCCTCGTTACGAGGCAGGCACTGACGGAATGAAGGGGGCCGGTACGATTACGAGATTCACTTTGCGGGACCGGATCAGACGTCTGGTAAAACCAGACGTCTTTTCCGGGTCCCACGAGGGGAAGAGGGAGGTAACAACGGCACACATGTAATGTGCCCGTTGTTGCCTCCCTCCCCATTCCCATTGAGCCCTATGTGGGCTCAAATGGGAATGGGGAATGGTTCCTTCAAGGAGGACTTACCGGGTCCTCCTATGTCGGAATGACCCGGTA
This sequence comes from Ambystoma mexicanum, assembly GCF_040938575.1. Classification (NCBI taxonomy): domain Eukaryota; kingdom Metazoa; phylum Chordata; class Amphibia; order Caudata; family Ambystomatidae; genus Ambystoma; species Ambystoma mexicanum. The sequence goes on from NC_090934.1 coordinate 1,019,600,002, forward strand.
AGTACCCATTGCAGGAACCCGGTAAAGTAGCCGGGTTTGGAGGCAGCCATGGAGCTGATAGCTCCATGACTGCCTCCAAACTCGTAATGAGGGCCATAGTCTCATCTTTGGTGTTCTGTTGGGCATATGGGCCAGTTGTTGTCAACCTGGCCCATGCCGCCATCCTCTTCCCAAGACTGTGTGACAACGTGCATTCTCTTTCCTTCTTCCGGTTGTATGCTTCTTTCTTCCTTCTTCCTTAGGGGTGGGTGGGTGGGATCGGGTGAGGAAAGACGGTTTCGCAGGATCACTTTGCTTGCGCTCCATTTGGAGTGCTAATCAGGCTGGAGAGCAGGCAGCTCCCCTTGGCCCTCCTTATATTCGAATAGCATGGCCTGAGGCCATGCATATCGCCATAGCTTGGTATCCCAAACCGGCCGGCTGGCGCCAACATTTATTCACACCTCTGTGTTCTTCCTTTTGCATCTTTCGCATCCCTTTTTTCTTTCGTTTGCTCTCATCTCCCTTTCCTTCTGCCATGTTGCTAATTGCTAAACCTCCCTGGCTCTGTGTTATCGCCCTTCCTTTCTTGCATTTTGGTGTGAACACTCTATTCGGGTCTGGGTGTTATGTTGCTGTCCACTCTGTCTTCACACTATGTGAGCTGAGGTGGGCAATGGAAGGGCGAAGGGTGATGATTCCCTTCCTCTTGCTTTCCGTGAGTATATCATATTTTGCATGTACCGGGTTTTCCCCTTTTGCCCCAGTTTACGGGCCTGTGCCATCCGGCTGCATTGGGTTCCCCATTCTGCAGCACTGGTCATAAGCTACGGAGCAAAGATGTCCACTATACATGTACAACACAAACCCTCCCCAGGTGGGTGTGTACTAATGATTGGCTGAGACTTTGGTTAGTGTTGGCAATAAAATGGTATATGGTATTAATATCCCCAACAAAAATATCGCTGTAAATATAGCCGTTTGGTTCACCATGGGCGATATTTTTATTGGGGATATTATGTGCGAGCGGGGATTGCGGGGGTGTCCCCCGCACATTAAAAAGTGATGCGGGGGTGGCGGGGGTGTCCACCGCAGGGTCCATTGTGAATTTTGCCGCAAAAATATGGTGATATTTTTTGTATGGCGATATTTTTGCGGTGAAATTATCACATGGAACCAATAAAAGGCAGTGGATTTTATTGCACGATACATGAGTAAGTCATAAAACAATTTTTGTAATTTTATTCATAAAATGTACTCATGTATAACACATAGTCTCATCTCTGTTGTACTTTGGGCACATGGGCCAATTGTCCTCCTGGCCCGTGCCACCACACCTAGATGGTTTCTCTGCCATCCAGGTCCCCCCAAAGGTTCTTGGTTTATCTATCCCCTTTGCCGCTCCCATACCTTTACTTGACAGGTCTCCCCCGTCCTTGTGTAAGATTTCCAGGTCAGCCAACAACCAGGCTACGTCTGATACGGTTGGGGCCCTTTGCTGATGAGAAACTCTCTACCCCTTTTCTCATTTTCGATTTTTGCAACATCTATAGCATTATCGGAGGCTGCCTCCTTTAACGGAGGCAGAATTACGGAATACAAGGTTGGTATCCTTTAAATGAAAAATGGTCCCCTTCTGTTGCTATCTCCGCCAGCATAACTATTTCAGATTGGATGCGCAGGTCCAATAATAACTGCTTCTTACCCAGGTCAACTAGTTCTGCCAAATGCAGGTCAATCAGTGAATCTAAAAATTGTATTAATTGAAAAAACAATTTAAAAATCAAATAGTAGTAACTCTTAAAGTCGTAGGGGCACCCATTCACCAGTGCACTGATCTGCTGTTCTATTGGTGAGCTCCCTCCAGCTCCAGCCTTTGGGCGCATAACACAGTGCACTAGTTTAGGGTCCACTGCCCCCCCCCCCCCGACTGTAATTTTGCAAAGTAGTCTATTGCTGATAGGTGCCCTCTCGCCTACTCTTTCTTCTTTTTATGTGTATAGGCCCATTCTATGGGCCTCATTCCGAGTCCGGCGCTAATGGAAAAACGATGGCGGTAAAGTAATTCCGCCATCCTTTTCCGCCGTGGACTATTCCGACCCTTCACACCGTAATTACCGCCGCCGTAAAGTACGACGGCGTAAATAGCGGACCAGTGTCGCGCGCCCGAGACACCACGTCGGAAATAACGCTAAGGCGTAAACCAGTGCTGATCCCAAGTAAAGCGGACACGGTAAAAACGGCCTCCAAAAGGGCGCAAAGTACCTTAACGCCATGGCGTAATTACCGGCATCGCAGAGAAGGTGTTAACAACCCTGAACAGTGCCAGAAAGAGGAACAGGTGCACCCAATCAGCACAGATGGAGTCCATAGAGTCAGGCACAGCACAAAAGGAGCGCACCCACACACCACACCCCCTCCCACACCAAGATGATACCAATTCTCGCAGCATTCATGGAGCTGGAGGCCCTGCTTGCAAGGCAGCAACGACGACAACATCAACAACAGCAACCACAGCAACCACAGCCCCCACCACAGAGGATACACAGGAGGAGAAGGAGGCAGAGACAGGCCCAGCATGCCCTACCGGTGCAGCCACCATTACCACGCCGTCAGCCCCCAATTCCACGCATCAGACCCACCCCCTTCAACCTCACACCAGAGCAGATACACACCCTGTACCGGCTTGACCGGGACACGATAACCACCATAGTGGCCCTGATACATAACGACATAGTGAGCCTAATAGAAATCAGCACTGCCATCCCCCCTCTACTAAAGGTAGTGTCTGTGCTCCACTTCCTTGCCACAGGGACCTACCAGCATACAGTGGGGCACATGCATGGCATTTCACAGCCCATATTTTCCCGGATACTCAGCCAAGTGCTCGATGCCCTCCTCAAGCACAGAAGGGACTACATATGCCTCCCCCGGACTCCCCAGGAGACATATGATACCAAAGCTGCCTTCCATGCACTTGCAGGCATGCCAAATTGCATAGGTGCCATCGACTGCACCCACGTAGAATTGGTGGTTCCCCATGCCATGGAGGTGCCGTATCGCAACCACAAGCAATATCACTCCATCAACGTCCAGATGGTGTGTAATGCCAGTAAAGCCATCACACAATGCAATGCCCAATACCCCGGATCAACTCATGACTCCTTGGTCCTGCGCAACTCTACACTACCACGCTACATGGAGCGACATGCTGAACGACGTACCTGGCTGCTTGGTGAGTAACCGGAATGGGCCATGGCAGTCCATTGGGGCTGTGAGTAGGCTGTCAGCATACTCCACCCGGGTGGTAAAGGGGGGGTAGAGAGATGCATAAGGGTGGGACAGTCAACGCCATTGTACGATGTAATGGGGTGACTGTATCCTGGGACATGTGTGCATGGCCAGTGAACACCTGCTGCAATGTCAGATTAGCCCAATTCTCCACCATGATTGCACGAACACTTACCTTCATTCCACTCTCATGCAGGTGATGCTGGCTACCCATTGAAGCCGTGGCTCATGACCCCGGTCCGCAACCCACAAAACAGGCACCAGGAGGACTACAATAGAGCTCATACCCGTACACGGGTGGTGATAGAGCAGACCTTCGCCTTTTGAAGGCACGATTTCGTTGCCTCAGCCGGTCAGGTGGGGCCCTCATCTACAGCCACGAGAAGGTGGCCAAGATCACCATGGCATGTGCAATGCTGCACAACATGTGCATCCATCGGAACGTGCCACTGCCCCCTGACGTGGGTCTGCTACCACCAGAGGAGGAGGAGGAGGAGGAGGAGGAAGGAATGGCAGGACAGCATCACGGGGCCGATGCACAGGAGGGACGTCACGTGCGACAAGCATTGATTGACCAATATTTCTGAGTCACAAGTCAGCTGAGGGGGTGAGGATGACAGGACATTGGGCACTGGGTGTGGGGATACATGTACTACATGCACTGTGAGACATTAAAAGACACATGCACAATGATCAATGTCCACTCTGTTTTCCAGGATACACCAAACTGTGTATTGTATAATCATGTGAAAACATGTACAAATAATCCTCCACCCTCACCCCCCTCCCCCCCAACTCCCACGCACACCCTCACCCCCTCCCCCCCAACTCCCACGCACACCCTCACCCCCCTCACCCTCCCCCCACAACAGCCCCACAATGGTCCCATCAATACTACATAGGCCACATGTGTGTGGCTTCATAGTCAATGGGCACGCCCCGAGCATGAGGAATCATTTTCGCATTGTGCGTTGTGACCTGCGGACCGGGCTGGTCTGCGTGGAGGAGCACTGGGAGGGTGGTTCCTCCTGCTGGGGCTGAGGTCTGGGGGTTGCTGCCTCCAGGGCATCAGCAATCCTGCCGAGCACCTCACAGAGCCGGTTTGTGGATGTAGTGATGACCTCACCCAGAGCCTGCAGGTCATTGTGATGCACCAACCCTGATTCCCGGTTGTCCCGGAGAAACTCCTCAATCATGGCCGTGAGGTTCTGGGAGTGCACAGCTTCTGCGGCCGATGTGGGGGATGTGGTTGGCAGGCTCGGTATTGGGCCTGCAGGCCTCTCAGGTGTTTTGGCAGGGGAAGTGGGCTGATGTGAGACAGGTGTTACCCCTTCGCCTGTGAGACCTGAGCCATCACTCGACCCGGAGTCGCTGTGTGCAACCTGGCTGTATGATGGTGACTCAGGGCTGTAGACGTTGGTCTCCTCCACGTTGACCACGGAATAGGATGTGGGGCTGTCTGGCACACTAAGGAGGCACATGGCAGCATTCTCCCCTGACATGCTGGATTCCTCAGGGTGCAGCGTGGGGCATGTTTCCGGCGGAACTGCAGCCATGTCCAGGTGCTCGGGTGGGGGTTGTGTACCCTCCATGGGGGTTGCTGGAGCAGGTGGTGTAGTATGGGCCTTATGTCTGCCAGCAGGTATGCGCTGTACCCTGCCCCTGTCCCGGGAGGTACTTGGCCGGGAGCCTTCCTGCTCCTCACTTTCATGACCGCTACCTGTGGGGGGCAAGAGAGAGACCGCATGATCAATGATCTGGGGGTCATCATGACTTCAAGCCTATGGTAACACATTGGGAGAGCAGCGTCTTGGTGATATTTTGGTCGGTGAGTGAACTTGGCTTGGATGGTAAAAGCATACTGTTGGCGGGGTCAATCATGTTGGCGGAGTACTGTGGTGAGTGACATTGACCAGCTTTCTGTGTGGCATGGCCAATATGGGTGTCAGCCTTGCACCTGACATCATCCTGGGTCCCACTTGTTACGACATAGTTGCAGGGGGGGGGGCTACGAAGCAAACATGATGTGACTCTTTGGCCGGCCCTTTGCGGTGAATTACATTAGGGATGCATGTACTGTTTGGACTCATGACACTCACCTGCATCAGCGGATGAGGGATCACCGCAATCCATTTCGCCCACACCTTCGATGGCTTCTGTGCCCATCATCTCCGCACATGTTTCCTCCCAGGGCATCATTTTAATGGGTGAGCCTGGGCCTCCTCCTGTCTCCAGGGCCTGCTGACGGTTTGCTGACATGATGGCCCGCACCCTGAGACGGAGGTCATCCCAGCGTTTGCGGCAATGCGTTGTGCTGCGGGGGGTGTTCCCAACGGCGCTCACCCTCTGTGCGACCAACTCCCATATCTCCTTCTTTCTGAGGATGGTGGGCCTACGCATGTCGCTGCAGAATACGATATCTGCATGTTCATGCAGAGTGTCGACCAGGACCTGTAACTCATCCTGGGTGAATTTTTCTTTTCGGATGCGCGCAGCGCCCTTTTTCAGAACTTTAGGCATGATGATCTTCTCTGTTGTATATTTGGTCGATCTGAGTCCTGTATGGAGTCCTGTATGTCCTGTATGGAGAGGATTGCAATGGATTGTGATTTTAAATATGGCCGCCGTGATGCTTCCCGTTCCTGTGCGATGACGTTATTTCCGTTTCCGGTATTTAACGGTGGCCGTAATTTACGGTTAGCGTAAATTACGGTCTCCGCTAATTACGTATTCCATCGAAGGCGATGGTGTTAATTACGTCTAGGTTTATGGCGGTAAGGGGTTTGACGGGACCTTTTGCGCTATGCCGCAAGGGAGTTTACCGCCATGGCGGAATACTCGTGCACGCGAAGTCGGAATATGGTGGAAATAGCGCCTTCCGACCACATCGTACATGGTATTTACGCCATGGCGGTAATTACTGTTACTTACCGCCGGACTCGGAATGAGGCCCTATGAATGTGTTAACTTCTTAAGCGGTTATTTGTTCTATGTGTGCTACTTTTTAACTTGCAATACAGTTGACAACCACTTATTGTAATGCCTTGTTGTGCTGATCGCCAGAGCCTTACTGGCGAGTCCCATCAAAACCCCTGATGCAGGTTCTTGATTCTTGTTATGGAGAGCGCTTGTATTGGCAGCTATTCTTGAGGTGCGTGCTATTTCCGGTGCATTGATTTGGCCTCGGCCTTTGGCACAGATAGCAGCTTTTATTACTGATGACACATAAAAAAATAAAAAAAAATAAAAATGTTAATAGCACATTCTTTTTACCCCCGGCCGTTCAGCATTGGGTAGATAACTGCTTTTATTTGTGTTGACACATTCTTTTTATCCCCGGCCGTTCAGCGTTGGGTTGATAACTGCTTTTATTTCTGTTTACCCCCGGCCGTTCGGCGTTGGGTAGATAACCGCTTTTATTTCTGTTGACACATTTCTTTCACCCCCAGCCATTCGGCCTTGGGTAAATAACCGCTTTTATTTCTATTGACACATTCTTTTTACCCCCGGCCGTTCGGCGTTGGGTAGATAACCGCTTTTATTTCTGTTGACACATTCTTTTTACCCCCGGCCGTTCGGCGTTGGGTAGATAACCGATTTTATTTCTGTTGACACATTCTTCTTACCCCCGGCCGTTCGGCGTTGGGTAGATAACTGCTTTTATTTCTGTTGACACATTCTTTTTACCCCCGGCTGTTCGGCGTTGGGTAGATAACCGATTTTATTTCTGTTGACACATTCTTTTTACCCCCGGCTGTTCGGTGTTGGGTAGATAACCGCTTTTATTTCTGTTGACACATTCTTCTTACCCCCGGCCGTTCGGCGTTGGGTAGATAACTGCTTTTATTTCTGTTGACACATTCTTTTTACCCCCGGCTGTTCGGCGTTGGGTAGATAACCGATTTTATTTCTGTTGACACATTCTTTTTACCCCCGGCTGTTCGGTGTTGGGTAGATAACCGCTTTTATTTCTGTTGACACATTCTTTTTACCCCCGACCGTTCGGCGTTGGGTAGATGGCTTCTTTCTTTGGAGTTTGTTCCTGGAGAGCAAAGGGCAAACAATAGAAGCAACTAAAGTCATTTTCTTCAGAAGTTTCAGTTAACTCTGGAACAGTCAAGACAAAGACGCTTAAAGAAAAGCTTAACCAAGTAGACAGAGCAACAGAATGAAAACACAATTCAGTCGGGGGAAAAGGAAACATCAGCTTACCAATATTGTGCTGCAACATGTATATAAGGACATTGCCTTCACGCTGGGTAATTTTGTAACCAGATCTTGGTCTAGGACGTCTAATATTATCAGACATACAGGGGTATACACTTATCCCTATTACTTACGGGGCGGGCGGGGGGGTTTCACGTTGTGCCCTTTTTACATCATTGTGTAGTATATGCATTTATTTTTAATTTCAATATTTATATGACGAAGGATTTTGAGCCCTTATAGGGCATTGTGCACCTATGCATTTCTGTTTTTTTTCAATGATTAGCTAGTGTTTCCTTATGTTGTAAGTTGTCCTCGTTTTATCTTTTTAAGTTTTTTTGTTTCCTTTTTCAGCGATTATGCTTCCATACAAATGTGGTCACTTTACAAACCTACGCTACTAAGTATTCGCTATAACTCTGCTTAATTCTGAACTCATCTTCCTCTTCGATGTCATGTCATCTGAGTTACATACTTTTTGGATAGTTGACACTATTGATGGAAACGGACCGAGGCAACAAGGGCTGTATTTTTGGTATCTGCTTTCCTTTGTGTTTTATATGTGTACTTGCATGGATTATTAGTCGATGGACGTGATTTGATGATGGTGAAGGCTGGGCATTATCAATCGCTTCATTGGCCCAGCCATTAACAAGAGGCTGAGCATACCTGGGCATTATCAGGGTGTTGGTGGGTCTGCCCATAAGCCAGGGCAGAGCATTATCAAGCACCCTTACTGAGCAAGGCAACTGCTGTTCTTTAACACTACTCCGGTGAATGTGGGCATTATCAAGGGCCTGGAAGTCTGGGCAGGCACATTTACTAAGAGTATGTCTGGGCACAGTCACAAGAAGAGTTGGCTGGGCATTGTCAAACCCTGTGGTGACCTGGGCATTATCAACAGCAGAGGAGCCCTTACTGACTCTGGGCGTTATCAATAAACCTCGATTAAATCTAGGTAATATTAAGGTCCTCAGTGTGCAGGGGCCTTATTAAGAACTGACAATAGGTAGCCACACTCTCGTAGAGGATTCTTGGAAAAGAACCGCAAATAAGCCTTGACATTATTAAAGCATTAATAGCCAGTTCTTAGGTGGTAAAAGCCTAAGGGCCTGCAAAATTGAGGAAATGATGGCCTGGGGCGTGCCGACAATGCAGTCAATAGTAAAAAAAATGTTTAAAATGGCTGTCAGATAAATGGTAGCCAGGCCTCTGATGAGCAGAATCCCTCTTCCATTTCCATGCTGTGTGCATCAGCGGCCGGCATGCAGAAAGAAGATGGGCTTTGATGCAGGGAGTTGGGAGTGAAGTGTTGTAGGCGTTGCAGATGAGCAGTGAGTGAGAAGAGGGCGGGGGGCAGTGAGAGGTGGCAGGTGGCTGGAAAAAGGCCTGGGTGAGAGGCCGAGACGTGGACGCTCAGGGTATGCAGCGCAGACTTTTACTAGTACATCAAGCCCATATTCTGCACACCCTGATTGGCCGGCTGACATCCCTGGGTGCTAATAAGATCCACAAGTGACTGCAGGCACAAACAGCAACTGTCTTTATCTGGCCATTTCCAAGACGTCTACTTGAGCCTGTGCATTATCAAGAACTGAGGCTGAACTTTGGAATGGATGCTGCTGTCACATCATGTTCTAATGATGTGATCGCTAGCAACCACATGATATTTTCCTGCAGTGTGATTAGCTATGCTGAATAGGCATTTCCGTGGGGGAAAGAGTGCGGGTGTTCTGCGTCTCGTTGCCGCCATGCTGGATGTGTCAGGAGTGCCGTCAAATACGCTGACCGTGGCCATGCCTCCTCCCATTCAAACCTCCTGGCCACCCCCTCAGGGTGAAGCCCGGGGGCAAAGGGCGTAAGTGTTCTGCATCCTGTTGCCGCCGTGCTGCATGCGTCAGGAGTGCCTCCAGAGAAGCCAAATGTGGCCACACCCCCTCCCACTCAAACCTCCGGCCTCCCCCTGGAGGGTGAAACCTGCGGGGGGAATGGTGTGGGTGTTCTGCCATGAAGACACAACTGAAGTCGCAGTAGGACCTGAGGATTTTTCTGACGCAGTGAATTGCATAGCGGGGCTAACCCCTACTATGGCCCCTTAATAAGCGGCCATAGTATAATAATAACAGTAACATGCATAAATCCCCATACTCTGCTTACCCTCAATAAAAGAGCCAGAAACGTTCTGAAAGTTGGAAACATAATACACTTTATTGGAAACATGTTGGTCGCATTAGTAGAGTCATCATATCGGGCGGCACCAGTCCCGCTCAGGTCTTATGCATGCCTAGCCCAACACATAGACCTATCCCGTCTTAAAAAGTCCCATGTCCAAAACCTGTGAGCCTTCTCACACCAATTCCGTTCTTGTGAGAACGGCCCGCCCTGGTATCCGACTGCCAGTTCAGTCACTCCCATTTGGACAATGGAGCGAACCCAAGGCCACTGCATCGGTTGTTGAGGAGTTCCAACAGTCCCAAGTGGTATCAGTGCCCGTTTCACCCCATCATGATTGAAGCAGTCAGTGGTTGTACCTCACGGACCAGACCGCAGCGTGCCTCCTTCTCTGGGACCGTCCTGTAACTCCGCCAGCGACAGAAAGTATAGTTAGAACATTTTTGTTACCATCACCTATGAGAAGGAAATGGGTTACTACGAGAAAGTAATGCATCAAAACAAGTACAATATTTACACTTCATCAAAACAAGTACCATATTTACACTCTCTCTACTCTGAGTTGTCCACCTGGCAAGAACCCTCTCTTTTCCATTCTTGCCCTTGTCTTCATACAACTTGGGTGGGAGTGTGGTTGCTGCTGCTTGTGCTGGAAAAGAGACCTTGCTCTCTCAGCCCAGGCCATTTATGCCCCTCGAAGGGCCGGCTGTTTCCGTCCGGACCCCTGAGGGCACCTGTACTACACACACCTCAAGGAGGTGAGCCCACGGAGGAGGTGGCCAGAGGGGCGGCCCACTATGTGAGCTGCACCTCTAGCACCCCCTGCGTGGGCTGGTGCAGCTGCTGATTAACTGGGAGAGCGGAAGAGGGAAGCCTGTATGATAAAGCCCTCAGATCGTCTTTCTAATGCTGTGCAATGCCCAAGGAGGTGAGGTGAGCTGGCGGGGGAAGGGAGGGGTGGCACTATATGACTATATCACTGGAAACATTTTGGAAAAAACGGTGGTAGTGATGAGCGGCGGGAGCAACATAACTTGGAAAGCAACATGTGCTCCAATGCCCCCAGTCCTGCCCCCACTGTCACCTAAAAGGAAAATCATAACGCTTAAAAGGAAAATCATTACTGCCCCCTCCTCATGGTCACTGACATGAGCAAAAATGAACAGACCTACCATCAACCTAAATTCACTGGGAGAGGCACACACCCTTATAAGTGAAATCCACCAGTTTTTAGGATCTACTAACGTCTCTGTAAGTCTTGATATCTGGGGAGGGGTGGGGGGACATGGAGCAAGCATCTAAGATTAACAAACTCAATCCAGGCCCTAACGGAAGGGATATTGACATTGTCTGCAACCATGTGCATCAAGGTATGGAGGATGTCTGCCATTCATTGACCAGGGGGCAGAAGAACATATCCCCATGGCCTGTAATAAATCATGTCCCCCGCGGGCGCGGAAAGCCCAAAACCCAATGTTAATGGTACTTCAGTAAACATGAAAGTAATCCCTATGCCTAAATTGACTCCATCCCCACTCCCTGACCGGACCCCCAGCCAGCCCCCACTGATCAATTTTGGAATCAATGGCACCCATTTTTCGGACCCTGCAGCAACAATCTTGTCAACACTGCTCCTCGTTATTCTGGTCCAACACCAATCTCCCTCGCTGATCAAGTTGGGGAGGATGTCCCAGCGGCTCCCTCTTGTAAATGCAATTTTGTCTTGCTCGAATTGGCATCAATACAATTTTAAACTTCTGCTGCTGTTGGAAAAATAAGGAAAAAGAGGAACTGATGGGGAGATTTTGACCAACCATGAGAACACAAGGTGGTTTCTAAATGCCTTGCCAAACGCCCTGCTGTCACCACCTGTACCCAACATCGCACTGTGCGCTATAACGGCAAATCGCAATGTAGTTATTCCGAAGCGCTCCAATAGGCGTAACACCCGATCCCCAGCTACCTCAGGAGAGTGGCATCCGAGCCCCTCCTGCAGCTGTCTGCATGCAGGAGGAGGCGGATGCCGGAATAATAATTTTTTATTCGTCGGAGCAGTTGCTCTTTGAAGATGGCTGCCATGCGTGGCAGAGACCATAGAGTCTGCTACACCTTACAGCCTGCAATGCTCTTCCACCCAAGGTTGCATCGTTGGCTTCCTTTCTGCCCTTCTGATTGGAGGACTACACTCTAAAACTCTTACCAGCCTTCTAGCCAGCAGGCTGGGCCGGCCTCCCCACCTAAGGCCCCCATTTAAGGCCTGCTGCCTGTCTGGGACTGTCTGGGGCTTCCGGCAGCTCGGCGCGTCGCTCTGCTCCTTTTGCACAATGGGTTCTGATACTTTGCTTTTGCCGTCCATGCTTTGGGAAGCCCTGCGCTGCCTGCAGAACCTGCTCCAACCTGAGTACAACTCTGAGACTTACTTTGCATTGGTAAGCCATGTATCATTAACCTACTCTGTCTCCAGTCAAGTGCGCTGTATGCTGCCCCATCCTACCTTACTGACTATACCTCTGCCTCTTGCTGCACACGCTCAATCACCTTACCTTCTTGACTCTAATCTTGCCTTCCTTTTTCCACCCGATACTGCCCAAGTACCAAGAGGCGAGGATTGGTAAGCTGTGTTTATCTTACCTACTGTGATATTTGACAGATGTACTATGCTGCATTTTCCCTACCTAGTACTGCATACTTGATATTGCCCCCATTACATGAGGCGTGCCTTTGCCAGGTTGTGTTTACCTTACCTACTGTGATATTTGACAAATGTACTATGCTGCATTTTCCCTACCTAGTACTGCATACTTGATATTGCCCCCATTACATGAGGCGTGCCTTTGCCAGGTTGTGTTTACATTACCTACTGTGATATTTGACAATATACTATGCTGCATTTTCCCTACCTAGTACACCATATTTAACATTGCCCCCCGTACCATGAGGCAAGGCTCTGCTAGCATGCTGACCTAGACCTATTTTGTCTGTAACGATATACGCATTCCTGCACTTTAATAATGTACCTTGCACTTTCTTTAACTAGCGCCCAGATGCCTGAGGGTTCGGTGCGCTGTAATAAAATAAATCAATAAAATAAATATACAGCTTGAAACTTGAAAGCCATAAGATGAATACAATGCCCTTGGCTCATAATGCCATAAGGGGGCATAACCGTACCATTTGCGCACAAAAGATTACTCCTCACCCACCTTCGCAACCTCCTGTTAGTAGGTTGAAGGAGACCCTAGGTCTAATGCCCCAAGCAGAAAGCCAACGAGAATGTCAGCTAGTGGAGCAGATCATGGGCCAATGAATTACACTGCCTCCTGTAGCAAGGCAACAGCCCCAGGCAGGGGAGGGTCAATGTTCTTACACAGGGTCCCCGAACTTCCCCTGACCTTCACGAAACAAGCAAGGACCTTGTGAATAAGTGTACTTGTTGGATCCGGGCCATCTGAGGCTGTTTATTTGTAACAAGGGAACACATCCTAAGGTGCACCAGGCTGCCCTACAAGGAGGAAGCACCCATGATTATGTCCAAATTGACTTCAGGGAGCCAAGCATGGGAAGAAGTGTACTGGGCTTTTTCAGGAGATGTCACCCACCATAGAAAACTATGATCGCACCTAGAGCCTACCCTGAGGGGCCCATGGACGACAATGCCTCAACCAGCCAGTGCTGGCCCATGGGGTCAAACCAGTGTGGAAAGCAGGGAGATAGCTGGCCTATACCACTGTGACGAAGGAGAGACCAAAGGAACTGTGTTCCGCCTGAGTCTTCAGCATGTTATAGTGCATGGCACATGATTCATTTATTGAATGTGTAATTTGTTATTGTTTGTTTTGTATGTGTTATGATGTACGTTTATGGCCTTATGTCCAAAATAAAGTTACTGATGACTAGAAATGTTGATACCGTAAAAATCCTACCTTGTATAGTGGAATATTGCTAAGTAGGGGGCTTCTGCAATTACCAGATTTGTACACGTTTCATTTTGCAGGCACTCGAGTCTGGACCGTTGTGAGGTCAAATCCAAGAGCTGCATGGAAGACACAGACAGCATCGCCAAGCCTTTTAATTGCACCTTCAAGGTACTGGGAAATCCCATATACATGTTTTAAGGATGGGAAGGGAAGGGAACACAGCATGCTTGAAATGGAAAACCTTTTTACAGGCTTACGGCTAGCCAACCCCAAAGCCATGGAACCCAGCTGCCCCTGCAGGGGGATCATCCACAAAGTCACGCAAGCATTTAAAAAGGTGGTGTGCGATTGTGGTTCAGTTTCGGATAGACGTGTAGCTATGGAATGTGTAGGTAAAGGCACAATGAATGCTCTCTATAGGAGAATTCTAACCACTGAACAGCAATAGGAAGTCAGGTAGACGCTGGGATCATATAGGATTTGAGCGTCCAGAGCAGGTAGGTTGGGTGGCCCATCACTCCTTATTGGCCATCACTTTTTATGCTCCTGTTTCTTGTTCAGGGGAGCTGCAGGAGTAAGATACCGCAAGCTGCCCCGTTTCACTCTCGAATTTACAGTCCCTTGTAGATATTGGAAAAAGGAAAACTACAAGTTCCAGAATGGAAAGAAACAACGAGGACAAGGATAGGCTCCATATTCCTGAAATTAGAGGAACTCAGGTCTCTGAGGGCTATGAGGCTGTCCATTGGCTCGAGCCAATGGGCTGTGTCTTAGAACGATGTGGTGTGTGTTGTAGGAATGCGCATCCCCTGGGCGTGCTCTGTGATCGCTGCATGTGGGATAGCTCGAGTGAGCACTTTGGGCTGTTGTGATGGCTGTGGCTACTCGGCCCACCTTGCATCTTTACATCCAACATTGCAGATCCAGAATTTGGGCTTCTTTCCTGTGGACGAGATGGCGATAAAAATAACGATACCCGTGGCCACGCGAGGAGGAAACCGGCTTCTGATGCTCTCTGACTTCCTTGTGGATCAGGTAAGCCTGAAGAGCAATGCCAACCGCATGATCGGCACAGTGACATCATGCGAGGGGGGCCTTAAGAAAGGGCTTTGTTTAGATACTATCCCCTGAAAACACCCACCTACCCATTATCCTGGTCACTAAGACCTTAAAGTTGCATGATACAAAAAATATTCCTTTATGTTGAACATGAGCCCAATCACTGCAATACCAATCCTGCTAGTTAATGATGAAACACTGCTTCTGCGTGTCAGGTAAGGTCTGCTCACCATTTCATCTGCAAGAAAATGTTATTGCTAATATTGCACTCAAGGTTTGCCATGGGATGCCTGAACTTGAAGGTTCCTTTCTCCATGGGCAAAAGTTGGACTTCGCGTGGCGGTCTAGTTCTCTCAGTTGCTATTTCCAAAATGTATCACCTTGTTCTTCCGTTTACCCCTCACCATGCAGACCACTGCACATTTGCTTTGTATTCAAATGCTACATACATGTTGATTGTACAGAAACAGGGACATGTTCCATGTGTGTACTTTGCCCGATACACCCACTCAGAGATATGCGTGTAAACTTCCAGAACGGTCTAAATATCGTTTGCCGTTTCTACTTTTCAGCAGCGCCGCCATCAGTGAGTTGCCTTTTTCCTGGTGGCCCGTTGCCTTCTCTCTTAGAGCGCCTTTCTTTTGATCCCTTTGCTGCAGAGGCTTCATAGCAAACGCTTCCGCTCAAGGTTTGCCTCAAGTGTGAGACTCCAGACCGGTCGGGCAGGTCTACAATCACCATTTAGTTCTCGGTGCAAACCAGAGTGAAAATGCATCCCTATCAGTCTGGTCTCTTCCTCAGGGACAGTCCAGCACCAAAGTGCTAGGCAATTCTCTTCTGAACAAGGGTACCAAGGCAACCCCAGACATGCGTTTCTACCTTGTTGGGCACCATCAGTGAAGTGTGGCTAACGTGCTGTCTTTGTAGGCACAAAGAGTGAGGGGTCCACTTTCATCCTTATTAACGCAGGAAGAACCCCTGTGCTTTTCAACATTTAACCCAACTGTAAGAGTCCCTCTACTGAGAACGAACTGGGCAACATCACCTTTTCTATGGAATGGAGTCCACGCCAGATGGTCTACAATCACATTTTAGTTTTCTGTGCCATGCTACAAGAGATTATCAATTTGTATATCAGTCTGGTTTCACCCACAAAGACAGCCCTCTTCAAGGGCTGTGGAATTAATTGGTTCCATGTAGTAATATCCCCACATAAATATCGCCATACAAGAACGGCGCCATATTTTTCCGGCAATATTAACCCATTAAACCTGCAGGGGACACCCCCACAACCCCCATATTATTTTACCCCAAAAATCATCCTTGCTAATAATATCACCTATGGCCGTTCCCGACAACCATATAAATGGTGATACTATTGGTGAGGATAATATTACCTGATATGTCAGATGGAACCTTCACAAGCCCAATGTTTGCAGAGAGACACAGGGATATTTACAGCACACTAAGAATATCTCAGAGGGAATCACTGACATTGTCCTCTAAGGGGTGGGGCGTATTCTGTTGCCGATAAGACTTGCACTTCCACTATGAGAACTCTTGATCAGTGCTATGGTCGCTTATCCCGATCTAGGAACAGGGTTCCGACCCTTCCCGTGGAGCCCAAACTCTTGTCCCAGAATTCCATGAGAGTCCTAAATCCCCCTCTGAAGAACTAGTTCACTACTTCCTTACCCTTTCTCAATCGAAACTCGCAGCAATGAGGGCTTACAGAAAATACTCAGACCAAATCGAAACCCTGGGGTAAGTGACTCGGGGTTCCTTGTGCCACATCTATTTCAGTCCTGTGCACCTGATGGCTTCCTATTGGATGATACCATAACATTGCGACCAAAAAGCTAAATATTTGATTTGAGAAGGGTGGTCTCATACCTGTACTCTGGTGCACGTATGTGTTCATGCAACATAAATTCAATTATACCAGGTGTGAAAAGGCTGGCTTCATACTTTCAAAGTGCCACCTAACCAGCCAGTTATTTTTAGTTAACACTATTTGACTAATTATACAAAATATACCACATATAACATTCACATCCAGTACAATCATCTTCAAAAGTGCAATAAAAGACCTCATAGTGAAGTCCTGCTCTATTTAGGTCACTTTGTAGGGCTCTGCCATTGCAGGTGTGCCTTGCAAACTATCCTGGTAGGCAGACGCATGGTAGATCGGGGAAGCCCTGTCAAACCAAGCAGTCCTGTCCAGCTGTTTAAGATACTACCTGGACAGAGTTACTCTAGAATACCTGGGTATAGATCACTCTTACGGAGAGCCTGTATTATCAGAAAAGTGTATCTTGACCCTTGTAATGCCAATGTGGACTGAGATACAGATGACTGGCCACTGCCAGCCAATAAAGCCCCATCGCTGGCCGAACTACAGAAGATCGGGAGGATAGATCAGGGGCAAAGTGCTTGCCTTGGAAGCAAGACGACACAGAGCAACACAGTTTTGATTCCTGGGTCCGCACTAAGAAACCTCTGGGTATTAAGCGGGTTATAAATAACCTATCATACGTCTTTACTTCAGAACTCACCATAATCAGCAAGCATTGAAGGCACTGCAACAAATGGAACTCCAAGAGTAAATTTACCCGGAGGCGAAGCAGAGAATGATCCGAGTTGCAAGGCAATGTGCTTCAGAGCCCAGGCCTCTTATACACCACTACCACAGGGCATGAGTCAATAGTACGTGTGCCCCTCAGGAGCCTGTTTAAAGTGCCTTCATTACTTTGCCCGTGGCCAATAACTAACTACTTGACTGCAGTTCCTCACACTACACATAAAGAAAAACAGACCTCATCTTACTTTAATGTGGGCAGTAGTATGTGCTATACGTGACTGCGGCACCACCGTCAGCATTCAGGAATGTGACACTCAGTTTCCATGTATCCATGCCTACTCTTCCTCCAAGAACAGTTGAGCTCAGTACTGCACGGATAGTTACCTTCCATGCCACTTAGACAATATGCATATGTTTAAGAGCAATTGTCTTCTTTTCCCTATGGCCATGTTCAAGAAGGACAAGGCCCAGAACAGACTATAGCTCCCTTATTTATTGTCCTGGAGGATAGGGGCAAGTGGCTGTTCGGGGTTTCGCTTCTTCTGCAGCGAGGTGGGTAACAGAAAACATAATCTATAATAACCTCTATCAAGCTCAAGGAAATCACTCAATGTATCCAGGCAGCTGTGAGAAACCCAAGGAGAGGCTTAACTAGGGAAGTATCATCTTCTGCCTGGTTTCTGGTTGGTAATCGCACGTCATATAGTTGGGAATGCAGCTTTTCATACATGAGAGGATCAATATGTTACTCACATTTCAGAGCACTGGCCCTACAAACTCTCATCCTTCGACCCCAACTCACGCCCCGTCAAGATATGACATTCAGCCAGCTGGTTAGCTTTAGGACCAAGAGGAGAACATTGCAAGGGATGTCGGGGGACAGTGATAGTTCTAGTCCACATCAGAAGGATGCTTCTTTAGGACCGCCAATGTTTACAGCTCTCTCCCTTCATCTCCACCTCTGATCTGCTCAGCTTCAGGATTTGCAGTACAATGTTTGGTGTGTCCTATGATTCATTTGAATGTGCAGTGGTAAAGTGTACCACCTGTCCCAACATGTTGGTTGTTCTGGCAGCGGGGTTCCTTCCCTGAAGACCATAAAGACTTTGCCAAAACTTCCTGGCTCTGTCCAGCCATAGCTATAATACTGAAGCTCTCAACCTCTAGCCTGAAGGTCCCACCGATGCCTATGTTGAAGGCATTCTGGAGAACATGGACTGCTTGAGAGTCTTACAGCTAGTTCATGATCCTCTCATGATCTTGCTTGAAACATTGACCTCTGTTTTTCCTTAACTACTGAACCTGCGATCTTGGAATGGTGCCCGCTCGCTTCCTACAATCACCTTCTTTGACTTGCTATTAAACCCATGTCTACGCTATCCTGCAAACCATGTACATGGTCCCGAGTGCCAATACATCCACCACGAGCTCTTCTTTTCAGTCTTCCACTTCCATCCAAACTCCAACCTACTCTTCATCTTTGGCAACCTGGGATTTCTTGACAAAGTTTGTGTCACAGGCTGTACACAGATTGACCCCTTTAATACGCTACACGGCGAAACAAACTAAATCGGAAGTCAACCAGTGGTTCACAGAGGACCATAGACAACTTCAACACTGTGGCAGAATACTCAAGATACCCTAGAAAATGAATACATCCTCCACAGAGTCTCCTGACAGATCTAGAAAAGACGTTACAAAACTGCTATAACAAGTGCTGCAAAGAAAGACTATTTCCCAGAAATGACCACTGCAGCTGACAAAGCAACCAAAGAATTATTCATGGTTTTGCAAATGTTGCTATCAGTGATGTGTAGCGTGTCTATGCCTCCTCTGTCACCAAAACTCAGTATCGACCTGCTAGAGTTCTTCCATGAGAAGATTGTGACACTACATTTAACCTCTGTGCCATTTCATCGCTGCCATTCCCTCAACACCAAAAGTAGAATCCTCTCGACCGTCATTCATTCCCTTTGCCTCAATGTCAAGTGAAGAAATCTTCAAAGCTCTCAGACACTTCAAACCCTCCTCTCCTGACATGCCTCTTTGTGACACCAGGGTCAGAACGCTCGATGCAAGATTTCCCCGATTGTGACAGATGTTAGCAATGCCTCACTTAGCAAAGGGAGTTCCTCACGTTTTTAGAACACATAATTGTCGCACCATTGAGCAAGAAGCTAAACGCTGATCTGATGTGTACTTAACCACTGCCGATCTGCCATGCATGGCCAAAGTCTAAGAAACAATGGTTGCCAGCAGCTCATCAAATAGCATGTTTTCAGAATTGACTATATTATTTATTTATTATGCTTTATTCAGATAATACATACATAAAACACAACACCAAAAACATCAATAACAGCATAATATAATAATCAAAAGTTAAAATCAGACAGGAAAAATCATTTCATATGCAAATCTCCTGTGAAAAAATGCAATTCTCAGTGCAGCAATTCATGGTATCTAATATATGGATAAACCACATTACACAGTTAGATTCCTGTCCACATGTCCATTGTGACAGTGCCAAGAGCAATCTAAGAAATCAGACACTGCATGGATCACCTCCAAATCATTAGTTGATCTTAAAAATACTAATGTTCAAATAAAGATAATAGCTGCTGCTTGATAACATACAGAGTAAGAAACTTTTCCCTAAAAGTCTGGCACAGCTAGTATAGCTCAGTGGCAACCACTTGTCTTGGAAGTAAGATGACGCAAAGCAACACAGGTTCGAATCCCGCATCCATGCTTAGAAACCTCTTTGGTATTAAGTGTGTTATAAATACCCAATTATTACTATATGCCATAAAAAATGCTGAAAAATAATTCACTATTACTCTGATTTCTGCCTCAGATGGGGACCAAGGAAACGATCTTGGATGGGAGGAGCTGATCTACATCAGTGATAAAGAGAAAGTCCACCCTCAGTTCCTTCTAGGCCTATCAGCAGCCTTCAACACTAGTATTCCTGATATTCTTATAAATCCATTGGTGCTGCATGACCTGCCCTCGACTTATTCAAATGATTCATGTCAGACATGAGCCATCAACTGAGATTTGCCCATTTCACCTCCAAAACCAAGAAGCTATTCCTTATTCCAGATCCTGTATAGAAATGGATCCTTCGGTAGTCATCTTCAACAAACCCACAACATAATTGGGTTGCACATCTATGCTGCCAACGCAACGCTACACATCAATTTGGAAGAATGGGTGGGCAACCATCAGTCTTGTGTGTCTTCGACATGGGCAAGCCTGAATGGTGTCGAATTGTCTATGCCTCAAAACCTCTGAGACCGAGGTTCTAATTACTGGTATGCCCACTATGGCCGTGCTACTGTTTGAGTGGCCATCTCTATCAGGCCATTGTCCGAAGCCTACACTTGAACATCATAACGTGGGTGTTGCACTGAACACTGGCTTTTTTTCCAAGAAGATTGATGCAGTTAAATAAAATCAACTTTTTTTCACCCATGTCTCATCGAAGATATCCCCCCTCCTCAAACCAATCGCACGATTTCTACAGGAGATGCAATGTTCTTGGCCAGGCTCGACCGGTGCGATGGGATCTATTCAGGCCTCCAAGCAAAAGCACTGCAGAACCTACAAAGGGTTCAGAACTATGCCGCAGGATTTAGCTACGCCTGCGATATAGTCACTACATCCCACCTGCCATGAATACCTCACACTCGCTGCCCATAAACTATGGGATTAGATTAATGATTCTCTGCCTTTTGCACAAAGCTTTCGATGGTCCTGTGGCGGTATGCACCCAAAAACTCTTCCCACATCATCAGCTGGCCAGACGCGAAGGTTTGGCTGCCCAAAACCTTCTTGCCGGCCCGCCAGCACTGATACAAGGATTTTGGGTGTAAACCCATGCATTATCAAGGCTCCTCTATCGAACAATGTCCCCACCCCTTAGAGCCAGACCACCTACATTTCAGAAGAGATTTGAAAACATTCCTTTTCTGTCTAGTGTATCCACCTTGGAAAGTTCCCCATCCAGGTGATTTCATGTTACACCCACACATCCTGTAACCTCTTCTTGCTCTTTTTGTTCTCTGAAGCTGTTGCTTGGTGAAATGTTGCACATTACAAATAAAGAACATACATAAATAGATAAATATGCCAACAATCATGGTGTTTTATCTAGCTTGCTCATTACATTTACAATGAAGGGATGAAAAAGGTATGGGGCATTCAGGGAAGCGTGGGCTTTTAATTTAATAGTTTTTTTATAATGCGCCCAATACCGTAACTGAATTCGGTCTTTAAGTGCGGATTCGGGATTCGAACCTCTGTTGCTCTGCGTGGTCTTGCTTCCAAGACCTGTGCTGTCCTCAATTCACTTTGCTGGTCATGCCAGACGGATTTGACATGTGTTACCTCTATCGCTCATGTCAATGAGCCCAGGATTGTAAAACTGTAAGGAATGCTTCTGTGCCATATCACTCACCTACAATGATTTATTTCTATTCACAGGAGAATGTCACCTGCAACATTTGGGGAAACAACACCGAATATCAGCGATATCCCACAGATGAAGACCTGTCTTCCTACCAGCAACTGGTGCGGTACCTCCATGAAACCTCTGCCCTTCTTCTCCAGTTCTACTGTTTTATTAACTCTTGAGCAATCAAACATCAATTTCCAATAGTTCGTAGGCAGTGTTTCCAAGGTGCATACTCCGTAACAAAAACATGCGCGCGCATTGATCCGCAGTACTTCATACTCAGAGGCACAAATATCTAAAACTATTCAGAATCAGAGGCGCACACACTTTTGTGACTATAGAAATATTGTCTTGGTTGCTTTGGCCTAATTTTCTAGTTCTTTTAGAGACTTGGTTCTTCCCCTCCCCTTTTAAATTGAATTTTCCTGACTCATAAAATGTTCCATTGACATTTCAGGCAGTCTTCTCCACATGTTGATGTATTCAATGAATTCCATCACATCTGTCTTAAATATTTCTTGGGACTTCAGGTCAGCCCTGACTACTTCGACTCCTAGGCGTCTGTCCTTTCAGAAAACGCAGCACAACCAAAAGCTCCAACCTACCCATCTGGCAGTAGGCCCTGACTACTTAATGGGACATTCCCAGATGTGTCCTCATCTGAGCGCTCATCAGAACGTGAATTCATGTTGTGACCTTGAGAACCCTAAGCCCTTTAAGACCATAGTACCCCAAGGAGCACTGTCTGTGCCAGTTGCTTGGCACAGCTGGCTGTGTGTGCTCCACTGGTTGGCGTCAGCCTTTGAATAATTTTAGTGGGGGACAGCCCGCTGTACCCAAGGGCCCCCTGTAGGGAAACTGTGTGTAAAGGCCAATTTCCAAACAATATTCCTAAACTGAGTAACCAGCCTAATAATGTTGCATAATAGGTTGCTCCTTGGTGGAGACTGTTGCTACCACACCGCATGGGTATTTCTGCTCTCAGCTACTCCTTAAAACCCAATGCAGGATAGGTGGCGGGATTGTGCAACACACTAGTCTTCTGTACTGTGTACCATGACTTTGCACACGGTTTGGTCATGCTTGGCACACCTCATGTTAATCATTTCTTCTCCTTGAGTGCTTTGCATGTGTGTGTATTTTACCAGTGTTGTTTTCAGGTTTGTGCACGTGCTGATATTCACATTTTGAGGTGCCAGAGGCAGCCAGGAAACGGGGAGCTTTCCTGAAAGCTCAGGGGGGGCTTAGACCAAAGTAAGTCACACGTCATGTGCCACAATATGCCGGTGCCCCAAAGTCTGCAAGTCTTGGGTAAGGGCGAATTACACGCTAGACATTGCTGCAGCCTGCCCAGCTATTGAGAACCTGCACCCCGGAAGAGAAACCTCTACCCTTTCCTGCAGTCCCCCTCTATGCTACTGCATGTGTACCGCCTCCTATAACGTACACCTCAGAGTGCATTTTCAGTACGTTTTGAGAATCTGCTGTGACGCAAGCGAGCAGGGCCCAAAAAACACCACTCTCCTATGCTTTTTTTTCCAGAACCATAGCAACGCCGACGTGGTTTCCATCGACTGCAACGTCAAGCTGGCCTCCAACGAAGAAGTCACGTTCCTCCTGCAGGGCAGTCTGTGGCTGAAGTCCTTGAAGGCAGTAAGTAGGCCCCAGGCTCCAGGAACTCCGCGCGCACGCGCACTCGACTGGGCAAAGCACACGAGCACTTCCACAATCCTCACTACTGCGCATGCACTTTAGGGACTGCCTCCCTTCATCCGGTAAAGACAAAGGATGCGTTCTGCAGAAGTCACGTTGAGGAGTCAGTCTCATAGGTGCAACTCTCATCCTCAAACAATGAAATACACAGACTGAACAGCTAGATATTTTAAATAAAAACCTTCTTCGGGAATTCCTTAGTGCTTGAGTGCAGGCCACCTCCTTAAAAGAACCCTTAAGAATTGTTCTTTCGATATTAATTTTAAAAAGTCATAATGCAAGTGTCTGAGATCCAGTCCGCGCAAGAGAGGAGCAGGTGTGGCATGGGCCATGTTATTTATTTAATCTCTGGTACTAGGTCTCAGGAAGACAGCTCAGTGGCAACATGCTCGCCTTGGAAGCAAGACGACATGGAGCAACACAGGTTTGATCCCCGGGTCTGTGCTTAGAAATCTCTGGGTATTAAGCACGTTATAAATAACCTATCATATCATATGAAGTAGACTTAACCACTCTGCTCCTACATATATGAGAAACCTTTGAAAAACTGTGAACAGGAAACTCTGCACGAATACTCATTGCATTGCCATTGCATTGCTAGTAGACAACAACCACTACCATTCAATTACTGGGGACCCACACACCCCTATGATAGGGTATCTATCCCCTGTAAGTTATCAGCGGGTACACCTGATAATTCTGCACCGAGACCCGCACCCACACCCAGATCAGTGCACCTGAATCTAGACTTGCAGCACCCTTGCGGTATTCCACACCCTAAGCACACACCCATATTCCCAGCAAAACCATTCACTTTATACAGTTATATGGGTGTGTTTGTGCCCAAAGGAAACAGCTTGCTCCTTTCACTGCACTAAAAAGATTCAGGCCACATGAATGATAAAACTACTACTAGCTGCATCCCCTTGGGTTTCGAGAGTCCAAAGCCCAGACTGGGGAAGTACTTGTCCGGCACACATATGTCACCCACATGATAAAAGCATGATATTTTGCAGACTGCCTCCTCCCCTTTACCTGCTCATCGACGGGACCTCACATGTATACACATCCAATGGAATTCAATGCTATGCTACTTATGTAGCGAAGAGATTGTGTAGAGAGTGAAGAGGAGGAGAAGAGAGAAAGAAAGCGGCAATGAGGAGACTGAGAGGTGGAGGAGAGGGTGTAGAGTGGATTTGGAAGAAAGGGTGTGGAGAGGAAGCTGAGAATAGGAGATAGAGTGGAGAGGAGGCAGAGGACAAGAGAGAGCAGAAAGGCAGAGGGGGTGACAAAAGAGAGAAAAGGGCAGGAGGTGGAGAGGAGAATAAGAAAAAAGAGAGCCAATGAGGTGAAACATGAGGGGGAGGAAGGCAGAAGAAGAAAGGCAACACCATTGAGACCCAGGGCCCCCAAAAGATCCGCTCTTCATAAAGAAGGTGGCTAAGAGACTTGCTGGTTAGTTAGATTACCCAGGAGTGGAAAGTCATCCATTCCCTGGGGCCAAAACAGTATCAGAAGATCTAAGCGTCCACATTGTTCTCAAGGGATGCAAGACTGAGAAGACACAGTAGTTCGAAACACAAAAGTGAGCAGTTTGCTAACCTGGCAGTAAGAACATCATTTAAGGCTGGTCCCAGACCATCATGTGACCATAATAGATGTGCTGCTTATGATAGTGCACACATAGTAAAGGGGACTTGGACAAAACAGCAGAAGACATTAGATATCCATGTTTTTATCACTGATAAAAGTTAGGCTGGCGCTGAATTATTTTCAGGCGGTAGGAGACAGACAATGGGCCTCATTACGACTCAGGCGGTAAGGGGTTTACGGCAGCGTAAACAGCGCCGACCCTTACCGCCTGATTCCGAGGTCCCTTAGCGCCATGGCGGATTTAACACCTGCTTTTAGCAGGTGTTAAAATCCATGGCGCTAAGGGACCATGTTGTTAATTACGCCACCGTAATTTACGGTGGCGTAATTAACGCCTTCCCCACTCCCATTATGCCCTATGGGGCAAAAATGGGAATGGGGAAGGGTAAATGGGGATTGGGGTCTTACCGCCCCGCCGACCTCGGAATGGGGCGGTAAGTCCGCCAACCACCATGGCGTAAACATAGTTTACGCCATGGTGGTAAAGGTACGACCCAGGCGGTAACTTACCGCCTGGGTCGTAATGAGGCCCAATATGACAAAGAGGGTCTACACTCTGTGCAGTTGGACCCTCTCCCCATGGGTTCCCTAGTACATCTATATATAGTGTACCTTAGCCGGAGTCTTAAATCTCCTTGTTGATGTCTGCCAGCAACTTATTATGTTGTACGTCTGACCACCTCTTTCATGTCAAGGTTACAGTCCACTATCCTCTTGTTTACCCTGTAAAGGAAACAACCTTGATAAGGCTGTGTTCAACTTCATACTACTCTTCCCATATCCTCGAGTCTTACCTCTTACAAAACTGGCATGGCCTGATCCCATGGTGATGTATTGGGTCAGGAAATACTTTCTTTACTGATTTTGGGTCACTGGTGAGCTGAAACACACACATGCAGCCCTTATACTCAATATCTCTTGTTCAGTAGCCACTGTCACTGAGTACTGGTAGATATAATAATGATTATTTTATTTACTTACATATGAGGGGTCGATAGCAATTATCCCAGTGGGAAGATTTCTTAGGCTCAGTATAAGGGCAACAGGACAACAGGATCCAAGTTCCTACGATGGAGTCCTGCAAAGAACCCCCACCAAACCTATATTTTTGACAAAGAGTCACATTCGGGGCTTAAATTAAAACATTGAATGGCACAATGTGACCTGAAGCACAACTGTGGTGTGTTATATGGTTCCGAACATACAAAGTTAATGTGGAGTGGTTGGAAATCATCCTGTGTTATGGTTCCAAATATACAAAGTTAAAGTGGTGTGGTGTCATCACTGTGACATTTGGTGCCTTTACTGAGAAGATGATTTGGTGATTTGTAGAGGCATAACAGTAACATGACAGAACATACGATATATGTGCGGGAATACCATGAAGGTACTCCATGAAGAAGTGTGATCCAGTTATTGTAGAGTAAGTGCCTCCTAGTTTTGAGGAGTTTAGGAAATGATGGATGTCCTATATGAGAACAAGCCCTGTTGAATAGATATGGCCGTTGCATAGCCATACATTACAATAGGGATACATTGGTTCCAAGACGTGCCTTTCCATCTATGCCCACTGCAGGACGTTCATGATAGATGTGGACATGTGGTGCTCCCTTGTCCATGGAAAGTGGGTTGGATCACGGTACTGCAGCATGATGACGTCATCGCGCACTGCGAGTGTAAAAATGCCAGCGTTTTACAACGATACGCTAGTTTCTTGCAGAGTTTGATTTCACTTAAAGAAGGTAAGGAGATTGACATGGGATATTAGATCAGATCAGGGTGTTCTTACTTGGCTATATTCACCATATGGTGGGAGTCCTTTGCAGGACTCCATCTTGGAAAGGTGGATCCTGTTGTCCTTATACTGAGCCTAAGAATTCTTCCACTGGGATAATTGCTATCAACCCCTTTGTTTTGTTTTTCAAATATGGTGCTTTTAAGAAATGTGCTGTTTATGGTTGGAACAACACATTCACTCGAAACTCTGAATCTGGCACAGAGATTGTTATCTCAACTGATGAGGAAAGGTTACACAGCCCAATCAAGGGGCAATTCATTTAGTAGACTGTATCTAGAAGTTTTAGTTTTCGGACACTGAGGGCTTGTGATAAAGTAATGAAGAAAGTTGAAATTCTTCCCTCCAGTTCCCAGCACCACCATTCTGAATTGGAGGGGAGAGGTCATGCTTTCCAGCAGCAAAAGCTGCAAAAATCTATCCTTTTGATAGGAACATGTGCAGCATTGACACTGCAAACATTTCATAAAAGACTACCACTTCTCTAATTTAAGAACATTTTCTTAAACTTTCAGTAAATTAGAAAGGTGATGCTGCAGTCTAGGAAATGCTATTTTTTATAAAGGGAAAAAGTGTGCAGTAGGGTTTGTTTGTTTGTTTGTTTTATTATTTATAATGCGCAACATACCCTAGGGTAACAGGGCGCAGCAGTTACATGAATATGCGAAGCTTAGTTACA
Organism: Ambystoma mexicanum; assembly: GCF_040938575.1. NCBI lineage: Eukaryota > Metazoa > Chordata > Amphibia > Caudata > Ambystomatidae > Ambystoma > Ambystoma mexicanum. The sequence continues at coordinate 1,019,627,506 of NC_090934.1, forward strand.
CAGCATTAATATTTACATACAGGTACAGGAATAAAAATACAAGAGATACATACAACTTACTTACAATAGCAGAATATATAGGTATGGGTGGTAGTAGGGTGGGTGTGTAAAGGTATACAGTTGGGGAGAGGGGTAGTTATAGCTCCTTGTAGAGGGTCCTGAAGGTTTATTGCATTTGATGAGCATTCGCTTTCAACCACAGGATAGTGTTGGTCCTAAAGTTTTGGTAGGGAAGGTCAGTTCTCAATGTGGGAGATGGGGAGTTCCACAGTTTTGCTGCTTTCACCGGGAAGCTGTTGCCACCGATTGAGGAGCGATTAAAATTAGTGATAGAAAGGCAGTCTTTATAGGCTATTCTAGAGGGTCTCAGGGAGATCTGTCTATGGAATCTGTTGACCAGGTAGGAGGGCGCAGCGTTATTAAGGGATTTGTGGGTGAGTGACAAGGTTTTTAGTTGGATTTTATCCTTGGTTGGGAGCCAGTTATTCTGTCGGCTACTCTCAGAGATGTGGTCTCTAATGGAGATGCCCAATGCCGCTCCAAGGGCATTATTTTGTAGAGTTTTGATTTTTCTAATGGTAGCTTTAGTTTTCCCAAGATAGAGGGAGTTGCAATAATCCAGGCGAGACAGGATGAGGGCTTTGGCCACGGTAGTGCAGCCAGAGTCAGATAGAAATGGTTTTCTGTGTAGATAAGTTTACACGTGTAGGCCGTGGAGGACGCTAGAGATTTAACCTGTTTGGCAAATGAGAGTTTTGAGTCAAGGTAAAAGCCTAGCGTTTTTACCTCATGTCCTACTTTGATGCTATTGCCATCAATTGTGAATGAAGAGTAATCAGGTCCTAGTTTATTTAGGTCGGAGGTAGTGCCCAGGATGATGAGTTCAGTTTTATCATCATTCAGGCATAGTCCATGCGTGGCCATCCATGCCTGGATGATGATGTACACCACCAAGGCCAAATCCTTTTCATAATCCCCAGAAAGCAGGAGGAGGATCTGGGTATCATCTGCATAGTTAGTGTAGGTGATACCGAGATGATCCAGATCATCGAAAAGGGGCTTGGTAAAAATGTTGTACAATGTAGGTGAGACACAAGAACCCTGGGGCGAAAAAACCGTCATGGTTCTACCATTTAGGACGGATGTAATCCAAGTAATTGCCTTATCAGAAAAGTGTGCAGCATAGTTGAGATGGTTGCATAAGATAGTGCGATCGACCAAGTCGAATGCGGCCGAGAGGTCTAGGAGGGGGAGTAGGGCAGCTTTGCCGTTATCTCTATACTCGTCAACTCGGGTCTTAAGGTCGATAAGTGCTGTCTCTGTTCCGTGTTGGGGACGGAAGCCTGATTGTCTGGCTCCTAGTAAATGGTGTACTTCCAGGGGTTTTTTGATTTGTACATAGGCAACCTTATCCAGAATTTTTAGGAGGAAGGGTACTGTCGTGATTGGCCTGTAGTTGGTCAGAACGGATGGGTCGAGAGTAGGTTTTTTTAGAAGTGGAAGTACCCAGGATTGTTTAAGATTGGTGGGGATGGTGCCAGTGGAGAAGGACGCATTGACAAGCTTCGTAATGAAAAGGGAGAGGTCTCGGGCTGCATCCTTGATAAGCTGTGCGGGGCAGAGGTCGCCCTGACAGTTAGATGGTTTCAAAGACAGGATGATTCTTTCCACTTCCAGGATGGAGACTTTGGAAAGGTGAATTGGGTAGATTCATTAGCAATCGTGCTCTCAATTGTTTTAGATGGGGGAGAGTCATTCAAGGAAGCTCTTTTACTGGACATCTTATGTTGTAAGGTGGATATTTTGTTGGCTAATGCATTTTGGATCTCTGAACACCATTTTTTGTCTTTAATGCATGTGTCAAGCGGTTCTATGGGGGTCTCTATTTCTTTGAGGGTAGAGAATAGTTCCTTCATATTGGATTTGGCTTGGGATATGCGTGTGTCAAAGGAGATTCGTTTTGCTAGGCATATTTCTTTTTTATAGAGGGATGAAAGTTTAGTGAGTTTGAGTTTATTGGCTGCTGAGGGTAGTTCTTTCCAGGCGGCCTCGCAGTTTCTTTTTTGTTGTCTTTGGTTTTTTAGGAAAGGCGTAAACCATTTGCTCAAGTGAGTTTTAGGCTTACTTGGTCTGAGTTTGGAGGGGGCAATCAGGTCCAAGGAGGTGGTCATCATTTTATTATATTCTTCAACCAAGATCTCAGGATCCGTGTTATCTGGGAGCGTGTTGAGAGTAGGGAGTAAGGCCGGGATAAGCCTGTCCACAGTAATGTTCTTTTTATTTCTGGTTAACGTAGGTGGAGCCCTGATAGCTGGTAATGGCTGTGGTCTATTGGTGGAAAGCATGAATGACACGAGGTGGTGGTCGGTCCATGCTAGAGGTGAGATAGAGAGGATATTGGCTTGGCAATTGTAGTCTGCCACCCAAGTACTTGTGTAGAACTTTTGAGGTTACTGGACAGAATGGTGTTGATGTCATCCTCGAATGTTCCGCGAGGGCCTGGGGGGCGGTAGATCAAATGGATATTAAGGGTTTGAGCATTGGCGAGTGGAACTTTAACAGGTAGCAGTTCACCATGGTCCTTTCTCGTCGGCCTGCTATCACTGTTTCATCTTGTGCAGTGTCTCCAAACACTGTCTCCTCTCCTGTGATCTTTTCGGCTTCCACGGCCTAGTCTGCAATGAATACCTGCTCTTCTCAAGAGCCTGGTGCTTCTCTCCCACTCGGAAAGTGAATGAAGTTGGAAGAGCTTTCACCCGAAGTGGATAGTCCCTTCCTTAATCGCACATTTATATTAGCTATGTGGATAACACCCCTCGGCTTTCTTCTATATCCAGCAACAATTTATCGTATATGGAGCTCCCCAGAGCAGATAGCCCAATAAAATGGGCTCTAATTAAATATGCTTCCTCTGCAATAGTATCTTCATTGTGCACTTGTGCTGGAATCTCTCAAATAATGGGATTTAAGCACACGGTCTGCTGCAAGCAAACCGGTAGAGTTCCTGATCCATCTGACCCTCTTCCATCCACCCTAATGCACAACATTCACAGCAGTATGCATGCACACTCTACTGAAAGATCTTGCTTGCGGGCCACGTCTGACCACCCTATTGAAAACCTTAAGACTGGCAGAGAAATCATTCGTTGGGTCCCTGACTTTTTGGATTTGGATAACTATTGACAACACACTCAACTGGATTCCATTAAATGGATTTGTTGGAACACTCTTGGCTACCGTTCATTTTTGTGCACCCTCAGAGCACTGCTCTTATTGCATTTAGTGGAGTTTTTATTTTACAAGAAACCTGGTCCACCAATCCATTCATCATTGATGTTTACAATATCTTACATCGTCCTGCTAGTCGAGGAACCGAGGAATGCCCCGTGAGAGGCCTTGCAATTGGAGCCCAATCTACTTTCAATTTAAAACCTTTTTGTGATGACATTACCTCTCTTTATATCTTCTCTGTTATCTTTTCTGACTCAATATCTATAAACCTCCTGGGGGTTTAGTCACTAAAGAAATTCAGCTATCTATTAATAACATGCTCCACAATTGGATTTAATTTTTCCGAGTGATAACGTTGTTGTAGAAGGCGACTTAAGCACCTCCTTACTATTACCATCCATTCCACTGTCATTGAATGAAATATATTATGGCATGTGTTGGGCAACCAACTCCTCATCATCTGGGGGTGTCTCGGGATGGGACAAACTCCTCAGTATATTCGATCTCTTATGTCTGTATCACAAATCCAGTAGCACAAGAACGACACATTGTACGGAACGACATATTGTACGTGGACAAACAGCAAAAGCTCCTCTTGTTTGGATTATATTTTTGTGGACAGGAAATTTTGGGAATGCTGCGCCACTTTGTATACCTCATTTACTCTCCTTAGTGACCATCCTATAAACTCTCTCCCCTCAACATTACCCATTTCAACTCTCATATTACTGTAAATGTCCAGGGGAACCGCATTATTTGGAGCAGTAAGTACGTTTCAAACATCAATAACTTTGTGCGAGTAAACGAAACGTTTCTCTTACAGTGGTTGGCGACAAACAATTAGGACCTTTCTTCTCTGGTGCAACTCTTGAGGAACGTGCTGCACCCAGATCATCGCTATCTGTTGGTACCGTCCATAAACATAGCATATTTGACATAGCAATACATCACGCCAAGAAGATTCATCGAAAGAAATGTACCCTCATTAAGTGCAATTCTTTACACAAACTGAGTGAGAAAAAGAAACGTATCCCTTATGCGCATACACAATACAAGAACTGGCTCAGAAGCCATACAATTTTCATTTCCAACGCTGATTGGAAATTCCTTTTCGCCCTTCTCAGAAGTAACGGCAACAAGAAATTCTGGTCTATGGCCAGAAATGTTATCAATGGACAGTTCTTGCAGGAATTAAATCTGATCTGCGAATCAGTGTGAATTTTGGCTATTTCAGAGCTTTATTATGACTCTGTAAAACCATCTACTAAGTTTGTGCCTTATACCCCTTCCGCATTCCTCCTGTCTGTTTTCGATAAGAGATGGCATTCTCCTGAGATTTAAAGCCCTTAAATGTTCACGTGCCCCTGTCGCCGATTCCTTGGCTAGTATTGTGTTGAAGGGAAATTCCCAATGTTGGCCCTATGTACTAGAGCATCACTTTCATAATATCTTAATCAGTGGTGCTATATCGATGAGTTGGCGGAATAAACAATCCTTGTGCCATTTGTAAAAAAGGGCTGCCGTGCCAATCCTCATGACTATAGATTCTTGGCAATGTTAGACGTAAGGCAGAAGATCTTCGCAGCCATACATTTGAGAATACCTTCTCAATGGGTCTCAGACAAAGGGGTGCTTTCCCCTTTCCAAACTGGTTTTCGCAAAGGACACAGTACTTTGCATAATCTGTGTGCCCTTCATTTTCTTATAGCTGAATGTAAGAGCAAAGCAAAAAAGTAAACTTTTCCTTTGCCTTATAGATTTCACTAAGGCGTTCGATACTGTCTCCCGCCCAGTTCTCTGGACGAAATTAATAGACTGGGGAATAGACCCTCCTTTATTTTATTTCATCTCTGCCCTGTATTCTGATATGGCGGTGGTAGTGCACATCAATCAAGAGGGGGACATTTTGCAGGAAGTACCCACCAACATTGGCCTGAAACATGGCTGTGTTTTAGCTCCTTTACTTTGCAATCTATATGTGTTGCTCATATGGGCCCTGCCATTAACACTGCATGTTATTTTCTCCCCGCATTCGTAACTCCCCAGTAGCTTGGATATACCGACAATACTATTTTGTTGGACCAAACCCCTATTGGTCTGCAGCACTCGTCGATAGACGCCCTGTCTTCCTATGCCACAAAAAGCCATCTCAACGTTAATGTTGTAAAAACAAAAATGTTAATCATTGGTGGAAAATCAAAGACAATTAGGTATCGCTGACTGTTCAACAGTGTCCTCTTGGAATTTGTGGGCAGATATATCTTCCTGGGAGTCCCCATCGGCTCATCCCCTGTACCTTATTTCTACACTGATTTTATCTGACCTAAAATCCTAAAGAAATGGCTATATCTTAAGAAATTAATTAACAAAAAAGTTGGCTACAATATTGAGGGTCTCAAACTGATCTATCGGAGGAGTATTTTGCCTGAGATACTTTACAGCCTTGCAGTCTTGCTTGAATCCAAGTTGACCTGGGTGGGCAAGTTCGAAGTCAAACCCCATGCATTCTATGTTAGGAATACCTCAATCCATGCCAGTTGAGGCTCTTTGGTGTGAATTGGGACTCCCTTCTATCCATTCTTTATGGCTCTTTCAACACTGTACCGTTTCTTTCCTCCAGTTCCAGGTACACTAACAGGCTTACTGGCTACCCAATATTCCTAGGTATGTACTAATGCCTTTTTGCCCGAACTATGCTCCACTGCACTCAGTCACTTTGTGAACATTGAAATTGAGCATGAGGATTTGACTCAGGCCCCTAATCTTTTAGTAATCTTAAAGAACAAAACCAGAGATTTTGATACTAGGTCGAACATTGATTCTTTAGGCAAAAAGAATAATGACTTAAAAGAACTGCTTTCCTCTTTTCAATCAAGTATGATAGTTGATCCTTTTGATATTCTTATACATTTAAAAGTTAAAACCAAACCCGAAAAACTAACTTTTTCACTAGAGACTTCAAGTTCCATAATTACCTAAGTAATGGGATGAAGAAGAGTACTAAAAAGGTACAATTCTGCAGGAGTGGTCAGATTGTTAATTCGGATGACCCACACCTGAGGGAGACTGAGAGGCTTAAAGGGCCCCCTGAGGTGCTGGCCATTAGCAAGAGCAAGAGACACCACAAGAAGCAGAAGCAGTGTGATTTGTTCACGCAGCCGACGCGGAAGCTGGAGGAGGGACAAGACACCGGGACCATTGTTTGGCAGCAACCAGCTGCCGGTCCTGAGAGGGTCTGTAACCCCAGAAAACTGAAGTGCAGATGTCGCAGAGCGGGACGCATGCAAGAGAGAATCTTGCCCTCTTCCGACCTGTTCTGCAGAGACTGCACAGCGGGAAGTGAACGTGAGTGAAGCTCGCCTTCCCAGGAAGCTCTCTTCGGTGGCTGGCATGCACCAGAGGGCCTCGAGAGGGAAAGGAGCTCCTGTTGCAGGTAGCGCGGGCGACGGTGGACCAGAAGAACCAGTTTTTGATGGGTCGTGAGGAGCCACAGAAGCAGAAGTCCTGCGAGCAGCGAGGGGATCTGACGTGCACGCCTTACCCGGTGACTTCACAAGCTGGTAGTGACCCCAGAGCGCTACGTATCCGCTTGCGTGTTCAAGGCAGACGTTCATGAAGTAGGTAGCACTCGCGTATGAGTGAAAGTGGTCCTAAAAGTGATTTTAAATACCAAACTATTAAAAAGCAAAGAACGACACATTTAACAAAACCAAACTTTAAGTATGTGAGTTTGTAGAGTACTCAGCAACCCGATGGGGCAATATTATTAAGAACTAATGCATACAACCATTGTCCAAGCCAAGAGAGACTAAAATTAAGGTAATTCAAATCCAAGAGATATTGCCAAAGGAAAAGGGGGGCTAATGAAAGGTCTTTAAGTTGTGAAACCTGTTGCCTATACTTTGTACAGCATATAGCGAAAGCTGGTATAAACTCACAATGCCAAAGCCAAGGGAGAAATAGAATAAAACAATATCCTTTTTAGTATTTGGTTACTTGTGCAGTGGGAAACAAGAGTGACAAAATGGCTGCCTTTCTGGAAATGTTTATCCAGAAGTAGAGGAGCATTATTTGCAGAGGAGTACTAAAGAGCATCAATTTGAATCTTGTTTTACCTGAAGAGATGTTAAAGGCTTGAATCTGCAAAATGATGAATATTGTGAAGCTGTTGTGTACCTCCTGTGAGTTGATCTTAACTACCAAAACACTTGTTGTTGTGAAATGCTGTTCGGACAGGGGAGTATCCCTGGATGGCAACTCTTTGAAGGAGTAGGCATAGCATGGGAGTGAACCAGGTTTGAACTGAGCTATTAATCCTGGCATGGAAGTAAACCAGGTAGAAATTGATGAAGTGCTAGAAAGTGATCCTGACAAAGACAATTAATGTTGCTTGTGGTGCTGGCGAAAGAACTTTGTAAAACTGCTGTAAAGGATTTACATTTCTTTAGAACTCCTCAATTGTGGCAAACCATCCTGACCAAGACAATTATTGTTGCTATTGATGAACTGAGAAAACATTCTTTATTTGAAGAGGAAACATCTTCTGCTTGTCCAAGGAATATAAAGAACCTTCTGTTTTCTTTGTTGAATCACTGGAGTGTTAGAACTTTCTATTGACCAATTGAAGTTGCAGAGAACTGTGTTGTTACTCTGTTGCATACCAGGATTTCCTTATTTCTTTTTGGAACTGTGGAACAGAATCCTGCTTAAATCTGGAGAAGAGGAATTCACCCAGGTTATGAGGACAGACTGTGAGCCTCATTACGAATCCGGCGGTAACCGAGGTGGTAAAACCGCCTGGTTACCACCGGACTCGTATTACCATTCCGCCTCTGTGATTCCCGAAATTACCGGGGCATTACAACCCCTGTGTCCTGGGAATTCTGGAGGCGGAATGGTGTAAATCCCCATTGAGTCCTGTGGGGCTCAATGGAAATGGGGATCATGGAAACACCGGCACCATCTCTTGATGGTGCCGGTGTTTCCTCGTCCGCCTGCAGGCGGGCGGTGGTAAACCCGCCAGGTCAGACTGGCGGGAACGCCATCTCCCGCCTGCAGGACTCAGGATCGGGCGGTCCGGAATTAACAGTGGCGGCGGGTTTACCGCCACTGTTATTTCCAGACCGCCCGACCTGTAATGAGGCCCTGTGTGTTAAATTACAAACTTAATCATTATACTATTGTTGTTGTCTTTGAACTGCCATGCATCACCTTATTTGTTTATTGTATGTATAAGTGTGAGGGACAGATATCCTTTGTTAGAGAGTTTCCTTTAGTTTATTTTAGCCAGGGAAATCCTCGTTACTCTAGGGATAGAGAGGCATTTAACAAACCTTTTCATTGAATAAAATGGCATTGGTTGAAAAACCTTCTCAAAGTTTTCCGCTTCACATTTCTACTCCTCATACAAGCCAGCAGAAGAGGGATCCACGTCTCCTGGGCCAATGGGGTATCACTAGAATCAGTTTCCCCCTTAATGCAGTATCTTCACGATCACCTTTGGCAGGAGAAAGATGAATAGACATTCATACAGCAGGAATTTGGGCCCCAATACAGTCAGAGCATCACACCCCATGCTTTTAAATCTGGAAATTCCCTGCGATCCCAAACTTCTGACAAATGAGAGAAACTCTTGTCTAGAATAGATGTAGCTCAAGGGAGGATAGAAACGGCCCCATGAGCATGTCTGCCGCAACATTCAGATTTCCTGGTATGTAAATTTCTCTCAGAGAAATGATGTTCTTTTCTCCCCAATTGAACACGTGTTCAGTCAGTTGATGCAACTTGTGTACCCCCTGTCTGTTAACTTAAGCTTTGGCACTTACATTGTTCCATGCATGTTAGTATTGAAAAAGGTTCTCAAGTTGGATATCATCACTTCTAAGGGTGGGCATTTTCCCTGAGCATTATGGTTTTCCAATGGTGTCCACCAATCTAAATGGCTGGCATGAGTCATTATTATCATGTCATGTGATGGTTTCAAGGATTCTGCCTTTCTCGGATATCGGGAATCAATAACCATTGTAGATGCATTCTGTTACTACGTTTGCAAGAATTAATGCTTCATAGTTTTCAATGTGTGGGTACTAGTGCTCCAACACATGGTTTATGACATATTTGAGGTGATATCAGGTTCATGATACAAGCAATGTGATGACTACCATCTCGCCGTGAACGTTTAGCCAGTTTTGTGCGGTAGCCTGCTCCTAACAAAGCAAGTCTCGTTACATTGTTTCAGTTTCACGTTCAAGGCGAGATGGTAGTCATCACATTGCTTGTATCATGAACCTCGTATCGCCTCAAATATGTCATAACCATTGTAGAACGCATTCTGTTACTACTTTTGCAGGAATTAATGCTTCATAGTTTTCAATGTGTGGGTACTAGTGCTCCGACACATGGTTTATGACATATTTGAGGTGATATCAGGTTCATGATACAAGCAATGTGATGACTACCATCTCGCCGTGAACGTTTAGCCAGTTTCGTGCGGTAGCCCGCTCTTAACAAAGCAAGTCTCGTTACATTGTTTCAGTTTCACCACTCCTCTTGTGGCCACAAACACCACCATACATTTGCTGCAATTGTCACTCTAGTAAACTGTAGTATTACTGTCTTGACTATGGCGGAAGACGACATGGCCCGAGGGAATCATCAGGCAGGCAAGTGGACTCCTCCCTGAAGATAGGCTGTACATGTTCCAACCTGACACCGAGAACAGGAATATTTCGGGTATACACAGCAAAAGAAATTCTGAAGGACCTCCAAGCCATGGTCAATAAGATGAGAAAAGAGCTGGACTGTAGAAACACATTTTCATGTTGAACAGCCGATACAGCTGCTCTCTAACCTATCAATGGTCTCCCATACCACTGCAGCCCTCACTGGGTGTGCCATAACAGCAACCAGATGGCCAATTTACATAAAGGACTGGCATGCTGATGCATCCCAGAAGAGTGTTGTATTGCACATGCCTTTACTAAGCAACTAGCTGTTAGGGCAAACACGAGGTTCAGCAGCGTAAAAGTCATATGACAACCTGATGGCGTTCCCCTGCACTGGGATGAAGCAATCAAAGGAGTATCCAGCAGGACAAGCAGTTAAACACCATTGTTCATGAATTTACCTGATCTTCCGGTTTCCATTTGTCTGCTGCTGGCTCACCTGCGGTGCTTCAATACGCTCCATCGAAGCATACAGGATTTTAGCCCGCTCCATGGAAATTCTGCCATAGTGTTTTCCCATCCTATGTGGTGATTCTGTGCCCGCAGAGGCTTTGCATAGCCATTGGCTACTCCCGACTTGTACTGTTCACCAGGCAAGTCATCTTCAGCATGTTGGCACACCCAGTTGCTGATGTGCAGCTAGTCCTTTAACAGAATAAAACAGGGGGGGCGCTTGGTTGCTTGTTCTATAATAATTAGGGTTTTCCGTTTTCATTGTTTACGGGTTTCCTGTTCTGGTGGTGTTTTTCCAGAGTTTTCAACATATTTCAATATCTGTGCTTATCAGCACTTGCCCATCGCTTCCGTCAAACAAATCAAGGACAACTGTGTTTTTCAAGTATAGACAAAAATATATCTTTGATGGCTGCATGTATATTAGTCAGGATTCTTTTGAAGCAAAAACACAATTATGGTCATGCAGACCTTTTTATATCCTTGCATTCCTGATTAGAAGTCCTGATTTTATAATGAAAAAGGAAAACTACACATACAAAAATGCAAAGAATCGACTAAAGCTTTTATGGGCTCCAGTTTCCTGACAATGGGAAAGATAAGAGCTGAAATTAATTTTGCAGTAAACCCTGAAATAAATCATAGCGCATAGGAGAGGAAGGGGAAGGTACATTGAGGGGAAGTGGGGTGGACAGGTGTGTTATGCTCACCTGGTCTCTGCGGAGGCGTTCGGGCATGGTTGCAGCCCTCCCTGAACTTGAATCACCCCCTTCAGGCCTCTCTCTCAGTAGAAAAGCTGTGAGCGGTGGTACGTGGTGATACTGCTCCTGCATGGAGATAAGAGTGTGTGAGTGCGCCAATCTGTGATTGTTGTACCTCTCGAACCCTTCACCCCAAAGTACGGTTTCTGTGAGCATACGCCGGCCGATAAAGCTGACCTGTGAATTATGGAAGATAAGTTCTCCGTCCTGCTACTTCTGGCAGGGGTGCGTCAAATGGGATCTAGTTCCTTCACTGATCCCTGATAAGGATTAGTCCAGTCCAGCTGCAACTATGCTTCTCCTTATGATTGGTAAGTCTTTCTTGAGCTCTTGCGATGCTGTTCGTTCTGTTTAATGTCTTTATATGTTGCTCCTATTTATGCCTGCAATAATGTCTCTCTTCTATTTTCTTCCCTTAGATGGAAATGCGGCCTCAATGCAGCTACGAGACGCGGCCGGATGGAAGATGGATGCTACCGCAATGTTCAACAGCAGGTAAGTGATGGTTTAAGGAAAGCACGAAGTATGGCAAGGCGCAACCTTAAACTGACTGTTTTTTCGATGGCTAACCTTGTCTTCTGTTTTTCCTTGCAGGCGCTGCTGTCGACGATGGAGCGTGTTGTGCTGCCGTGCCAAGATGAAGATTTTGGCATTCCGGAAACTGTAAAGATGAATACTTGGTTCGCCGAAAAGATGTACAGGTAAGAATAACTTCCCCCAGTTGGTAAGTATGCTGGCAGGAAGCAGGATGTCCAGGAAGCAGGATCTTCAAAGGTAAGTCTGACTTCAGGCGCCGTTGAGCGTTATGCTGCTTGCAAGTGCAGAATAACGTGAAGCGTCTGTCTTGAGGATCGGGCAGCTTATATAGCTGAGATCGTCGGCACGCTCATTAGGGCCGGCTTACCAGCCACACCCTGCCACTCCTAGAGAGTGAGCACATGCAAAGGCAATCCATTAGCAGCCACATCCAAGAATACACTTGGGGCTGCTTAATGGATCGAATGTTCAAGGTTAATGCATCCTGCTTAATGGATGGAATGTTCAAGGTTCATGCATCTGAAGTGCTATGTCCATAATAAAAGCCTTTGGTGTTAAAGGGATGTTCTTGTTTACTTTTGTTCATGAGCCTGGTGCCAAAGGCACCAGGACAGTGTCCACCCAGGTCTCCTGTGCATGCGACCCCTGCATGCCTGTGCCCCTGACTTCATGACCATGACAGCACTCCCCCTCAAGGCCCCACTCAAGGGTGGTTCTCCTCCCGGTCCTGGTTTGGTGGGATTATTGCGATGGAACTGTCTAATTAAACGCGGAGCATGGACGTGTTCACTGGGTTCCCAAGTTTGGTCTTGAGGTCTGTAACCTTTCCAGTCAATTAAGTAATACAATTTTGATCGAACCACCTTGGAGCCCAGGATGGATTGGACTTCATATTCTGGTTCTCCATCTATTATTTCGGGCTCTGGCGGAGAACTAAGCAATGTTTTGGACTTCATTGGTTTGAGGAGAGAGACATGAAATACGGGGCAAATTTTCATGTGAGATGGTAACTCCAATTTCATGGCGACAGAATTTATTATGGATTTTATAGTATAGGGGCCCAGGTATCTTGGGTGAAAAGCTCTTGGCCCCTTCAGGGGAATATATTTGGATGCTAATCATACCTTTTCTACAATATGCTAGGTGGGAGCTTCCTTCCTATGTCGATCAGCAAACAGTTTTTGTCTTTCCTTAGCCTTGGTCAGATGCTCTGTCGCCTCCTTAAGAACCTGAGTGATGGTTTTTTTATGGCTGGCATTTCCAGGGTATCGGGTGGATCAAATACTAATGTCCTCGGATGTCTTCCGTGCACAGTGTAGAATGGAGTTTGCCCTGTGCTTGTGTGAACTGAGTTGTTGTATGCATACTCCGCTATCCAGAGTATATTTTTCCAGGAATCCTCGGACTGTTCCAATATACACCTGAGATATTTCTCTAATGTTTGGTTGGTTTGTTCAGTTTGCCCATCAGTTTGAGAGTGATGGCTTGTGGAAAACCAGAGATCGATTTTGGCAATCATACAACACTTTCTCCAAAAGGCAGAAACAAATTGCGTTCTACGATCAGATACTAATATTGACGGAAATCCATGCAATCAAACAATTTGCTCTAGGAACACAGAAGCGAGAGTTGACGCAGTTGGGAGTCCCTTCAGATGGATGAAATTGGCCATTTTGGAGAATAAATCCACAACACCTAATACGGTGTGTATCCATTGCAGGGTGGAAGATCCGTGATGAAGTCCATCGACAGGGTATGCCAAGGTGCTGGCAGTACTGTTAGGGGATGTAGTAAGCCAGCGGGGTTCTGTTTCTGAGACTTGTGTTGTGCACAGACCCTGCAAGTTTCAATAAATTGGGCGATGTCATTTCCCCAGGTTGGCCACCAGTAATTTTGTTTTATCTTAGCCTGAGTTTTGGCTATTCCTGGGTGTCCTTCCACTAATGAATCGTGGTAATTTGTGATGATTTGCTTTTGCAGTTCTTGGTCTTGAACATATAATTGTCCTTGGAAATATGGTAGATTGTCTTCGATGGTGTACTGGTCACCTTTTAACAGCCATTCCTGTTGTGTTGATTGATCCATCGGGGATTGCAAACTGGTTCTTTGGTCATCCACACACATGGTGGCAGCTATTCTGGTTTGAATCCTTTCCTCAGGAATTATGGCCACGGGGTTGGATGCTGTAAAAGCCTCTTTTTCTTCACTTATGTGTGATAGAGTGTCTGCTTTCCCATTGCGTACTCCAGGTCTATAAGTGATAATGCAATCATATTCCGCGAAAAATAGAGCCCAACGAAGTTGACGCGAGGATTGTGCTTTGGCGGTTTTCAAGTATAGCAAGTTACGGTGGTACGTGATGACAGTGACCATATGTCTCGCCCCAAGAAGGTAATGTCTCCAGGCCTTGAATGCTGCTTTAATTGCCAGTAATTCCTTATCTGTGATTGCATAGTTTAACTCGGGCTGCAAATTTGCGGGACCAGAATGCGACAGGGTGTAGTTGTCCTGTTTCAGGGTCTCGTTGTGACAATACTGCTCCCATGGCTATTTTCTAAGCATCTGTCTCAACTATGTAAGGGTCTGGTCGTGGGTGTCGAAGGACTGGTGCTGTAGTGAAAGCTAGTTTCAACTTCTGGAAAGCTTCTTCATCTTCTGTCGACCAATGGAACTTTTGATTTTTCTTTAACAAGGAGGTAATTGGATGTACAATTTGTGAAAACCCAGGTATAAACCGACAGTAAAAGTTGGCGAATCCGAGTACGCTCTGCACTCCTTTCGTGGATGTTGGTGAGGGCCATTGGAGGATTGCATCCACCTTTCGTGTATCCATATGTACGCCTTGTGGTGTGAGCATGAAACCGAGAAACTCGACCTCGGTTATATGGAAAAAACATTTTTCCAAATTGGCATACAATTGGTGTTGTCAAAGCTTCTCTAAGACTGCCCGGACATGGCCTACATGTTCTTCCATGGAATTTGAGTAGATGAGAATGTTGTCAATGTAAACAAGAGTGCAAACGTCCAGTAGTTCACAGAGTACATCATTCATAAAGAATTGGAACGCCGCAGGGGCATTGCATAGCCCGAAGGGCATTACCTGCTATTCAAAGAGGCCGTACTTCGTGCGGAAGGCTGTTTTCCACTCGTCTCCCTCTTTTACTCTTACAAGATGGTATGCTCCTCTTAAATCCAGTTCTGTGTAGATTTGAGCATGTTTCACTTGGTCCGGGAGCTCTGGTATAAGTGGTAAAGGATATCAATTATTCACTGTGATCTGATTGATGGCTCTATAGTCGATGCAAGTTCTTAAATCCCCCTCCTTTTTAGGCACGAAGAATAAGGGCGAGGAGGCAGGTGACTTGGACGGCCGAATGAAACAGTTCGCCAGGTGCTGATCCAGGTAAGTTCTAAGATGCTGATTTTCCTGTTCTGTCAGAGCGTAAATTTGGCTGCAAGGGATCTGGGCTCCGGGTACAAGATCTATTTGACAATCATAGGGTCTGTGCGGGGGCAGAACGTCGGCTTGCTCTTTTTTGAAGACATCCTGGTAATCTTGGTATTCAAGCGGTAAGGAGCGGATGAGGCCCAAAACGATTCCTTTCTTCGGTTTCAGATTGATGTCATCTTTTTTGTAACATGTGTCGGCACAGTCATGAGGAAATGTCAGAACTCGTTTTCGGCAGTCGATCCTAGGATTGTGGGTCTCAGCCAGGGCATTCCCAATATCATCTGGAACTGAGGAGCACCGTTGAGATCGAAAGTAATTTCCTCTTGATGCCCGTCCTGACACAGAAGCTTGACTTTCGCTGCGTATTGTGTCACCGGGCCGGATGATAGCTGAGAACCATCCACAGCAGTGACATTTTCTGATTTCTGCTTCTGTCGGAAAGGAAAGGCTATTCAGAGAGCCAAATCTTGGTCAATGTAGTTACCCACAGCTCCACAATCAATATATGCCTCCAAGGCATGTATTTTTGATGGTTGCTTGTGATTCACCAAAAGCACTGGAAGGACTAGATGTGATGTCTGTACGGATTCCTTTTTCATGCTCGACAAGCAGACCCCTACACTTGCCGGACATTGGCGTTTCCCAAGTTCTGTTCTTCTTCTTCATCAGTTTTGTCTGTTGCCCCAACCGTTTTCTTGGGTGGTTTTACAAGGCAGTCACGGAGGAAGTGACCTGCTTGTCCACAATATAAGCAAAGCTGTTGTTGTCTTCTTTTTTCCCTTTCAGCTTTGTTAAGGGGGTTTTGTAATCCACCAATTTTCATTGGCTCATACTGTTCATGTGGTTTAGTCTGATTCTCACGAAGTCGTACATAAACTGACTGTCCCTCTGATCTAGCTCGGTCCATTTTCCGATTCTGCAACCTATGATCGAGTTGCACCGTCAGGTCTATGTAGTCTGCACACCTCTCAGGGGGATTACCCACTTGCACCAACACATCCTTAAGTTCTCCACATAACCCTTGGTAAAAGAGTGTAGTCCTCTTCTCTTCTGGCCAGTTGATCTGGGCTATGATACGATTGAAGGTTGCAATATAGGTTAATAGATCTTGACTCCCTTGTCTGAGTGACAACAACTCGTTGTCCAGAGCTTGTGCTTGAGTATGACGGGCAAATATTTTCTCCATCTCATGCTGGAAATTCCCAAAGTTCCGGAGTAAAGGGTCATCTTCATTTACCAAAGGTATAGACCAGTCCACCACACTACCTCCTAAATACGAGAGTGAAAACGCCACTTTGGCTTGGTCATTAGGAAAGGCTCCTGGTCTGCACAAGAAATGAAGGCGACATTGTTTCATAAATACAGCAAACTTGTTTGGGTCACTGATGAAGCGTTCGTGAGGGGCTAGAGGCACTGCTCCTGGAAGAACCACCTGAACCAGTGTTGATTGTTGTGGTGTGGAAGAATGAGAAGAATGGGTCACTCCAGGCAGTGGAACCTGTCCTGCTTGTGCTTGTAGCATTTGTCTTGCCAATTTGTCAGTTCTTTCTCAAGTTACAATAAGATCCCTCATTAATGCATTGGTTTCCTGTCTTGAAGCATGTACTTCAGCCCATAATTCCCCTAGTAAGAGGGCTAACTGATCTGTTTCTGAAGTTTCCATAATGCCCAGGCAGAGAGTATTAGAGGCTTTGCATTCTGTTACGCTCACCTGGTCTCTGCGGAGGTGTTGGGGCATGGTTGCAGTCCTCCCTGAACTTGAATCACCCCCTTCAGGCCTCTCCCTCAGTAGAAAAACTGTGAGCGGTGGTACGTGGTGATACTGCTCCTGCGTGGAGATAAGAGTGTGTGGGAGCACCAATCTGTGATTGTTATACCTCTCGAACCCTTCACCCCAAAGTACGGTTTCTGTGAGTATACGCCGGCCCATAAAGCTCACCTGTGAATTATGGAAGATAAGCTCTCCGTCCTGCTACTTCTGGCAGGGGTGCGTTGAATGGGAGCTAGTTCCTTCACTGATCCCTGATAATGATTAGTCCAGTCCAGCTGTGACTATGCTTCTCCTTATGATTGGTAAGTCTTTCTTGAGCTTGTGTGATGCTGTTCATTCTGTTTAATGTCTTTATATGTTGCTCCTATTTATGTCCATATAAAGAAATGCCACTGAGAACAGCTACCCACCTACACACGTGCTAGGTGTGTCTAGTTGCAACAAGTGTTATCAATCATGTCAGTCAATGGATCCAGACAAGAAAAGATAGAGATAGACATATTTTAATTAGTGAATGAAAAACTCCAAACATTAAAAAAACAACAATGCATTTTGTTTACAAAGAACATAAAAATCTTTTGTAGAAATCAACATTTTTCAAATAACCAAAGCAACAACAGTCGCCATATTTAGACAGTGTTGTGAGGTTAGTAAAGGTGTGATATAGACATATTGCTTTTCCATATATCCTCAATTCTTATTGGCTAGTCCTTGGCCTCCTATTTATGTCCGCAATAATGTCTCTCTTCTGTTTTCTTCCCTTAGCTGGAAATGCGGCCTCAAAGCAGCTGTGAGAGGCGAGACGCGGCCGGATGCAAGATGGATGCTACCGCATTGTTCGACAGCAGGTAAGTGATGGTTTAAGGAAAGCGCGAAGTATGGCAAAGCGCAACCTTAAACTGACTGTTTTTCGATGTCTAACCTGTTTTTCCTTGCAGCCGCTGCTGTCGACGATGGAGCGTGTTGTGCTGCAGTGCCAAGGTGAAGATTTCGGCATTCTGGAAAATGTAAAGATGAATACTTGGTTCGCCGACGAATAGATTTACAGGTAAGAACAGCTTCCCCCAGTTGGTAAGTATGCTGGCAGGAAGCAGGATCTTCCAAGGTAAGTCTGACCTCAGGCGACGGTGAGCGTTACGCTGCTTGCAAGTGCAGAATAACGCAAAGCATCTGTCTTGAGGATTGGGGCAGCTTATATAGTTGAGATCGTGGACACACCCATTAGGGCCGGCTTACCAGCCACACCCTGCCACTCCTAGAGAGTGAGCATGTGCGAAGGCAATCCATTAGCAGCCACACCCAAGAATACACTTGGGGTTGCTTAATGGATGGAATGTTTAAGGTTAATGCATCCTGCTTAATGGATGGAATGTTCAAGGTTAATGCTTCTGAAGTGCTATGTCCATAATAAAAGCCTTTTGGTGTTAAATGGATGTTCTTGTTTACTTTTGTTCATGAGCCTGGTGCCAAAGGCATCAGGACAGTGTCCACCCAGGTCTCCTATGCATGCGACCCCTGCATACCTGTGCCCCTGACTTCATTTTCAAAGCTGCACGTAGGACCAAGAACTGAGCAACTACGCATCTCATCACACAGATTACAATGAAGCCCTGGATCAAAATAATAAATTGAAAAAAGAGCCTAAGATTTAACTCATTGAAAATAAATTGTCCTTTCCTTGGTCCATTTGTCTAATAGAATTTGAACTAGTGTTTGATAGAGGCTCACCGAAATATAAAGCACCACTCAGATGTTCTCCAACAAGCCGCTAACTGATGTTTTCAGTAGCTTCGGGAATCCAATTATTAACTCCAAATTGCTATTATTTTAAAATAAATTGTGCATACAATAAATAATTATTGTGGGGCGCATATCAATATGCTCCCCACAATAATTGCTCCATGCTCGCCATATCACATGACTTATTTTAGTTTGGATAATATTCAGAATAAAAATGTCCAATCCAATGGATTTTCAATTTAATGTAATGTAAAGTGGTATTATATAGCACCCTTCTGCCAATAAGGTTGACCTCGGTGCACATGGAATCCATGTGTAGCTAGGTCAGCACTGCCATTGAGTGGACATTTGCAGACTTTTTGGGATAAACGCCCAAGAAGGGAAAATTATTTCTGAGGGGGGGGGGGCAGAACTTGGATTACATCAGATTGTAATGGATTCCAAAATGCCTAATTATAGGTTGATGAGGGGTGACCTACAGGGGAGCTAATGCAAAAAGGGGGAAGGGTCAAAATCTTAGGAAAGGTTCTGACATTTGCAGAGAATACCGCCTAAT
The DNA here is from genome assembly GCF_040938575.1 of Ambystoma mexicanum. NCBI lineage: Eukaryota > Metazoa > Chordata > Amphibia > Caudata > Ambystomatidae > Ambystoma > Ambystoma mexicanum. The sequence continues at coordinate 1,019,646,731 of NC_090934.1, forward strand.
ATGAGGAATGTGGCAGGGGAAAGGTGATGAAAGATAATATGATATTAACTATAGTGTTGTGACTGTGACACTATAATGTATGCATATATATTATCTATTAAGAACTGTTTGATTCATTACAGTGGCCTTCTCCGGGAAAATGAATAGGGGAAGACCCCTGATTGCCAGTGGAACAGTGGCAAATTATACCATGTTTTCCAATAAAAGGAACATAACATTGCTTAAATGCGACAGGACACAAAGGAAAAAACATATAAATCATCTTCAAAGTTCACTAGCTGTTATTGACATGGCATTAGATCAGGTGCCACTTTGATTATGCTTTTAATTATTGCACAGGATTTGAAGTTTTCATAAATCCAGAATTGAGATCCATTTATCGTCACTCGGCAAACAATTCAAGCCAATATTGACAGATTTTAACCATTTTGTTCCCTGACATGCACCACCATCATTACTGTAAAACAGACTTTACAATCCGCAGAAAGGCAGTCTTTACCTTGCACTGTTTCCTTTTTTTCTAGGAACCAGTAAATCCATTTCATGCATAGATAAAGAATTGGCCAAGATTTGATAGAAACAGAATCTGTAGTGTTAAAATACTCTGTACATTGGGTTTTGGTACCTAAGATGTCACTGCACTGATTTGAGTCATTGGTGATTAGGTTCTGGTGGATAAGGAAAGAGAAGACTTATGTGGGAAAACATGCTGTGGGTCCCATTCTCATATTACTGGAGGGTTGTACCTTTCTGGTTGAAGTAGAAGATAGAGGGTGATGTCTAATGTACACAGAGACTCTCCACAAGCTCTAGTGACAGGGAGCAGGGGCAAAATAATCTTAGTTCTGTTCTAGGCAGCTCTACAGAATGACAGCATACCACTTTTACTCCCAAAAACATAGGCAAATATTCCCTATAAAAAAATAGGGAGCAGAACTACTCGCAAAAAATACGAAGTCAGCACAACCTAATCCACTGAGTAACTCTGAGTACAATGCATGTTTTAATTTGTGATTAAGTAAGGATTGTATAATGATATATGTTGTAGAGTTCAAATATATTTGTGTGACCTAAAAATGTCCCCATTGTGAATGGGAATTATCTTTTCACTCCATAAAGCAATCGTTTTACTCACAACCTCAGTAAAATAACCCCACTTTAAGATCTTATCTGGTATATTTAAGGTGGAGGTGGGGAAACAGAATTGAGCATTATGGGGTTTTAAAGTTGACTAGAATTCATTGAGGAGTCCAATGTATTTGGATATTGCAAACTTATTATTTATGTCTTTCTTTGGTGACTTGTGCCTGTTGCATTATGTTCTATTAGTTGTTCAACTCTCTGAATGCTTCTATGTCTTTGCAGCTGAAGTTCAAGTCGCTAAAACTGATCATAAACGCTGCCCTGCTACGTAAATTTCACAGTCCCTTCATATTTCAAGAAGAAGATCCAAGTCGCCAGGTAGAGTTTGCTCCCTCTTAACTTTCTTCTCCATACTCTTCGCTTCCTCACACTAATCTCTCATCTCTCTCTGCTCATTGGCCATCTTTTCTTTCTTGGCTAATCAAGCAAAAATAATCTCCCTGCACCAGAATACAGGTGCCAGTTATTATCAGACCATGCCTCACTTCTCAGTCTCTCGTGCCCCTCTTCTCTATGCCCAACACCCCATTCCAGGAAAGTGACATGGTAATAGGGTGACCAGACGTCCGGGCTTTCCCAGGACAGTCCCGGGAAATTGCCCTCAAGTCCCGGTGTCCCAGAAGTTTTTTAATTTTACAAAGGGTGGGTGGCTAGGGTCCCAGTTTTTCCCGGATCCAATTTTGAAATCCCGAAATTGGGTCCCGGCGCAACTCTTCCTGTGCGAAAGGGAGCGCTCTCCTCCAATCAGAGGAGTGTGCCTCTGAGCACACACCCTCCCCACCCCTGCAACAGGCCATCAACACGGAAGTAGGACTACCGTTTTGTTTGTATTTACTTTAGTCATACTTCTATGTCTATGGCATGTCCCCCTTTTTTTTTTAAACTGGTCACCCTAAATGATAATAATCTTTCTACAGCTATTAAGGATTGGAACCAGGGATGTGAGTAAGTACAATGTATAGAGGAAACCCAAAATGGCAACACTGGACAACAGCTAAGAAAGGTTATTTTCTTTTAACTGGAAAAAACGGAGGCATTGCCAGAGTGGGATGCAACCTCACAGAATGATGAGCTCACTGATAGACCTGGATAGGACTACTTCTGACTGAACTAGGTTTGATGAAAGGTTATTAGCAAACCTGTAAAGTACTGTTCTGGTATTGCATTCCACAGTGGGCTTCATGATGCGTTGCATCATTTCCAAGGTTATTTGGCAGAATTAGTTCCCCACTAGACATTTCACAGATACATATTTTGTGATTAAATGACTTCATCATCACATTGACTTCCAGGTGCCATTCCAGGTACTCGTCATGGGCGGACTGGCCTATAGGGAACTCTGGAGATTTCCCCCTCTTGTGTGGCATTTCCTAATTTTCGCATAGGAAAAGCATTGTGCTTGCTGAAAATGTGTCATGGTGGGCCACTTTGAAAATAATTTCCAGGGCCTCTTTTGGTCCCAAGTAAGTATTTCCAGGTCCTATTTTAGTTCCCAGTCCACCCCTGGTACTCGTATCCCCATACTAAGGTACCACGCCCAAAAATCCCAAAACACAACTTCCAAGATCGACCTCTTAGTGAGAAGAAACAACTGGACAGTAATTACCTATGGATCTGGAGAGGCCAGTGCAAAATCCCCATGTTTGTCCCTAGGATCATGAAAGACATTAGAGAACCTGTCCCTTACTCAGATTACCTGGACTTTGTCCACAGACTGTGAAGAGAAGGATTATATCTCCCACAATTCCCCTTTTGCATGAAATGAACACCTGGACCAGATTATAAAGGGACACATGTGTTAGGTTTGGCCCATAAAGATGACATGGAAGGCCGAAATACCCACAAGGAACTGTTCAACCCCTACAGAGGACCTTCATGGGAAACTTGCATCGCTTTCCCAGTTGAAACTCAGAGGGGCAGAAGGAAGCTCAGCCCTTCTCTGCAGTGAATCCAATGGTTACAACCACCCAACCGAGCCACAAACAAAAGAAGGGATTGGTCCGCCTCCCCACCCTCAAGGGGAAGGCTCAGAACTAAGCAACATCAAATTCCTAAGAAGAACCTTCCAGCAGCAGACCCGCAAAAAGAACAGCAATTGCCACCCATTCAAGAGAGAATATTCTGGACTTTGGACTGCCATTTTAAATAAGTTCCCAGAGGCACAGGTCTACATGGTCTCCATGCCACTGAGCAGGATCTGACCGGTTATGTGACTGCCAGCTGCAGAGTGGGGAATCCGTATAATTGACCGGGAAAAAAAACAAATGGTAGATTCGTTCGAATTACGGCTGTACGAAAATAACGTACAGTCAAACATTTCAAACACATCTACCATTCCGTACCGTTGTAGTGAACAAGGGGAGCTGGGGTGTCCCCCACACCCTTGTTCGTTACAATGGCTTTGGGGGCTGCAGGGGTTCCCCCCACTAAGTAAAAAAAAGGTTTGGGAAAAAAAGGACCCTGCAGTACAGGTTCCCATGCACGTAAGAGAAGGGAACTGGCTCCACAGAGGGATAGAGGAGTCGGCGGCACACATCGACATGTGCCGTGAAAAGGTAAGTAAGAGGTGGAGGGAGTGCAGGTTACCAGAAATGTTCAGGGGAGTGAAAACCCAAAGTCATTTTCGTTCAAATGCCTTTCTGTTTTTTCTCCCTCAGACATTTCTGATTCGGTAAAATCATGGACATTGCCAGAGTGGGGGTTTGAAGAAGGAGTATCCTCAGGAAGGGGTGCGGAAGAGCACAGTAAGAGAGTAGGAGAAAGCTAAAGGAGGATAAGAAGGAGAACTGAGGAGATTGACTGTTGCAGAGGGGAGGTAGGAGGATGAGTAGTGTGTTAAGAAGAAGTTTGGAGGATAAGTGGATGAGAAGGTTGTAAGGAGGAATGTATTCATGAGGCGGTTAGAAGAAACATAAGGGGAGAGACAGAGGAGAGTATCAAGGAGAGGGTAGGAAGAAGAGTTGAGGAGGAGGAAATTAAGACAGAACGGGTTGTAGATGGAGAAAAACCAAGAAGTAGTAAAGAGAGCAAATTGCATTTTCAGTGAAATTGATGTGACAGGAGGTTGGGTGGAAGAACGAACATGTGGTGGAGCGTCAAGGAGGTGGTAAGGAGAAAACAATGCAAGATAAAGAGTTGAAGAGGCCCCCATAGTAAAAAGACCAGTTCAACTCATCAAGGAAGAAGAAGATGACATGGTTTTGGGGACTAGAGCCAGGACCCTAAGAGAGGGAGGTGTCAGGGAGGAGCATAACAAGTCTATGAAGAAGCTCTGTTGGCCAGCCTCCCTGAGTAAGATGTTGTTACACTGCCTGCTCCTGCCACTTCCCCAGGCACACAGAGAAGCCAAGACCCAGGTGAGGGCCTCTGCCATCAGACTGGAATGACAAGCTGAATATACAGATTGTGGATCTGGGAAGATTCAGTGGAGAGTAAGCAACGGAGAAGGGAGAATATCTATAAAAGGGACCCCGGAACTGTTTGAGCCCCAGAGACTTTTTGTTTGAAGCCCAGAGACCTTTGATTGCACACATAGACTACGATCCAAGGAAAAAGACATCCTGTAACATCCTGTAGAGTGTTGAGCAGGGCAGTTGTCATGGCCCCGAGGACGACACACCCGTACGGCATCGCAGGTCTGCTTGGAATTTGCCATGGCAACTCCAGTACAGGCAATAGCCTACAAGTCCCAGAATTCTTTGTGCCATATAAATCACGACACTTTCTTGAGTCCGCATTTACGGAAGTAAATACTCATGACTTCCAACTAAACCCTGCTACTCAATGTGGTTTGCGCACTAACAAGCAGCGTTTCAATTCGGATAAGCATTTCCTGCTTGTTTTCTCTTCTCTACCCGGCAATTGGACTCTTGCTTTCATCTTCTGCTTTCTGGCTTGGTTTTCCCTCTTCTGCTGTGACTGATTGGTTCTCTGTCTAGCCGGCTTCTGGATTCCTGCAACTGGCTCCCAGGAAGTGGCTTGGAACTTCCTTTTGGCTTTGACGTTTGTTTGGTCTTTCTCCCTATGTTCGTTATCCCTCCTGGATTATCACCTAGGACTTTTCTTGCTTGTGGAACTCTGACTCCTTGGATTTGCTCCCTTGTTTTTTTAATAGCTTTGACATCTAACTTCCTCTTCCCTTATTTTACGCTTTGCTCTCCGTCCTTGTGCCGTTCGGGTCAGGTCCCTCCTTATATCTTCTTTTCCCTTTTTGGGGGAAAGTGTCACCTGGGCTCTGGACTTCCTACCTTTTGTTTCTCCTTGCTTTATGCAGCTTTGCTTGAACAGGTAAGAGCGAACCCAAGGCGAGAGGTGGGGGTTAATAATTGTGTGTATAGAGAACCTCATGTAACTCTGTCCCTTTTTGCCGTGCAGCTTGAGCTGGTCCATCCCGGGCTTCCTGGGCCCTTCAGCTCGCATCCTCTCCAGGGTGGTCGGTCAAAATCTCGAAAACAAAATCTCGAATGACAAAAAGCCCGAAACAAAAATCTCGAAAAAAAAAATATCGCATTTTTTATTTATTTATTTATATATGTTTTTGGGGTCAGGTAAGTAAAAAAAGGGGTAAAATAAAAAAAAAATGAAAAAAGGGGGGTTGGGGGGAACCCCCCCATTTTGGAAAAAAACACATTGAAAAAAAATTCGATATTTTTTTTTCGGTCTTTTGTATTCGAGATTTTTTTTTTCGAGATTTTGTTTTCGAGATTTTGACTATAAACCCCTCTCCAGAGGCCGTTTAATAAGTCTGTATGGCGGATTAGGGAGGAAGGTCTGCCACCTCCCAGTAGCCTTCAACATCGTTTTGACAGAAATCACCAGCACCCCACCATCCTGACATCTTAAATAAACCACTTCTAAATAATTGGGCATGTCGTGTCCTTTCTAGCGCTTATTACTTTTTGGAATACATTACGTTCTGGCAAATTTGAGAGACCCAAATTTGGTCTCTCAAAGAGGGGGATCCTGTTTGGAGACCCTAAGGAAATCACGTATAATCACTAATCCACATCTATGTTCCAAAGAAAAAGCAGAACCAATTAACCCCTTAAGTGCCAAGGACGAGTATGCTCGTCCTTTATGCATAGACTTGCATAATAGCATAGCACTTAATTAAATAAGATATGAGACAGGCATGGCCAATACGTTATCTGTGCTGCTTTCTGATGCTTTGCTGTCCTATCAGCCAATCCTTTGCTTTCTCTATAGACCAGTTCAAAATCGCACTGTCCCGTTGAGTTGTAATCACAGGCCGCGAGTTCAAATGCTGCATCCGATTTGTTTTCTGAAAAGATGACTGGGTTTGTGCCTGTGTACTCCTTCCAGGTGGTATTTGAACTTTCCAAGCACGAGGACTTTGAAATCCCCATCTGGATCGTCATCGGCAGCACATTAGGAGGGCTCCTGCTCCTGGCACTATTAGTCCTGGCACTTTGGAAGGTAAGGGGAGCTTGTGGTCGCCAGTTTGGGAGTTGTCTTGGTGCCTCCCGAGCTATCATGAGGTAGGGGCAGGTATAAATCACGTATTTGTACTCTGCAAGCAGGCTGGTTTAGAGTAGGTGACCTGTTTTAAAACATTCTAGAATGTTCTTTAAGTAGCTGCATTAGTTTGCTATCGAATATGGTCACGCATAATCATGCCCACCCTAAGCACACGAGGGCCGTCGCCACTCACACACCATGTCCCCCACACCTACCACAGCCCTGCGTACATTCTCCATAGATAGCACTCGTGTCCACATGCCGACCAAAGCCCCACCACATGTATGTTTTCAACCCCACATACCTGCACTAGATTCACACACCAACCCCATCCACGCACATACCTGCTACAACCATATATGCGTCACAATCCCCACAGGTTCTTCTGCTCGGTACACTTTACTCGGCCTCAAATGTCTGTTCCTATCCCACCCATCTACCCAGGTGCTGCACACTTACCTCAGTCAATCACATCTACCACAGTCCCCACAGACCTACTGTAACGCGGCAAGCGATGGCGTCACCGTCATTTATGAAGTAATGGAAAAGCCCATGATTTATGAATAGTGTGACTGCTGAACTTGTGTAACTCTTAGCCATATAGCCCCCTTCTCTATTGCTGCAAAGTGCACGATGTGGAGTCCTGCTGGACTCGAGTGAGTGAATCCCAGAGACATGGAAACTCTCCCAGCCGGAACACAATTGCTTCATCGGGGTGATTTGTGTTGAAGTGACTGTCCTCTGCCAACAACATGGCTTCCCAGAGCTGAAATATTAGTTCCGCCAGGAGAAGACTGGAGTGGTTGTCTCCTATGATGTCATGTAGCATAGTTCTGTGGCCAATCGGAGTTTGGCCACCACAATGAGTCTCTGGGGTTCCACCCAAACCCGATTGACTACGATTCTGTCCCCCGCACGCTTGAGCCAGCACTACCATTGGTCGTACGGCCTCTGAGTCTGCTTTCCCAATTGCTCACTACCAGACTATGTCTGTAAACAATTTTAAAAGGTTAGCTGGGATGTGCACATTAAAAAGCCATAGAAATAGTAGCAAACACGGTGGCAAATTGGCCCAACTCATCCACGTGAACAAGTCTCCCTCTCCTTGGACTGTGGAAGACCCTAGTATCGTGATGGCCCACCACACTTCAAGTTAGTTGTCCTGAGACCTTCCTCTTTTCAGTATCCAGCACTTTTGATCGGACCGCCTTTTCCAGATTGCGACCCATGAAAGATATGACTAAACCTATCTAGTGCAAAATGTTGCAGCCTGGTTCCAGGCCGTAAAATCAAATACATACACAATACATACACTATTCATTTCAGACAGGTACAGTAATAACCCTCCCTATAGTATATCCCTGGCGATGCCCCAGATCTGAACATATCAGTGGAGCAGAGGACAGTTTCCTGCGCATCTAGTACTCCCCATTTGATGTTGGCCTGATACGTTCCTTCCCCATCCTATGGCTCGGAGGCAAGTGGGTCCCACAGTACGACTATTGACCATGCCTTGTTGTTTTCTCTTGCAGCTGGGATTTTTCAAAAGCGCCCACCCCAAGCGAGATGAGGAACAGGAGGAGAATGGGAAGGTCCAGGAGTGACTTCATCCATCCCAGGAACCGCCCTCGTCCACCTGTGTGCATTTACATGGCTCGTTGAGGGATGCCCGGGCATAAACAGTGCAGTTGCTTCCTTCCGCAGAGGGCTGACGTGGACTGAGCAATGACTCCTTACAGCCAATGCACCACTAGGAAATGGCACTTTAACATGGTTTGAAAAGACTCCTCCCCCGCGCCCCTCCTAACCTCCCAAAAAATGAAGTGCCAAGAAGAAAACTCGAAACTGCGGAATGGGGGAAGACGGGGCCCAGCCCCCACTCGGATGCTCTCAACCCTTTCATCAACTTGTGCTTGTTTTCCATTTCAGAATGAACTTTGATGCTGAAAGGCTGCAAAAGGTAGGCATGGTGAGAGCGGTGGAACTGTGCAAGTGCTACATCTTGACAATCCTCTGATATAAGTGTATACCTCTTAGGGAGTTTCTAGCAGAGCCTGCTGCTCCCCCAGAGGAAGCTTCTCATCCTCATTCATAAGACGCTGGTCTCGCCTCTTATTCCCATCCCATTCAACCCATCACTACCATCATTGCCTTGGAGAACCTCCTGCTTCCAGGTTCACAATGCTCCAGGACCGTAAGAAGAAAAACAGGATGGCTGAAATGTTCGTCGGTTGGACAACAAATCATGAGTCGGAACTCAGCCCTATAATCAGCAGGGTCAAAGGTCACTGCTAGCTTATGGATCCCATATAACAGTCTGGTGGCCCCGCAGCCCAGACTTCTATTAGACGGTGCCTACATCCCCAGAATAAAATAATAAAAACTGATTTTAGCAGGAAACCCTGTGGTTAGACCCAGCTGAACGACAAAAGATGGAAGGAGTACGTTGGAGTACCCATCAAAACAACAGGCTGCAAAGCTGGTCCTATAGTCGGAGATATTGCCTTGCCAAACTTCAATGGATGCCTTGTATTGATTGCAAGGCTCAGGCTCAGTTCTAATTACAGCCTCCAGGGATCACCTCCAGGGATCACCTCCAGGGATCACTCATGCTCCTAGAGGCCCACATGTGGCTGTGCTTCAACAAACCAAGCAGCGTTACCAGTACTTACATGTATGTTATGTTGAATTACCATATATGTTTAGCAGATGTTTCAATGGTAGGACCCTATAGCTCTGGTAGCTACCAGGAAGGTGCCTCCATCCCGCCATGGCCCTGGCTTTCTCATGCAGACGATAGTCTGGGTGGAAGAGGTTTGCAATGAAGTAGTAGGAGAAGCAACCTCAAAAGGAGGAATAACGAGAAGTAATGCCTGTCATGCTGTTCCGCTTAGAGGATGTGGTAGCTAGTTGAACAGCTTTGGAGTGGGAGCAGGTTGGTAAACCGGACTAGGTGGCAAACTGAAACCCTTCTGAGTAAACAGAAGTCACATCAGGTGGGGCCCAGAGATTGGTTCGGTGCTCTTTAATGTTGAATGTGTTTGTAGGTGACATTGGAGAAGGTGGTAGATTAGGCATGCCTATTTACAGTTGACCTGTCAAGCTGTGGCGGCTCCGTGTGCAACAGTGAGATGAGTTGTTGAGAATTGCTCTCCAGTTCTGAAGGCTTCTTCTGGGGAACTGAGCGGACACGTCTGAAGTATTGGCTCCAGTTGTGGAGTCTTTCCCGGCAGCACAGTCCTGCCTGCCAGAACAGGAGTATTGTGCCCAGGCTTGAAGGCCACCTCTCTAGTTTGATAGGCCAAAGACTTTCTAGTAACAGTTGACCAACTGCCTAGCAGAAGAAGCTCATGGAGTCACTGTAGAAAGGAGGGACAGGGAATGTGTGAGGAACATTCGAAATCTGATAAGGTAATGGACACAGCAAAAGAGGTAGAATGCTTCAGTAGAAGGTCATGATTGGAGGAGAGAAGCCTCACGCATAGCCACCAGCTACCATACCTGACCACACACATGATCTGTGGCTTTCCCTTAACATTCCCACCAGAAACAACCCCCGCCCGCAGACCTTGCCTAGTATTTGTCCAGGGTTGCCTCCTCTGGGAGGCTGCTCACTAGAGCCCCTATTATTCTGGTGGAGAACTTCTTGATAATTTCCTCAAGTGTTCTCCCACTGCCTAGTAATGCGTTCAAAGCCATCACAACCTCCCTTACAGAATGCACAGTCTGCTCAGTATTCTCTACAATGCAAAGCGCGTGTCAACCGATGAGGCAGTACAGGGGCTAACTCAATAATGAGATCCACCCTTCACCAGATAGAATAGAAACCCAGCTGATAACCAGGTGCTCCTTCTGGGATCTGATTTGGGGATCGAGCTGATTATGAGACCCTACATTCCCGAGGTGAGGAGCATCTTGCTATGAGTCCATAACAAGATACTCGCTCCCTGAGCTGGGACGAGGGCTAGTTGGATAGCTTGATTCTCGATCCAGAAGAAAGAGTGCGGGATAACCTGAGAGGCAGTACCTCCGTGAGATGATACTGTGCCGGATTGAAAGAGCGAAACTAAATAAATGTAATCCTATGGACCTGGGTTAGTAATGAGTCGCACAGGTCCAGAGAAAATATAGTGGATGCGCTCATATTGTACCTCTCCAATCAAGAAATAGTATGCCTGCTGTGCCCATCATGAGCCACATGATTAATGAGATAGTATTGGAAGTGGGTGAATAATTGACCACTGCAGAATTGACGGTGGCTGTGCCGATAAAAGCGCCACTTCCGGTATGAGAGAGTACGGGTGCTGGGTTGGTAATGTGCCGCTCCAATCAAGTGTTGGCATGCAGGTGGAGCTATTATTAGTGAGCCAATTTAATGAAAGTATAGCTTGGGACTGAGCTGAAATGGAGGCATTTCATTCAGGAGATAGGAGCTCAAATCTCTGATGCTTGACTTTGGCTGCAGAATGACAGATTCCAAAATAGAGGTAATGAGTAAAGCACCGTTCTGGGGGTATATGTCTCGGCCCAGTGGACTGCTGCCAAACAAGACCCTCTGTGGCACCTCCGCGTGCATTGCAGACACTGGAAACTGTCCCAGAGAGGCACAGCGCCTACAAAGCCCCTTCAGAGTAGCCACTGCCCCAACATCGCTGCCATCCTGAGGAATAGCTGTAAATATGTTGTGAAATACAGAATGATTGTCCTTTTGCACAATATTACACTTATTTATGCCGAGTTGTCATGCTATTATTTTTAATCCTATGCAGATCGGGTATTCCCAGATTACCTTACTTTACCACATTTCAAAGAATTCAAACATACAATATTTAAAGGCTGTGCTTTGTCTGCACCTGTGTGCTCCTGCTTTATGTATACAAAAGCGCAAGTCGCCGTGTTGAGGACTCGAGGCGACCTCGTTTTAATTTACAACTTTCCAATCGAAGATATGTCTCAAACTGAATGTATTTTTCACTTTTTCGAAAACCTGTTGTGGAAACGGAGTCACAGGTAGCCAAGTTCATGCTCAGATAGTTTACTTGTCGTCGTTTCCAGCGTATAGGAGGAGCAGCAGGCCAAATGATGTCATCAGTGTGCGACTTTGTTTTTCCTTAGGTAACACCTGAGTGTTTTGTCAGTGCTGCCTCGCAGACTGGGTAACAATCCCTTTGCCCATTCACGTACTGAGTGCCACTCGAGGTGAGGGGGAGAACATCTTAAAATGTACGGGAATCCTTGCATTATGGTTGCTCACATCTTTAAAAAAAACATTGAGGAACACTTTGGGGAAAATGAGCACGTTTTGAGGGAGAAGACGGAAGTAGAACAGACAATAGTGAATGGAAGGCAAAAGCAGTCGAACTCTGACTAACTGCACCTCATTTTCATTAATTCCCCATCGAATAGGGAGTAATTCTTTATGTGTACCGGTCCCAAACAATTCTGAAGTAAAATTTTAGGCAGTTTAATATTTCATTTAAAAACACTAAACAAAGATCACGTTCTAAGCCCACTTCAAGAAACCTGCTCCCAGTTCCTTGCCCTAATGGACACCATTTTGTGTTTTGAAGTCAGCATAAAGGATAAAATGGGGCCGTAGTATGAAATCCAGTTTCCCCCAGTAAGACAGCCGACACTCACATGCATTGAGCCTCCAAGTGGCGCAGACCAGAGTGTGTGTGTTGGTGTGGTAGTGCAGAGAACACAGCCTAGCCCGTTCTCAACACTATCAGTAAGAGTCTCTGTGAGAAAGCGCTGGCGAACTATCAAGAGTGGTGGAGGCAACCACTAGCCTTTGAGGTGTAAACCTGACCCTACACATTACAGAGGCCTGGTGGCCTGCCGCAGAGCCAGCGTGAGCTGCCCTGGGCTTTTCACATCCTGTGTCAAAATCTGAACTACTTCCTGCGTGGTCCACCTGTGCCTCCCTCAGCAGGTACTTTGGCCTGACTTATGTTCTGTAATGGGATCATGTGACCAGTCAATTAGGTGTACCTCAGTCGTAGTAGTAGATGACTTAAAGATACCTGTTTATCAGGGATTCAGGGACCTTTTTCTACATAGTTTTGATAAGATACTCTGGTGCACTCTTATTTTCGAGATAGATCATAAATAATCCAGCATCCTTCCTGCTCCCAAAATGTAACAACCCTGGTTAATGTTTTTTTTATTTTTTATTGTACTTATGAAGTCTGGGCGTTGATGCGCAAAGGCCTTTCATTTTTGTTTCACTCGAATTTCTTGTCGCAAAAACAAATGCATGGCATTTCAAATGACTGGGCCTGAGCGCATCTGCACACTGAGACGGATCCAACGTACAAGACCCAATGAATGCTTGGTATGGTAAGGCGGGCCGCAGCGTCCGAGGCATGCACGCGCTGTAAATGCTTCCACCTGTGGTCACAGAGCATGTACATATGCAATTGTTAAAACAAAAGTGCTCATTAAATACTATTTTAAAACCTATGACCTTTGCTTCGGCTCCTCTGTAACAAAGTACACTGGCCTTCGATACAGCTTGTTTGTTTGTTTGTTTATTTTATTTATATAGCGCACCTGACCCAGGGGTACCTGGGCGCTCTTAAAGCAAGTAGAATGTTACAGACATAGGCAGTGTAGTTAGGAATACAGTTTGTACATGCATAGACATTATAAGCAGTTACAGGTAGGTATCAGGTGACATTTTACAAGCATAGGCGGTGATAAGAGGTTACAGTTCCAAGGTATGTGTTTGCATGGCTGGAAAACAGGCAAGACAAGTGTACAGAAGCAGTTCTAATAAGTAGCTAAAATGAAGGCAGACCAGATATGCAGGTACAGATAGATGAAGCAGGTATAGCATAGTCAAGTGCATAAGTCAATCATGTATGAAGTCAAGTCAACAAATCTGGGTTACTGTTAACTAGTTCTTGCTGAGTAACCAGGCGATGCCACTTCTCCTGAAATTGGAGAATACTTGGAGAGATTTAATGTCAGGTGGGAGGGTGTTCCACAGTTGGGAGGCCATGACCGGGAAACTAGATCCACCTGATCTTTTTAGGTTGTATCTTGGGACCACCAGACAGGATGCGTTAGATGATCTGGTAATTCGTGTGGATGATCTCAAGGTGAACTTTTCAGTGAGGTACGGAGGGGCTGTATGGTTCAGTGCTTTAAAGGTGAGACACAAAGTTTTAAGTTCTAAGCACCATGGAATGACTTGTTTACTCTTTTCTAGGAAAGGAGAGACTATCATAGACATTTGAGGTAGTAAATTACATGGAGTTAATTTTGTTGTTAGCCAAACATAAACGCATGAGTCAAACACATACTGAAAATAACTTTTGGTGGAATTACATACGTTAAGTGCGTTAAATGGGCCATCTCCTTTGCTTACAATGTCTTTCCAGGTAAATGACAGCTGGCCGTTCTGTTCCTGACAAAGAGATTTCCAAACCACTCTTCGACACTCAGCACCTAGGGGGTGTCCATCTCCAGGCCTCGAGCGCGGAGAGCCCGGCAAGTTTTCAGGATATCTCTCATTAATATTCATGAGACATATTTGCATACATGTAATCCTGACCTAGCATCCACATTATATCATGAAAATCAATGAAGGATATGCTGAAAAATCTGTCATTTTCCAGCCACCAAGGCCTGGAATGGCTGCCAGCTAGGTGTAAAACCCATTGATCAACTATCAGAAAAGGGAGCCGGGTGTTTTGTGCCTCACTGTGCCCGTGGCTGCCCAAAGCACTGGCTGCTCCTCCCTTCTGCCGCCCATCTATACATTGGCCAATGTCCTTACGGAAGTTGCGGGCCCATTATTTACTCAATTCATGCAGAAACGCCTTAATGGGTGGCCAAACATAGCACGTGCCCTGGCCCCCCACCTTGGGAGGGGGGTGCCTCATGCAAAGAAGTGAGAGCACATTTCTTTACAGAACATACATAACACATAGCATGACATTGAATGCCCTCCAGTTGAAAGCATTCTGTGACCAACTACAGAAAGTGTCAAATATTTCCACCTGGATGAAAAGGACAGTCCCATCTAAGGAGAGGGTGAAAGGGTCAGGCTCTGCCTTGTCTTCGTGGATTTGGCTATCAGTTGATGCTTACGCACCACATGTAAAGCCGAAACTATTGCACTGCAGTACAGGTAGGAGGGAGATTACACGTGAAGGGGGCAACAAACAGCTTGTGGGTATTATGTTGTGTTGATCCCACCCATTAACTACCCATGGCCATATTATCCCTATGGCTTTTCACACCCACTACCTTCCCCACCCCCTCCCTCAACATATTTTCCTGGTATCTCTGTGCACTAACTCTACCAAGCAGTAGCATCATGCTTTGGCCTGCTAATGTTATTTGTAAGCTGTCTGCCCAGAGGGAATGTCTTCATTGCAGTTGTAAATTCACTACCGATGTAATCAAAATGTCTTCACTTAGTGGGCCTTCAACCACTTGAGTCATAAATCTTCCGAGCTCTGAGGTCCTGTTAAAAACAAGCATTGCCAAAGCCAAACATGATGGCTTGTTTATAGCTATTAGATAGGGATTTGCTCGGCGCTCCTATCACGTGTCCAGTAATTGCATCATTAACCAGCTGTTGTCATCTTATGGCCAGGTAGTACCACTATGGCATTGTGTGGCAAATGCCCTTTGCATGCCTTCTCAAAAGCCATTACTGTTGGCTTTGGCAAGGCTTGTTTAACTTTAGTAAGCAGAGCTGTTCAGCCTCTGAGCATTACCAGAAACAGTGAGACACCACAGTAAAAAAGCTTTGACGGGCTGCTGAGCATCATTTGCATAATCGGTAGACCTTCCAGGTAAAGTCACCTTTCACAGTAGAATGTCATTTTATTTTGAATAATCCTCCGTTAAATAGACTACTTTTTGGAATCTGTAGTCAGCCAAACAGCAGAACATTAGACTATACTTTCTTGAGTTCCATATGCGAATATGTCACCCATTCCTGGTTGTTCTATGCATTCTGGGAATTACAGTCCTGAATCTAATATCAGAAAAGTAAAACTACACGTCTCAGACTGCAAAGAGTACAAAACTGGATTGGGTGACAAACCAGTGAATGCATGCGTGTGGAAACTGTTTAGTCTCCAAGGAGGGAGAAGTCAGGTGTTTTCGGAGGTTGATCCCATTGAAGTCAACGGATATTAACATTTTCTGAAGTTGTCCTAGGAGTGGGATCTAAGAAAGTGATTGAACTTGCTGGTGTGATGAAAATGAGCACACGGTAGGTGAGATCCTCCAAATGAATGGGGGGAGCGATTTAGGGTGTTTTGGGGGATAGCAGGAAGGAAGCATGCCAAGTATGTTTGTGGGGCTGACAGGAAGTGTGTCACTGAGTTTTGTCAGTGGTTGGTGTTCTGGGGGTGTACAGAGTGCCAGCTGTGTGCCAGTTTTATGGAGCAGTTGTAGAGGGAAGCAGGGCACCAGTTATTGGTGTGTATGTTTGGCAGGGGTTGTAAAAACGATACAAGCTTAGTTACAACATACTTGTTTAATGGAGGACTTTTCTCTTTAATGAAAATATATTTCTTTAATTTAAGCAATGTAAAAGTAATTTCTATAAAGTGACACCATTTCTATTATTAAAATGATACAAAAACCTAACAAAAAATGAAATTGTCGCAAAATGATCCCTTTGGTTTGTCATATGATCTGTGTACTTTGCAAGTCAGGTCTTAAGCCACATAATATTTTAGTTCTTGAAGGTCAGACATTCTCCAATAATTGTACTTTGCCATTGGACAAGAACCAGGAAACAATGTGGTGCTGGAATTGCAGACTTGGATCAAATCCCAGCTTCTCTATTTAACAAAAGTGTGTGATCCTGAGCAATTCATTAGCACTTATTAAAAAAAAGGGAGTACACTGCACGGAGGAGACTTTCTACATTTGCACTTTTATGTAACTTGGTCCCCTCTGTGTACTTTTTGTCGTGTGCAGTACAAAATGAAAAACAGTGTTCAAACAGGCGAAATCATCTAAACACTTTTTAACCCCGTAGTCCAGAGAGTGGAAATGCTGGCTGCCGTTTATGCATGGCAGGCAGCATTTACAATGGATTGCTTTGGCATCTGCCTACTTTTACAGGTGGGCTGCTTCTCTAGACCTTATCACAATACAGTGGTAAATGATAGCAAACGGGAATGGGTGTCTACTTTCCAATAGTTAGGGGTGCTGTCCTCCAATTCTTTAAGGTGGTCGTCACATTTAAATGCCCAAGCTATTAAAGTCTCTCAAATTATTGGGTCCTTAAACAGGCATTGTGGAAAGGATTGTTAGCATTCATATGCAAACAACCCTTAAGGCATATAATGGAAAACTTAAATCTGTGGCCCCTTTTTGGTAGTGGGATTGCAGCGATTGGTCCACCTTCAACAAGGCACATTTCGCAAAGAGCCCAACGCTATTGTGCACGATATTTGGTGGGGCTTCTAAAAATACTACAATTGTGATTCTTTTAAAAGAATGTG
The DNA here is from genome assembly GCF_040938575.1 of Ambystoma mexicanum. Classification (NCBI taxonomy): domain Eukaryota; kingdom Metazoa; phylum Chordata; class Amphibia; order Caudata; family Ambystomatidae; genus Ambystoma; species Ambystoma mexicanum. The sequence goes on from NC_090934.1 coordinate 1,019,663,836, forward strand.
ATTTGGTCCCAGTACAATGTCAGCGTGGCTATGGTTTCGTATTTGGAGGTCTCTTTGTAATAATCACACCGATATTTTCTTAAATCACTTCCTGACATCCACAATTGTCTAGTAGATTAAGTAGCTTGGGCCTGTGAGGTTATTAAGGGAGTTAGGACATATGGAATTATATGACAGCCCGAGAGTTCAGAATCCTGCTATCAGAAAACTATTTTCTAATTATTTTTTATAAGAATGAAGATCATTTTGAAACTTTAGAAATGAGTAAAAGTACTGTTGTTTCTTATTTACCTGTGGAGTTTTCTTTATGGTAACAAAGCTTACTTGATTTGGTTTCATAAGCCTTAATAAAGTGGCTCCCACAGAAAGCCGATGCGCCATCTCCCGAAGGACTTCGTCCAGCCGTATGACGAGGGGAAAGTAATGTTTGGCTGGTTTGAATAGCTAGAGTTAGCTTTCCGCCTCCAGGAGGTGGAAGAGGAGTTGTGGGGTGCCGCCCCTTTGAGCATTCTATCCACAGTTGGAACTGATGTTATTATTCAGTTGACTCCTGAAGATAGGCTTATTTATTCCACGAAGAAGGCCACCATCCTCAGGACCTTCTGCGAAACGCCAGAACAATACCTCAAGAGCTTCCGAGAGCTCACCAAAAAGAGGAGTAAAACCTTTGAGGTGTTAACGCATCAATCCCTAAAATAGCTGAGTAGTTGGGTCACAGGTAGAGATCCCGCCTGCAAGGGTAGACCCAAGCTAGTCGCAGTTAGCACTACGCTCATGGAGGACGAGGAGGAGGAAGAAGAAGACATAGTCAATGTGGACATCTTAGACAATGAATTCCCACTCGGGCTTGAGTTGGGCAAATACACCCTAGTATATGTGAGCAGGAAAGGCACTAGGACTCCCATGAGGCTCTGGTTCCTGCGAATACAGAGGTCTTTTTGGACCAGAAGTTCATTAAAGGCAACAGAGCCCCAGCACTTTGTGATACTGCTGCGAGTATCACCACTGTCTGACGACAGTGGGTGCAAGAGGATAAGATCCTACTTGCTCCTCCAAGACTAGTTGGGAGATTCAGTGGTCTCACCCGATCCCCATTGCCGATCATGGAGTTCCGTTGGAGGGGGGAAACCTCTCTGCTCTGAGTTGCTGTTAAAGATGCTATTTCAGGAGACTGCTGGGAAACGATAAACCTGATGCCAATATCATTGCTTGGTCACACGTTCTAGTTCAGGAAGCAGCCCTGGTGGCCATGAGTCCACAGGCCCTTCCAACTGATGATGGCAAAAGGCAAGCTCTGCCAACACTACCCAGTCCAGATCCAAAGTCCACAGAGAAACCTGCTTCTGCCAGAAAGGGTCTCGCGGCCACTGAAGTGCCTGCTGCGACAGCCCCTGACTCAGTGACCTCAGAGTTGCAGAGTTGCCTACAGGCATAGAACCAGAACCTGAGGTGAGGACACAGTAGTTTCAGACCTCAAGGGTCTCCCCAGGCTAAGCGACTTGTCATTTGCTGGGGGCCCGAGTCAGGCTGACATTTGCCAGGCACAGCACGACTGCCCACCTTTGGCAGATCTGTGTGAGCAGGCAGGGAAGCAGGCCCAGGGGGAAGCCCCTGGGATCTACAGAGTGTACTGGGAGAATGGTCTCCTGTACAGTGAGCCCAAGAATTCTTAGGCGGGGGCCAGCCAGTGTTTCCCCAGGGTGGTTCCCCAGTGCCATAGAAGATTCATTCTGTACTTGGCTCAAAACATTCCGTTGGCAGGTCAGAATGACAAAGAAAGCCGATAAGCTGTCTGCCCATTTCTATTGGCCCCAGGTGGGGTTGAAGATAGAATTTCTCCAGCCCTGGCACACTTGCCAAGCATCTGGCAAAGCTAACAGCGCCACCAAGGTCCCCAGGCCTTTCAAGGGGATCGGTATGGACATTTTGGATCCTTTGCATCTTCAGACCTCCTCAGGAAATCGGGATATCTTGGTCGTGGTAGATCATGCCACTGAGTACTCAGAGGCTGTCCCCCTGAAAAGCATCAAAGCTTCTGTGGTCACGAAGGCTCTCATTGAGATATTCTCTCATGTGGGAGTCCCTAAATAAGTAATTCATGAGAGGGGATCCAATTTCATATCAGCATATATGAAGGCAATGTGGGTTGAATGTGGTGTAACCTACAAGTTCTCCACAGTCTTTCACCCACAAACCAATGGGCTTGTTGAGCGGTTCAACGAGTCCTCCAAGGGCATGATAGGTGGCTTAGAAGAGCCCCTCATGAGAAAGTGGGATATTTTACTGCCATGCTGCCTCCTGTTTTCCTACCAGGAGGTGCCACAGAATGAGAACCTATGACCTCATGGCAGGGTACTGGCAGGTCGGCCTGATCGATCATGCAAAAGAGAGATCTGCATTCTCCTGCCCATATAGGCACTATCGATTTACGGTTATGCCCTTCAGATTAAAGAATTCCCCGGCCACGATCCATAGGATGGTAAACCAGGTCCTAAAGAGGCTGGAAGACATCAGCATTGCCTACCTAGATGGCGTGACGGTATTCAGCAACACCTGGGAAGACCATCTATCCCATCTGGTACAAGTGCTTCAAGCCATGCGGAAGGCTCGCTTGACTATCACACCGTCCAAGTGCCAGATAACACAAGGTATTGTGACTTACCTAAGTCACCAAGTAGGTAGCGGTAAGAAACAGCCTGTCCAGGCCAAAGACCATGCTGTGAAAGATTGGGATATCCCCACCACCCAGATTAAAGTGAGGGCCTTCCTCAGCCTCACAGGTTATTACCGGCTTTTTGGTAAGGGCTATAGGACCCTTGCCCTTCCCTTAAACGGCACCACGTCCAAGAAACTGCCAAAAAAGTTCACCTGGACCCCTCATGCCAGTCATCCTTCCAGAGCTTGAAGGATGGCCTGTGCCAGGATCCAGTTCAAAAGGTTCCGGATTTTGGGCAAGTGTTTATCACCCAGACAGACGATTGTGAATTTGGCATACAGTATTAGCGCAACTGAGCACAACTGAATGCTGAAGGGGTAGAACAACCTTGTGCATACCTAAGTAGGAGCTTGACCAAGCAAGAGTGCAACTGGGCCACCATTGAGAAGGAGACATTTGTGGTAGTTTGGGTTGTATGTTTGGGTTGTACACAAGTTAAAATCCTACATATTTGGGTCTCACTTCACCATCCAGACAGACCACAGACCTCTGAGGCGGCTTAGGGCCATGCAGGGGGAGAACCCTAAGGTACTTCTTTGGGCAATATCCCTACTGGGATTGGACATGGACATTCAATATAAACCTGGGTCACATCACTCCAATGCAGATGGCCTAGGTCGGCACTTTCGCCAGGAGGATGGGCCAGACCCTTAGAAGGGTGAGTCTCGACCTTTGTGGCTGGGGGGCGTGTGAGGAATTGCCATCTGGCAAGGGTACAAAGCCCTGTCATTTTTTATTGTTATTAACAAATAGAATGAGGAGGGTAATTCCATCTCCAGAAGGGGTAATCTGCCAAACAGATTTCCCCTTCCATCGACTCCATGCCAAAAGCATAGTGAACTAGTGCCCTGCCACATCAGTATCCTGATCTGCGGTGCCCGCTCTACCCGTGGCACAGAGCAGGTTCGCCGGTCATGAGGTGCCCACTAGACAGCAGCAGAGACAGCCAAGTACCTGCAGTGCAGAGGCAGCATTTAAAATATGCCCCGTACCCAAAACTATGATTTTTTTGGCATTTTATTTACATTTCTATAGCGCTTTACACCAAAGCCCTGTGCAGCATAAAAACGGTACAGCAATTGTCAACATGGTACAAAACCAAGATTGCCATTAGGGGGAAAGAAAGTGTTCTGTAAAACGAGTTCGGAACAAAGAGTAAGACCAGTGGGAGCGCATTCCAGTGGAGTGGGGCCAGGAGAACAAAGGAATGAAAACACGACTGCGTGCAGAGGGACGAGGGACTGTGAGAAGAAAAAGGGATTGTGAGCAAAGGATAGCAGTGAGGAAAAATAGAGGGGGAACCTTATGGAGAGACTTGAAAACTAGGGAGAGAAAGTTCAACTTAAGCCGAGTGTGGAAGAAAAGCAAGAGCAAATAGGAAAGGGCAGTAGAGATGGGATCATGGAGGACAAAGAGAATAAGAGACGAATAGAGGAGTTGTAAATACATTTCAGTGGGGATAAGCAAGAAGTAGGGAGACCAAAGACTAAGGAAGAACAATAGACAAGTAGGGAGAAAATGAGGGAAGAGATTAAGAGCTTAGTAGCATGAAAAGAAAGATAAGTCTTGCTCTAAGGATATTAAAATGGTGTGCCCTATACAAAAGAGAGAGAGAAGAAATGTGATAAGAAAAGGAAGAAGTAGAATCCAAGTAGACGCCAAGGACTGTGTAGGTGAGAGGGAGGAAATGAGATAGAGTCAGAGGTAGGGGGGCTAGTTGAGGCAGGAAATAATAGAACCTCAGTTTTGGAGTTTAGTATCAAGAAGTGGTCAGCCATCCAGGATCGAATGGCCAATAACAGGAAGAAATGGTAGCATGGATCTAAGAAGAAAAAAGAAGAGAAGTTGGTGTGAAAGACTAAAGGAAGAGATGATAGCCACAAGAGGTTGAGTGTAAAGTGAAAAGCGGAGGGGACATAGGACAGAGCCTTGAGGAAACCCCATGAGAGAGAGGAAGGACAGAAGTAACATTACCAGCCCAAGCAACAGGACAGGTGCGGTTGACCAGACAAGATTTAAACCAGGCAAGTACAGAACTGGAAAAACCCATGGAAGAAAGAGAAGAAAGAAGTAGAGAGTGATCAACAGTATCAAAAGCTGCTGATAGATCCACGAGAATTAGAAGAGACAAGTATTTTGTGTAGTGTGCAGAAAGAGGAGAGTTACAGACAGAGAATAGAGCAGTCTCAGTGGAGTGCTTAGTGCGGAAGCCGGATTGAAAGTAGAGAAGTAGTGAATTAGAGGAAATAAAGGAAGAGATTTGAGAGTACACAGCAGGTTCAATACGCTTTGAAATATAGGGAAGGAGGAAGATTGGGCGGAAACTAGAAGGAATAGAAGAGTTCAGAGAGGGATTTTAAAGGATAGGATGAATAGTTGCATGTTTGAATAGAGAAAATATAACCAAGGTTGGGAGAGAAGTACTGAACAGAACAGTGAGAAAGGGAAGAGGAAGAAGATAGACTTTGAGAATAATAGTAGAAAGAACAGGATCAAGAGGACCAGAAGTAGAGTGTGCCTTAGCAAACAGGGAAGCTGTGCCCGAATCAGAAAGAGGGGTGAAGGAGGACAAGGAAGCCGAGGGTAGTGGCATGGAGCAGAACGAGCAGGAAGAGGGCCAAATAGAGCTGCCGAGAAGTGTGACCTTGGAAGAGATATTGGACCAGGTCATCGGCAAATTGATAAGAAGAAGAGCAGGATCAGGAGAATGGGGAGAAAGAATGCGAGACAGAGTTCTGAAGAGACGACATGAGAGATAAGAACAGAGAAGGTCTGAATAATACGATTTATTTGCAGAAAGAAGAGCAGTATCGTAAGTCGAGTGAAGAGAGGAAAGAATAACAAAATCCAAGTACGCAAAAGACTTAAGCCAACAACATTCAACTTGGGTACACCGTAAAGAACAAAGATGGGCGTGAGCCAAGGCTGAGGGGGCTTTCGGGTAGGAAGAAATGGAGATTCAGGATATAGGGGGTCAAGACATTATGATGATGCTGGTGGCAAGCTACACTCTAAATAAAAGCTATGCCTAAGTTAAGGCGTAGTGCATGGCACTACTTATGATCATGACCGCCACATTCCAATTGATATTGCACGTGTCAAAGTCCTGTGAGTCAGCTCTGCCGTGGAGGGTGATGGGTATTCTGGTCAGCCTGGTGTGCCCACCAAATGTCAGGCCAAGAACCTCTTTGTGAGTGCAGGTACCACCCACTGATCGAGACAACTGCACAACAAGTAGCGGTCTGAGGCCGGGAATGAAAGGAGCACCCATTCAAAAAGAGTAGCCTCACAACAGCGTGCTGTAACGGTAAAGGTCGTTGTTCCTAGCGAGAAGGCAATGGATTATGATTGGCTTGAGGGCTCTGGTCACTGGAAGAAGGCTTCCACCATCTTGATTGTCACTGTTCCCCTCTCTCTCTCTCTCTCTCTCTCTCTCTCTCTCTCTCTCTCTTTCTCTCTCTATCTATCTCTCTTTCTTTCTCTCTCTCTCTCTCTCTCTCTCTGTCTCTCTCTCTCTTTCCTGTCCCCTGCACTTCCTCTGGAGCAAATCACTTTCGGTGTGACCTCAGAGGGCAAAGCCCACTCCGTTCAAGAGCAAGGTTTGGACCACTAAGGCAGGTTAGCTTTGGTCCAATCTCTGAAGACTTCTGCCTTTGAAAGAAGGGGTCATCCACCCATTCATCAGATTCACGGAGATCCACTTGGATCCTTTATGGCTGCAGATTTGTTCTTACAATCTCACTGGACTTCCTTTGGGAGAGTTGTATTCTCCAAGCCCTCAGCCTGAGGTGAGGAAGGAATCATCCAAGATAGAAGGGAGTTCTGTCCCCTACAAGTCCCTGGGACCATCAGGAGTAACCTCTACTGTGGATCAGGACCTACCACTCTGCGCCAGAATCTCCAAAGCAAGGGGAGCAGACGCTAGACGGAACAATCCTATGCTTGAGTCCCCCTGAGAGGCCCTCACAGCAACCAGAGGGCCAGACGAGCCAAAGCTCCCTGTTCCACCGCACCGAACCAGTCGCTCCGTGTTCAACGCACCTGGAACGAGACGGAAGGCGCTGGTGCTAGTTGTTGCGCTCTTCCACATCAAACATTGCTTGCACCTCAACCAGCTCGTCACTGCATTGTGTCCCAGCTAAAGCTCGTCACCTGGTAGGCCTGAATCGATTGCTCAACACCTGGACCTGAACCGAATCACTTGAGAGTCACACGCCGACTCTAACCGGGGTTTACATCCACAGCTCGACGCAGCTAACTCTTGAACTGCCGGCTCATTGATAGCATATTGACACACCCAAGATCAACACTTTGACGATTCTTGATCCGCTGACACGAACCGCTAAATCCTCACTCATTGAGCCCTCTCGCTGGCTAAAGCCTCACTTGGCCTGGCCAACTGCGACATTCCCTTTATTTTGGATTGTGATACTGTGTTGTTTGGGTCACTATTGGTTCACTTTCACACCCCTCTTAAGAGCATAGCCTTCCCTCAGACCATGTTACCACAAAAAGCAAAGGAGGTATATCTCTTAACAGTGCCTCAATTACCGTTATGATTGCAGTGTGTTTTGGTTTATAGAAGTGTGGGGGCTGAGTAGGCCATTTTACCCCTCCTCACCCTTGCACTCCTGCAGAGCAAAATCTAATTCATCACACTAATAATAGTAACCATTCATATACATTGCACACCACAAAGGCATTTGATCCTTGGATCACTCATGGCAACACCATTTGAAAGCCATGGCCTACTTCTAATCTCAGTCAATGTTGGGAAAGGTGGACCTGCCTGATAGCTTTAAATCCGCATGTATCCTCCATCTATGGTACAGCATGTGTACATCCCTTGTTGCTTCCCATTCGTCTCCTGTATCCAGGTCTGAGCACATGTACACTGTGAGGCTGATAATCTATCCTCTACATACAGTACACAAAAGGTCTACATCTATCCTCAAATCCTTGTTCCTGTCCTGTATGTGTGCTAGAGCACGTATACCTTTTACATGGCTACCAACCTGTGCATTGTAGCACCTAAACTCAGGTGGCAAAACATATACTCTGGTATATGTATCTTGGTGATACTGTTTAGTAGTTCTATAACTATGCCGGTGTATGTGTACATCTATACTACAGACCATATACCTTCCTCATAGCTACCATTAACAAAATGTGCCTTGCACCGATGCTAGGATTCAAGGAACCTTAATGTAGACAGCTAACTTTGCTCTTCACATGAATCTTTTACATTATTTGGATTCCAGCACAGATGAAGTGGGTCAGGTGACTGCCAGTTCTCATGCCTATTATGATAGCTGCAAGGGCAGCATATCAAGCTATGGGTTGTTACTAGGACAAAAGGTGGGGCGAAAAGAACATTTTGCATCCCTTCATTTCTCCGGTTTGGGGTGGGTCCCTTAACTTGTCTGTGCCCCATAAACACCGAGTATGGCCCTGAATGAATGCATCTCCTCAAAATATGACATCTTTTGCTATTAGCACACGATGATACTATCTTTATTCTTCCACTACTCTGGGCCTCATTACAAGTTCGGTGTATCTCGGCGGTAAATCGGCCGAGATACCACCAAACGGATATACCATTACCGCCACTTGGGCCAGTGGAATTACTGCCAGTGGTGGTATGGCGGTGTTCGTCCGCATTTATGGAGACAACAGGACTCTATGGAGATTTCGATGAATTACAACCAGCGGTAATTCCGCCAGCAGTAATTCTGCCGAAATGGCAGATTTTTGGCTGTAAGGAGACAGAATTAGCACCAGAATTCTGCTGGAGGTTTTTCCCAAACCTTACCTCCAAACCTATAGTTCGGCAGTGTGGCAATGTGGCTGTAATGCAGTGGTAACTCAGTTACCACAGTTTTTTGCCTCACTGCCGAACTCATAATGAGGCCCTTTATCCAGGCCCTTCCACTGGTAAGTCTGGGAGGATAGTTCAAGCGCGATGCGCTTGCCTGGGGAAAAGGATGATTCCTTGTGTCATGGGTTCAATACCCTGGTCAACTGACTCAGCCCTTCACCATCCCCCTGTTGGCACCCTGGGCCGAGGCCAAGGGGAGGAACGGCACAGAGCCGGGCTTGCTTGGAACTTCACCTTTATTTCCTTAACTTCCAACTGAAACTGAAACTCCACTTTCCAGCTTCTCCCTCCCTGAGCATGGTGCCTCACTGAAAGGCAGTCATGTTGCAATAGTTCTGCTCCACAACAACCCCCAGCTTGGTAAACTAAGTACCACATTGTGGGTAATATATACGTAGAACCTCATAGTTGCCAACATGATCCATTCCATCTTTGGGCACTTTCCAAGTCCTGTTTTTTTTAATGCATTTTTATGCATTGTGGGACTTGCAGTCTGAGTTGTATAAGGAGGGGCAGAACTACAAGTCCCAGAATGCAAAGAACAATACTCTGACTAGACAAGCACCTACAGATTGGAATGGGTCATGTTGGCAACTATGGCAGCACCAGTAAGGTAGGTCAGTGTGCTGAGTGCTCGCTGCTGCAATCTGTGTGTGATCTGCAGGTTGCAGGTTCAAATTCTGGCAAGTCCAGCTCGGTCTTTCATTCTTCCGAGGTCAACAAATGAGTACCAACTTCGGTTGAGAGATAATTGTAAGCAAATTTGTTCTCTGCAAAGCGCTTTAACGAAAGCCATATAAATAACACATCATTAACATCGGTTGCGCACTCTGAAACTGCATTATTGGAGAAAGTAGCGCTTTATAAAACAGCAGAATTATTATTACATCTGCCTTATTCTCATTATTTGTAAAACGCAAACCCAAATTCCCTGATAATACCACCTTTCAACCACTATAGAATAAAGAGTTTAAAACCCGCAAATATCTCCCCTTTAACTGCAGCTTGCTGCTTTAATAATAGGATCTTTCAGAAATCATACGTTTATTAAGATAATTAATTATTGGTCAGGCAAGTTAGGGTTAGGATAGTTCCAAAGCCTAGTTTATTCAAAGGAAATACATCCTGATAGAGTTAAAGGGAACGGTATGAATACAGCAGGCTAGTTCGCAGTATTCGAGGAAAGCACCTGTGAGATGTTGACATGTTTGGAAAGAGTTTGATTGGTCTAGTTCACGAGCGGCAGAGACAGTCTCTGGTTCGAGGATGACAATCCCAGTGATGCCATAGTGGTAATAGTGGTATTCGTAGTCCCAACATTCTTTGGTTGTAGAGCATCGTTTAGCAAAGCAGGCCTCTCAATGGACCAGTTACCAGCCCCGGTGGTCCGGTGTCGCTACCAACGTGTCAAACTGCGCAGGGCAGGCAGCAGAAGACCTCCTGGCTCTTGGCGTCTTGTAACCAAGCTGGACCCGCTGGGCCACAGGGAGGGAACACCGCTCACGGTTTTCTCAGGTTGATGAGAAGGCACAAATGCTCAGATCCCAAAGGCACTTTGCTATCAGAGTGTGATTTTGGGAAGGTTGCCACAGCAGAGCTTCCACTGGGTTGTATTTGTGTTAAGGCTCCTAATTGGTGTTTCAGGGCTGGCAAAGGTTTACATGCAGTTTTAGTCTAAAATCACAATTCTTGATCACTTCAAACATTTGACGCTCACCCAATTATTGGGGGCACCACATTCAAACTCTCCCAGGCAAACACGTAGGACGTGTATTCTGCCTTGAATATAGACATTGTATTCAAATACTCGCCAGATCTGGTCTTAGCTCTACCTGTACCAAACTTCCTCTGCGTAGAGTCGCCAAAACCATATCTGGCCACATGAGTTCCCTGTCACACAAAATGAAGTAAAGTTTAGCTGCAGAACTACTAGCTTCCAGTGCAAGATATCCACCTAGTGCTCTGTGTAAGGGAGCAGGTATGTTCTGTAGATGCTGGCAAGTGACTGGCAACTTGCCACAGATTCTCGCCGACACCACCCTCCGGTCTCATACAGCCAATTGCCCAGAAAAAGGCACTGCACCTTTTAGACTTAACGTCTCTCAGGGGGCCTAATACATAGAGTACCACCCTTAGTGAGGCATTGGCTGAGGAATCCGTGTGGGTGAAGTCCGCGAACCCATACACAAAAAGCCCGGGATTTTTATTTAACTGCCATGGGTTTCCCCCCCCCCAGTGCCAAGGCCTTTTTGGTGATTTCGGTATTTCACCATGCAAAGTCTTCTAACATTTTCTCCTTCATTACATAACAGTTCCCATTCAGGATTGTCATTCAGGGTCACACAATGTTCCCAGCAAGGGTATCTTTCTTCATGTGGGTTCTGCTGCAGCAGTGTCTGATTATCCTTTGCCTGAGCGTCTGCCCTTTTTCACCAACAGAGAAAATGCCTGGTTGTCATTTGGTGCACGTAGCGTAAGCCGTAGGCAGCTTCAGGCACAGAGCAACATCTTTCATACATGATAAACAAAGAGAAAACATGTCGCTTGAAAGGATAGGCGGAGGATACTTATAACATAGCCACACCAACACTGTCAAACTGCTAGCACAGAGGGAGGAGCAGTATTAATGAACACCAGGTATTACAAAGAAGAAACACGCAGGCAACTTACGGATGCAAAAAACGACGTCGGTGTGAGTGCTGAGCTCGAGTGCTGTCTTGCTGTCTGCGCATCGGCGCAAGGGGCGAAGGAGACCCAAGATCGGAAGTAAGTTTAAATCTGTGAGCGTAGCGACATCCCTGTTTCAACACCAGCCCAGACCACTCGAGTTCGTTAACTAGGGCCGGGGTGGGCTGGTACTAGTAGTTGCACAGGGTCTGCTTCCTCTTGGTCATAGCTACAGACAACTGGTAATTATTAAGCAACCCTGATAATCGGTCTCCCGCCCCGTATTTCACCAGCCACTTGGTCATACTTGTCAGTCCTCCGATCTATATCAGGAAGCCCAAGTTTAGGCATAGAGTGGGTTTACGCAGCAAAACTATTAAGATGGGGCAACGAGATCGGAGCCCTATGACTCCCCACAAAGCCTTGAAGGATGCACCTAAGACCAAGAAGGGAAAAATTGATCGTGGGACTATGGGTTAGGCCTTGTTTAAAGTGCAGCCCATGGTTTCTGGTTTCTTTTCCGTAGTGGGGCAACCTAGTACCCGATCGGCACTCGAGTGTGCTCCAGCTATCCTTGATCTAGTGGTTGACCTAATTGAGCTACGTGGCACGATCTCATGTTCCACTGCTGTAAACATCCACCATGCTGCATCGACTCCTGAACTGGACAAACAATCGTCTAGTTCGCTGCAGTCCCAGGATAATAACGGCTCTTTGTTAAACCTATGCAGGATTCTCAATCAAAACTCCCTTGGGCCCACCACGCCCGCCTGTGATAATACCTTGGGGGTTAATTTGTCCAGCAGTCCCAACTTGGAAGCTCTGGTTGCTGATCTTGAGACAATGGCCGATGTAAACTACGACGAGGAGGAAATATGCATTTTGCACGGCACACAGCATTCTTGTGGGCTAGCCCCGCTAATCCCCTTGCTTAAAGTTATCCTCTCTAAAATTGAAGCCCTGTTCGTCCTTTGTACAACTATGGCCACGATCAACATGAACTGAAATTGACAACGATTAAAATAGCGGAAATTGTTATGGATAATTACGCGGTGCCTAAACCCTCCCCATTAGGGAATAACCTCAGAGATAAACTACGGGTGGACTTCGACCGGCACACGGACAGGGCCCTGGAAATCCTACTAAGCTCCTTAGCTAAAGAGGGTGATGCCAGGGCATTAGGTGGAATCGGGGTGGGGATCCTAGCCTCCTCGGATGAGTCTGAGGTATCATTGATGTCTCAAGACTCAGTAAATATTGCTGCAGGCAACGAAGAGGATGCCCTGGAAGCATTGTGCAATGAGATCTCTGTGATAAAAAGCACCCCCCCCCTGTTAACAAGAACAGGAAACTCAGGAGGGAGTTCAGTGGGTTTGACTTTAAAAGTACAAAGTGAACCTTTCCTTTGGACAAACCTAGTGACCCATTAATACCTAGTTGGTGCAACTGGGATTGCATCCTTTATTATACCAAAAACATTTCCAAAAGTACAGACCGATGGCACAAGGTGGACTGTGACCTTGCGAGGGCCATTGGACAAGTCGACCTGCCCAAGGACTAAGCCATGTGCTCCTACGGTTATGGCCGGCCCCGGGTTTGGGAATTCCCAAGTGGCCCATAAGGGCCGTCCCAGAGCCCAGACAATTAAACAAGGAAGAAGCCAGTCAAATGGTCTAACATCGACACAGGGCTTCTAACTGGCCGATGACCACCACAGACAAAGTCCCTATGGCCCACCTGCTACCTGTATGCCAAGTGTGGTGACTTTTGATGGGGACCCCCAAAGGTCCCCCATGCTTGCATTCTCAGAAGTGACCGTGGCTTGTGGCCCCTATAGTTCTCTATCCGGCAGCATGGTCACTGGGCCAATAAGGCCGGGTGTTCTAGCGAAACTAGAAGAGATACATACTACCGGCACTAGCCCATTTCTAAATTGATAAATACTGCTACAGATATGGGCTACGATACCCTGGTTTGTCCCCGATTACCTCAGCAGACATGTTACAATTGGAGCTCCCTAAATGGGAATGTTTCACTAACTGGGTTTTGATACGGTTTGCAGCACCTACAGTGGTATCATTACTGTGTGCAAGTGTTGATGTCTTGTTCAGCCTGGGTCTTAAACTGATTGTCTGCCATGAATAGCAACCAGGAGCCTTGAACACTCACCCTTATGGTGTTGTGTCACCTACCGTAGAGGCCCCCCATCCCGCCATGGACTGCCCAATTGGAAACCCAAACGCTTCGCAAATAACCCCGCTTGCGCACAAAAATGCGCAGACCGGGTATGAAGCGGTATATTTGCCATTGCCATGCCGGGACGCGCAGAACTTTAGTGATCAACACACCAGGAGGAATTGAATGCTCAAGATAGCGAGTTGGAATACTAGTGGGCATAGCCATTTACTGTATGCAGAGGGGACGATACATACACTTGACAACTATGATGTCTTTCTACTACAGGAAACTTGGCTTGATAGTCCTCTGCATGCCGACAGGTAACACCTAGACCAGGTATGGCTAATAAGGGCCCCAAGTAGAGACATTTTGGGGGGCTCATTATTGGAGTGAGCCAGGAAATTGCCTCACGACAAGTGGTGTCACCCCCTCGTACGATCTGAGGTCCAGGCGGTCGAATTGTGGCTGGACGGTAAAATGGATGGTTTGACGGCACAGGTTATAAATGTATACATCACCCCTGCAACTATTTGTATGGATGAAACACAAGACCTTCTGGAAGAGATCTTTGCAGCATGGCAGGGGATATTAACGCCAGGTGCCTTGACCACCATCAGTGTGCCTCGTACCGTAATATTGCAAAAAAGTGCAAGATGCTGCAGAAAAAAGCAATAGTAAGGGAGCACAATGGGTCAACTACTTGGGGCACTGGGATCTCACAATGCTGAATGGCAGAACTACGGGGATATTCGGGGGAAATATACATGGGCAGTAATGCTAGTCGAGCCAACCCAGATTACTTTTCTGGGAATAACGTCTGCCTTATTGCTATCGAGGACCTGAGGGTGCTACCCAACGATCATAGTGATTATGATATTTTGGCCCTCACCACTACTACCCAAGAGAGGGTAACCAACCCCCTTAGTTGTTGGTAACCACATCCAGACATATTCACAAGATGGGGGTATTTCTCTCTGAGCTCTCGGGGGGGGGGGTGATATAGAATCGTTGGGTGGCCTCAACTGTAATGAAATCGAAAATTGGCTTCAAGATCTAGGCACAACAACGGGCTCTAGCACAGAAGAGCATCTATTGGCCATAGATGAGCATGCTAATAAGTTCAACCGTGCCTTTCGGGGTGCTAAAAGAGCCACGAGAAGGAAGTTGATAATAGTGCGTGGCTCCGGATGGCCCAAACACGAGACGAGTAGGCGTTCAAAGCTCATTAAGAAAGATTACAAGTGGAGGTACTCGATTAAAAATAGCCACCGGCAAAAAATGATCACTGAGGTGAGAACGTCAGAAACATTTGGGTGATTTTAACAAGGGCTAAAGGGGAGAGTAAGAAGAATACTCTAAACCCCAATACTCTAAAATCTAAACCCAATCCAGGAAAATGAGTGGATAAAGTATATCAGAGGTAAAGGAGGCAGTCCCACAAGGGAGATACCCCTGAAATTTATAACCGGGGGCTGGCCTCTAACGACAAGCGATGACGATACAGAGTTACTAATTGCAAACCTCAAGATCTCTCGGGCCCCTTTAAGTGGGCTAAAATACTTAAAATCCTGTTTGATAAGGTGTGTATAACTCAGGAAATACCAGCCTTGTGGCAACAGTTGATACTTATACTGGTCTATAAAAAAGGAGATAGGTCCTTGTCAGAAAATTATAGACTGTTGTCACTACTGGATGTTACCGGGTAATGTGGGTTACGGCCAATGAGGTCAAGCGCCCTTGTTCTACCACTAGTCTGGGGAACGTGGGCTGCGTGGTGAAATATCCGTAGAGGAGCAGCCGAGTGTCTCTACAGGAAGTCCCCCCAATTTTGCCTATATGTTGAAAACCGGAAATTGCAACATGTGCAATACCATTAATGGTACCTATACCATGAAGAATCTTTGAGACAAGGTATCCGTTGAGAAGACCTCGTGTGAAATATCCCTGAAAGACTGGTGGTCTACTGAGAGAAACGCCTGAAGAAGTGCGAAGATGTGAAAAGGAGAAGCTGGTCACATCACGAAAGATGAGAGTGACACATTGGGAAGGATGACCAGAGACGAGAATGCATAGGTGGTATAGAATCTGGTGGCGAAGAAAAGAATCAAGAAGACTTTCATGCGCGGAATGAAGATTGCATGTATGAAGAACACTGAAGAAAACACAAGTCGTTTTATAATTGTACAGAGGCTGTAAGCAAGTTGACTAACTATTCCTGGGGCTGGCTATACGTAGTATATATATATTGCAGGCGGTGCTGCTAACACATATGTATATAGAGTTCTGGACATTCGATGATACAATTTTAGTAAGCGAGTCTCCATGAAGGAAGACGGATTGGAAGCTATGTGTGTTGCAGCAAAGAATAGGCTCAAATTCAAAGCAAGACCAAAGAGGCTGTCTGGCTTGATGTCAAAGACTGGATGCAGCCAAGAACTGGTTATCAGCTTGTAAAGAACAGTATACGTGAGAAGCCGAGGCATCCCTTGTTAAGTTGCAAAGAGAGAACATCAGGAGTGCCAAGTTTCTTCATTAAAGACTATTAAATGCTATAATACGAGCACATTCACTGTGCCTCATTACGAGTTTGGCAGTAGCCGAAAAATGTTAATGGAAAGATGGCATGAGTGATGAGAGATGTTGGGCTAATTGGATAATTGGATGGGGAGACACGGTCAAGTTCACCCACCAGCACCTGGCATACCAGCTTACATGCTGCTAGAGTATCGAATGTTCCAGAAGGGTACAAGCGTGCCAACCAATTGTAGAAGGCCGTATAACGAAGAGCCTTGTCGTTTGAGAGCCAATGAAGTGGTGCATTTCTAATTACTGTCGAAGATGACTTGCACTAAGGGAGAGCGTGAGTTCCCACCTGACTATAGAGACCCAATCACGATCCTATGCCAAATAGAAAGTATACTTAGATGTTCCCCTTGAGCCAACCACAATCTCCCATAGGTTTTCTTGATTTACCACATAGTATGACATCACGCATGATGAACCTTTAGTATATAAATGTGATTTCTTTTCATAAAATTGTTTGAGATTATGCTGTGCGACGTTCGTTGATGTCCGTTGTACTCCCTGTTTTAGACAATTGTAAATAAAACAGAGTTATTTGCCAACTTCATGAGTCAGTCTTACTGCTTCGTGTAAGAAGTTATTCTCTGTCCCATCCATAGTATGATGTGTTACCTTGACTGAAAGGGCCTCTAGGGTTCATATCCATACTTGGGCCTTCAAATGAGTGCCGGTAGAACTTATATCCACATAAAAGAGTCCAAGATGGCAAAGGCTCGACGAATGACCCACCTGACTGAGGTATTCGCAAAGCAAACGCCATAGGTGAACTGAATTGGCTTGATAAACTCAAGGGATACTTTTTGAGAAAGATATTAAAACTTCCCCCCTCGACCTCTGTTGAATACCTTAGACTGGAGTTGGGTCTGGGCCAAATGTTGGCATGCAGGGACTGCTACATTTAAAAGCAAATTTGCAGCCTAAATGCCAACTGCTTGCCTTGGTGGGATAAGCCAATGGGCCTAGTCAAGACCACGGTGGGGGGGAATTTAATTGGTTAAATGCCATCTTGTGCGAGTTTATAAACTGGCACCCTAATTTTGCATGAGGTACAAAGTTTGCTATACTGAAACGCCTATTTAAAAGAAAACTGGTGCAATGGGATTGGGCAAACAATTATGTGCATCTTTGAATCTTACTTACCTACAAATATGCCTCACACATTACCCACAGATTTTTGCAAACCCAAAGGTACATGAGACAGTGTCCCAGTCCTGCAGTTCAGAATTAAATCATAACTACCACTTTCTTTTTCCGGGGCGCACAGCTTCCCGGGAGGATAGCTCAGCAGCAACGTGCTCGCCTTCGAAACAAGACGAGACGAAGCAACTCAGGTTCGATCCCTGGGTCCGATCTTAGAAACCTCTCGGTATTAAGTGCGTTATAAATACACAACTAAGACATATTCCTGTAAGAGTCGCTCGATGCCCCCGGGCTGTGTGAGCGCTTTAAAAATGCAAATAAATAAAATACAGCTTAAGGGTCCTTTATAACAAATGGGTCTTTCACATTTGTAAGGTTCCAGGCAATATTGAAACGGCAAAGCACCTATTTACTGAATGCAAACTATTTATTTATTTATGCATATAGTATGATATAGTTACAAATAAACTTTTCATACTTTGAATACAACTATATTAAAATTAATTACAAATCATCAGAAGCCTAAAACCAATTATTTCAAAATACAATTATCACAGGTATACAAGAAAGTAAAAATCATTTCAAAACACAATTTTCTCTTACAAATAAATAAGATACGAAATTCATAGCAGCAATACCCAGCAAAGTAGAAGGGTTAGATAACAAACATTGCCATAGATACATAAAAACGTCATCTTAACTCTTGTCAAGGTTGATAAATGTACAAAACAAAGTATTCCGTTGGTTTGCCAACTTGTGGCATATAGTAACCAAGTGTTCCAAAGTCTTGACACCGTTGCCACATAGCCTACAAAGTCTTTCTGCTTTGCGCACTTTTCTTCTTGCCCCAAGGATATCCAATGTCAGAAGTAAATCCAGTTTCATTTTAATTAATATACTCCGATAGGATTTCAAAGGGTGTATCATCAAGATAGATTGCATACGATTCAAAGCCTTCAAATGCTACTGGAAGTCGGATGAATGCAAACTATTGGGACCAGCATATATGGTCATCCTGGGTAGCTACATGCATAATCCTGACTCGATAAAACACAAGGCATTTTGGGATCACTGCCTTAACACTGAGTCTGAAAGTGTGCATACGGCCTTGTATTGGCTATGGCGTATTAATGTAAAAGCTTTGGTAGGCGATTGCCGATAGCGTGGAACAGTTAACGAAAGTTCTTGAGATGTAGTAGTTTATGTGTAGTTTATGTGATGACTAATTTATCTCAAAATCTGATGCCTGGATACTAGAATGGTTAGAAGGTTCGGACACTATGGGGGTAATTCATAGAAATCAGCGCACAAGTGGCGCACGCGGCTGGCGCACAGTGTGCGCGTGCGGCAGTCTGCACCAGCCGTGTGCGTCAAAACCCATTTCAGCGCACACAGCGTATTCATGGATTTTAACATCCATAGCCAGCCATGGCGCAGAGTGGCGCAGCGACCCTGCAGCAGTGCCAGTTACGCCCCCAACCCCGCCCCGTGCGCCATGAACAGTGCACAAATCCAGTACATGGCG
The DNA here is from genome assembly GCF_040938575.1 of Ambystoma mexicanum. Taxonomy (NCBI): domain Eukaryota; kingdom Metazoa; phylum Chordata; class Amphibia; order Caudata; family Ambystomatidae; genus Ambystoma; species Ambystoma mexicanum. The sequence continues at coordinate 1,019,682,523 of NC_090934.1, forward strand.
CAAAGGCCAGGGGACTAGCATACAGCCCCCCAACCATGAAAACGAGTATAAAACTCTCCACGCACCCCTCAGAATACACGTACCCCACTTGCGCCAGGTACATTGCGTGGAAAAAGTCCCCCCTGTGGTGTGGGCTGCCTGTGGGGCATGGCCAGGGTGGATGGGCTGCCTGTGGGGCATGGGGAGGGTGGATGGGCAGCCTGTGTGAATTTCGGTGGTGTGGGAAGTTTCACACACAATAGGCCCTGTGCGAGCGGGGTACGTGTATTTGTGGGGTACGCGGGGAGTTTCACATGCGATAGGCCCTGTGCGAGCGGGGTACGTGTATTTGTGGGGTACGCGGGGAGTTTCACACGCGATAGGCCCTCTGCGAGCGGGGTACATGTATTTGTGGGGTACGCGGGGAGTTTCACACGCGATAGGCCCTGTGCGAGCGGGGTAAGTGTATTTGTGGGGTACGCGGGGAGTTTCACACGCGATAGACCCTGTGCGAGTGGGGTACATGTATTTGTGGGGTACACGGGGAGTTTCACACGTGATAGGCCCTGTGCGAGCGGGGTACGTGTATTTGTGGTGCATGCTGGGAGTTTCACATGCGATAGGCCCTGTGCAAGAGTGTTACGTGTATTTTGGGGGTGCGCGGGGAGTTTCACACGTGATTTGGCATCGTGGGCCCTATGGGTGTGCGGTTTCCCCCCTCTCCATGCCCTGCAGGCAGCCCACACCACAGGGGACTACCCTACAACCCTCACCATGCCCTGCAGTCAGCCCACATGGCACCATGCACTTGTGAGCACACTTGTGAGCCCCGACTCATGTCCCCCACCCATCCACCCACACCCAGTGACGGGCACCTGCCAGCAGGTCCCGACTCATGTCCCCCTGCACCCCCACCCACCCAGCATTGACGGGCACCTGCCAGCAGGCCCCAACTCATGTCCCCTTGTACCCCCACCCACCCAGCATTGAGGGGCACCTGCCAGCAGGCCCCGACTCATGGCCCCCTGCACCCCCACCCAGCCAGCATTGACGGGCACCTGCCAGCAGGCCCCGACTCATGTCCCCCTGCACCCCCACCCACCCAGCATTGACGGGCTCCTGCCAGCAAGCCCCGACTCATGTCCCCCTGCACCCCCATCCACCCAGCATTAACGGGCACCTGCCAGCAGGCCCCAACTCATGTCCTCCTGCACCCCGACCCACCCAGCAGTGAGCAGGCCCCGACTCATGTCCCCCCCAACACGTCATCACGATCCACACACATGGCCCTTATGGCCACCCAAATCCCACCCCACGCCACCCCAGTCCAAACACCCAACCAAGTATTCCATCCACCCCACATTGAAATCCCCATGTCATGATAGATCCCAAATGGCAAGTATGCACATCAATAAATGTCTGTCACACACACACAATGGGTGCAAGTGAATGAGAAAACCCACACCGTGACATGCATGAAACCAATGAGATAATACCACACAAATGAAGTATGAAACCAAAATGTATTAAATACAAAAGCAAGGGAATGAAAGAAAATCACACAAAAATAGAAATAATAAACAAAAGGCTGCATGTCCAAAATGAACGAAAAATATATGAATGCAGAATCCAAATAAATCCAAAAGAAAAAGGCTGCAAAGCGTTCGTCCATCAAACCAAATCCAAAGGTAAACAAAAAAGAAAACCATTGCTCCATGGGTAAAAAAAAAATCAATCAAGTCAAATCCAGTCCACAACTATGTACAATGTAAAAATCCAGGGTCCATGAGCCCAACAATCCAAAGGAAACCTACAAAATACCCTACCTAACTAATTACTATATACAAAAAGGTGGGGCATAGTCCATGCGCCCCAAATGAAAGAAAAATAGAAAGGAAACCTAACAGTAATTAACTGTATACAATGGCGGCGGGCAAGTCCCACGGCTCACTTTTTGATTTCCCGGGCCAGGGCATCATCGAACTCCTGTTCAACGTCCTGGAGGCGGGCCTGTTCCCTGGCCCCGAGGTCTCGCAGGGATAACGCCATGTCCAGCTCCTACTCCCTCGAGGCACTCAGCCCGCCTCAGCGCCCTGCGCATGGAGTTCTCCGCCCTGACCATAGTGAGCCATGCCTCTTCCGCCCGCCGCCGCTCCGCATCTATTTGCTGGCCCAACCGCTGCCACACGGAAGACACTCCCAATCCAGGGTCCTCCTGCCCTCCGGCCGAGGCCTGCCCCTGTGATGTTGATGGCCCCGAGCCATCATCGATCCCACCTTGAGCCTGCTGCTGCCATGCATGTGCCCTGCCTCTTGATGCCTGCATGTCCTCCTCCTGCTGGGGTCCAGTTGTTGGGGGGGACACCCCTGCTGGACCTCCGACTCCCAACTGTGGCAGGGATGTGTCCTCCACCAGCCTGGCCGCTGGGTCAGAGGCAGCTCCACAGGGTACCCAGGTGATACTTGGGCCGGAAGATGGCACGGAGGATGACTGGTGCATAGGGGGTTCAGTTGAGGAGGGGGTTGGTACAAGGTCCAGCAGATGGAGGAACCCTGCACTGGTGACCCGTCCTAGTAGGTCGACGCAGTCAATGAGGCATCCGATATAACATGCAGAGTCCTCATGAAAACCCTGCACGTCATCCCGGATGCCACGTTGACGCAACGCCACCCCAGCCAGGACAGGCTCAACACGGTCCCGGATTGCCACGTCCGCAGGGAGAGGAAGGCCAGTTGTTGTTCACGCATCCCCTCCCTGAGAACGGGTCTGGACGAAGGCATCCCTGCTGGTGCGGGATGATGCAGTCACAGGATCGGGGACAGGATTACACACAGGCACCTCCGCGGCGGCCTGTGCTGCCTCCTGTCCCTGCCCCTTGACTGCACCACTAGCACCAGTGGAATCCCCCGCTCCAGACCCTGTGTGTGGCCCTTCCAAGGCCCCCTCCTCAACCAAACCCCCCACCAACCTGGATGACTCCGTGCCATCTTCCTCCATAGGTCCCTGTGGGGTCTCAGCTGCTCCTTCTGCTGCCGAGGAGTCCACCTCCGACCTCTGCCTCTTGGACCGCGGCACCAGACTCCTCACTCCCCAACGAGATGACAACCTGGTGCGATCCCTGCCGCTGTACTCCACAGCACCGTCTACGCCCTCTTCATCGGTTGACGCTGCAGACAGGGAGAGACAGAACACAGGCATCAGAGCACTGTACAATGGTCTGATACACACATGACAGTTGCACATGAGTGGCAGTGTAAAACTCACACATGGCATCACACTCCTCAACACACATATCATTTGAACTCACACACATGCGCAAATCAACAGGAATGTTGCAGCAGGCAGCACCATCCATACACATATACCAGCATGAGCATCCAAAGGTTAGCCTGACGTCACATGCGACACGGGGAGTGTAGAACACATGCACACACGCCACCAGACATACATGCATCTGTACATCTCCACCATCTGTCGCAGTGATATCATCGCCATCCATGTCACATCTGCCAATCAGCCTCCTACATGTCAGTGTCACATGCTTCCATGGTGTATCACAGTTGCACACTTGTCAAATACACACACATGCACATGTACATTGTGCAGATACATGAAGGTGGAACCAGCATCCATGTGTCACACCACAACCATGCCACAGTACATACACAGAAATTTAAACATGTTTGCACCCACACATGCATTTGGCCACCATGCATTTGAACACATACACCATTGATGTGCCTCACACATGACAGGACTCACATGAGGCAGGCTCATGTCCCTGTAAATACACATCCATACATGTGCCTACCAAGACATATGTCCAACCTGCACACTCCTGGCACACCTCAACATGCAATCAGTACGCATGTACACTTACTGCTCGACTCCGGATGGGTCTGCCTCTCAAGGACCTGGAGGTGGAGCGCTGGGCGTATATGTTCCAGGACCCTCATCTGGTTGTTGGTAAGGCGGACCCGGCACCCCTCAGCATCCGCTGCCTTCAAGAGGCACCAGGCCTTGCTGAGGGTCCTGGACCTGAAGTCCTCCCAGCACTTCCGGACGTGTTGCATGTCGCAGGCTGCCACCCCCTCCACGTAGATGGCAGCCACGATGTCCTTCCAGATCCTCTTCCGTCCTTCATTGTTGGCGCATGAACTTCCAAAGAGGGCATCATACTGCCGCAGGACTTGCTCCACCAGGATGCCAACTTCATTGGCACTGAAGCTGGCAGCCCTTTTCCTCTCTGTTGGGGGTTGCCACTGGTGCCAGATGGTGTAGTGTCAGACATGGCAACCCCCGAGGCAGGTGTGGGTGGGCAACTGGGTCCTGGGGCTGGGCTGTGGAGTGATGGAATACCAGTCAGGAGTCTTCTGTTCCAGCAGGGGTGGTCACAGCAACTGGACCCCTGCAGATGGCTGACATGCAGGCACCAAATAGCAGGGCACGTGGCCAGCAGGCAGGCAGCAGCAGATGGCAGGTGGGAGCGTTCTCAGGGCTCTGGGGGGCAGGAAAATGTCCTTCTGGACAGGAGCGTAGTCTTCCGTGTGTTGTCACGTGGCCAGCTTGATACGGAGTGATTTGGCACGTGAAAAAAATGCATGTCAGCGTGTAATTCGAGGAAAGGCCCTTAGTGCGTAAGCGCGTATGTGACGTGATACGCGCAGTTGTTTCCCTCAGCACGGGTGCATCCGCACGTGCCAAAAAAACATGTACGTGTGTGAATGCATGTAATCCGAGAAAAGGGCTTAAGCGCGTAAGAAAAATGACGCGCACAGGCGTTTCCCTCAGCACGGGTTAAAGGTGAGCGGGGCCAGCAGTTCACTGTATGTGCCTTTCGTGGAGACCGACGTGTGTGTTGCTACTTCGTGTTGTTTCGCGCGACATCACAACTTCACAACGGATCAAGGACGTATCTTTTCTTTTGGCGGGTGTATTGGCTACGCGTGTTTTTCATTATCACGCTAGTCTGACGGTGAGTCATGCATGCTATTTTTCCCACTGCGGGTGCCCCCATGTATCGCGTACCCGTTATCGAGGTCATAGCAGCCTGCGTGTCCCATTCAAACGTGTTTTTCATGTCCCTGGGTGACACCGCGTACTGCGGGAGGTTAATTCCACACACGTGGGCTACCGTGGGTTGCGTGCACGGTTTTACTGCAGTTTTGGGGTGACTGAGCATTGCGTGACCCATCACTTCATCACCAGGTCACATACAGCCTTGCAGGTGCAGGGGTGCTATAAACATCTTGTATCCCACCTCCTTCACCCCAATTGCCCAGGACAATTGTTGTGTACACCTCCCATTGACACTACTACATCTGTGCCATGACTGGGAGGCCACGAAAGGTGAGGGGTGCCTCAGCTGGGCGTACTCCACATGGCAGATGTAGTCAGGGACGTGGCCGGGGTGACCAGGGAGTAGGGGGACTCCAGAGTGTCTGCAGAGGGGGAAGAGGCAGGGGTGCGCCACTTCGGCACCATGTTGTGCCACGTGTTGGTGCAGTCATGCCACCACCCCCTGCAGCTCCGGGAGATGCAGTTCTTGCATCTGGCACTGGCGCCCATGTGACCCGGCAGTCTGTTTCATTGACTGCCATGGTCCCAAGGGGAGTGGTAGCTGCAGGTGCAGCTGTGGACACCACCACCCAGGCTCAGGGTCTGCCAGCGCAGGCTGCGTTGGCACCTGAAGAGTGCCAGGATGATTGCCAGGAGGTCATGAGGCACACCGTAGGTGCACGTAGGGCTGCCCTGACCGAGGCACGTGTCCCTGAGGCAGTAATGTCATCTGCTGCCCCGTCCAGCTGGGTGTTGGCAAGTGCATGGGCAGATGCAGCCGACACCACTGCGGTTGTGAGTCTACAATCCAGGACAGTCCCGGTCAATGACCCTGGCACAACGGATGTTGCTGCGCAGGGTCCATTCCAAGGCACCCAGCAGCCACTGGCGCAAGTCAGGGCTTCCGTCCTTGTTCCACCTGCCACTCCCTCGGTTCATTCCACCAGCGCCACAGCCCATACTGATCAGGGCGGCATTTGCCAGCCAGGGTCCGGACCAGTGTCCAAGAGGAGGAAGGTTGCAGCTGCAGTAGAGGCTGGGACCCCAGACACAGCTCCGGCCTCCGGCACATCGAGGAAGAAGCCTTTCTGCGTGCAGGAACTGGACTTCCTTGTGGACTACGTGCAGGACCACAACCGTGATATGCTAGTGGGGCCGAATTGTAAAACTACGGCTGCCCATCGTATGTCCCACTGGAAGCAAGTTGCGGATCATGTGAGTGCATTCAGCCATGAGGTGCACACAGCCCAAGAGTGCAAAAAGCGTTGGGATGACCTCAAACGCAGTACTAAGGCAAAGCGTGCCTCTAATTACAACATGTCTCTGGTGACTGGCAGTGGGCCACCACCTGAGGAGGAAGACCTCACTCCGCACGAGTCAGTTGTTGCGGGCTTCATACCGACAGGATTGGTCGAAGGAGTGGGAGAGATGCTGGACTTTGATGCCACGTCCAGTGAGTGTTGTTGCGTGTTTGTCGAGTCCATGTGTGGTTTGCTTGTGTGATGTGTTGTGCTTGACTGGATGATCATCATAGTATGTGTCCAGGATGACCTGCATTTCATGGCATTTGACCATCCATTCCATGCCCACTCTGGCTCAGTCCTGCATCACACACATGTTTACGGTGTCACATTGTGTGTGGGGCACAGGCCTCCCCCTGTTTCAGGCCCACTGACTCTGTCCAACTGGTGGTGTGGCTTCTGCACACATGGGTGTACTACTGAGGGCTCATCATGTCTCCTGCTTACTGTCCCATTATCATCTGCTGTGTTGTCAGTTTACTCAGATGATGCCATTGATGCTAGTCAACACTGTCTGCCAATACACAGGTCCCTGGTCACCCTTTTGCTGCCATGCAATGCCTCCCTGCATTTTCACTTAGGGGGGGTTGCTTGTAGCCATGCAACCCATTGCATGCACATTGCACGTGAGGCCAGAACTTGCCCTTGCACTGCCTTTACGTTTATTGATGGACATCATAATGTACTTATTCATGTAGATAGTGGGTAACGTACACATGTTCTGCACTGCATCAACCCACTTCTGAGCTGTATCACACCGTTCTACATGCCTACTCACTGATGCAATGTCAAAGTGACTTGGCATGTATGGTCAGTTTTTCATCCCTTTTCTGTCATGAATGCGACGGGCACAGGTGCATCCTGTGACACATGCACTCGGTATTGGAACTCCATAGTGGTTGTTTCGATGAGTTGATTGGTCAATCTGTGGGCTATACCAACTGGCCCAGGGCATTGATTGATTGTAGCCTGCCAATCGGGTTGTAATGACTGTGGAGCTTCCTTCACGTGTGTGTGTGTGTGTGTGCACTTCCATATACATCAAAGCAAGCAGCGTTGTAGCTGCTTGCTTTGGTGTATTGGATGCTGGTCATGTTGACAATACAGGTGTATGGGGAAATTGGTGTTTTTGGACATTTTCACATGTACATATGCAAGCAGCTTCAACGTTGTGTAGTGCAACATTCCGAGGACTCACTTATGTGTCTGTGAAAGTGTTCATTTACACATGTCTCTGCCTCAGCTTTTTTGTTGACTGACTAATATGTAGTTGTTTGATGTTTATGCTGGTGAGATTTGTGCATTGCACACATCATGTGGAACTGGCATGATCCTGAATGTTCACTGTTGTACGGTATGTGTATGCCCAGGCCCACTTAGCTAATATGGTGGGTCCTGGTCATGGACATTTTACACAAGGAATGCTGGAATAGTGCACATTCATAGCCCAATGGGCTCAATCTAGCCCAGAGGGGAGTTGTGGAGGCCCCATGTCCTGCAACTCGGACGGTACTGGGAGTTATGGTCCCTCATGCGTGGTTGCAGGCCCTGGCTTTGCTTGGGACATTCACCATATCTACATGGCCCATGCCACCCGGTACGGGCCTAGCTGCAGATGGATGGAGCTATATTGCTGATGATGCATTAGTGATGCATGTCTACATGCATGTTACCTGTGTCATTGTGTGTTTCGAATCACTTGCAGCAGTGGTCAATTAGCAGTTCTGAAATGCTTATGGTGTGTTGCATCTCTTAGTTTCCATCTGTCTTTTATGCCTGTGACATGTGCCTGACAGAGGTGGCGCCTGATGGAGTTCATATGCCACAATTTGTACTTGTGTAGGCTTGGCTATTTAGACACATCAATTAATGCTTTAGGAATACGTTTGCATATCAAGGCCACTGGATGCATGGCAGGTTCTCGTTTGTGTATGACATGTCTGCTTCATGTGTTGGCTGTCTATGTGATGTCTATGTGTTTGTTATGTGCTTCTGACATGTGTTCTAATGTTTCTTTTTCTCCACTTTGCAGATGATGATGCAAGGGAGCCAGAGGATGGTATTGTCATGCCAGACACAGGGTTGCTATCACACCAGCAACCCAGCACAAGTGGGGGTCATGGTGTGGTAGGCCACGAGAACCCACTTGTGTTACAGACCATCTTGTCTATGGCTGGCAATGAGTCTAGCCCAGATGATCACTCTGACGACAATGTCGAGTTGGATGTGCAGCGGGTCCATTCATCAGGGGTGAGTGATTCTGATGTGGACGCTCCTCTGTCCGCAACTCCTGCACTGAGGGGCCAGACGGTGGTGGGACCTCTGGCTGTGGTGGATCGGGACGCAGGGTCATCCTCCACACCAGTTGCTGATGTGCCTGGGGCATCACGTTGACGGAGGAATGTAGTCCTGCAGCCACGGGCGGTGCCAACCCAACAAGGACGTTGCCTCCTTGGGCCCCGTAGGTGTCAAGCCCAGCAACGCGGCAGCCGCGGGCGCCACTGGGGTATACTGAGTGGGAGCAAGCCATGGTTGCCAATTCAGAACACCAGGTGGCAGCAATTGATAACATCGCTGAGAGCATGGAACGTGTGGCCCAATCCGTGCTACCCTCTGCTAGGCAGGTGGAACTCCAGCCAGCAGCGGGTGGCACAATCCACGGCCCGCTCGCTCAGGCTGGGCATGGCGGCCTCAGACAGGACACGCAGAGCTAAAATGGTGTCTTTGCGTCAAGCAATTGCTGCTCATGTACAGGCACACATGGAGGCCATGAGGGTTGAGTATGATTCCCTCAGATCTACTCTGGGTGTGCTCTTGATGTCCCAGAGGAAGCGGTCAGAGGAGAGGTTGGAGCAGCTAAAGAGTACCATCTCGGCTGAGGTACGTGCTTGCCAGGAGGTATACCAGTTGTCCAGCCAAGCCATGCAGGAAGAACTCTGTGGTACACATGTTACCTTGCAAGAGGAAGCACGCGTATCACGCGAGGTTCTACATGCTGACCTACGTGTCATCGCCGCACAGAACCAGGCTCACCCATCCCGCAGACTTGCTGCCGACAAGGGGCAAGCTGCGCCTAGGCATGGTCAGGGTACTGTGCCACGTCAACCTTTTCAGCCAGAGGGTGACTCGGACGATGAGATATCTCCCACACAGGTCGGGTTGTGCAGGCGTTGAGCCCATGGAGTTTTTTTTTTGTCTCAACATCATCGCATGCGGGTGTTGAGGTGTACCCTGTACCTCGCCCCTCCTGGGTGCCTCCCCCCCCACCCTGGGTCGTATGTGGCCATTTTTGATTTTTCTTGTTATTTTAGTTAGTTAATATTGTTTTTGATAGTTAGTTTAATTAGGTAATGTAGGTTTTTTATAGTTAGTTTAATTAGTTAATATAGTTTCAAATTGCTTGTCTATTGTGCATTCATGTGATGGTGTGGTGCTTTGTGGCTTTTGAAAACATCCACTGTCTGTTCCAGCTGGGCCCTTCAAGCTTGTCTCGTGTATGTGTTTGCAGCTTGGGGTCCTGACTCACATAGGCCACTCCTGCTTCCCTTATCCATGGGCTCGCAAGGATGGTTCGGTGTAACAAACATTTACACAAGGGCTTTGGACTTTCGACATATCTGTGGCCTGTCTGCTGCTGTACTACTTGTGTTAACAGCCCTAGTGGGGATTGAGTGGGTTATATCCATGGCATGTCTGTAATCTATTTGGGTGAGTACATGATTGATGTGTCCATTAATTGATGTGGATTGTGATGTATGTTATTTTCTTGCCTGTATATGTGCTTGATGCACTTCATGCTGTAGACAGTAGCCTGCACCCTTTGCCTGTCAAAGTCACACTGATGGTGGGAGGAGTTCTGATGTAGGTCTGTAACATGGCCCAGTGACAACCAGCATGAACACACACACACAGGGAACTTTCCAGCATTATTAATATGTTTATGCCCTTTCTGCAGGAAAATGAGCCTCCAGACTACCTTTGCCAGCAGACACAGGGCCAAGTACTACAGAAACCTGGCCACGTTCAGTGGTGCAGACGTGCGCATGTGTGCCCAAGCAGAAGCACAGGGCTTGTGCTCAGACGTCCAACAGAAGGAGACGTGTTTCCAGGGGCTCCAAACAAGGTGAGCTGCACAAGGGGCCACACCGCAGCCAACCTTCCACCAGGCCACTTGCACATGCATGCTAAGTAGCGCCAGTGCTGGGGAGCTTGGCCAGATATTGTTGTAGAAATGCACAGTACAGCTAAGATGCGTTGAGGGACAAATGCCAAGTACCTTTACAAGTTGTCAGGGGCACACGCAGGGGCCGTAGCACATATACTCCAGCCCCCCTGCTCCATAGAAGCTGAGTTATTAGTGCTGTAGCGTTCCAAGCCAGAAACGTATACAGCACACAGGGACACCCAGCGAGGCACAGACTTGTGTGCAGTGCATATCATTTGCATGTGCAAATTTACACTTGCACTACCTATTGTAATCCACGGCTGCCAGAACACGACAGGGACCATTCTATCATGCGTGATTCTTGACGCATTGGTCTTCCATTTACCGTGCGCCCACGTGCGCCTGCCTTACTGCATTGACAGTGTATGAACCATCACAGGGGCAAGCTAATGTATACATACATAGCAGCAGACAAGAGTGTTTGTTTGTGGAGAAGTCATTTACTTTGGGGCATGAATGGTGTTGTGTGTGTGTTGTAAACACATACAGATTAGTAACTCACGCTCTCTTTACAGCATTGAACTGATCCTGGTACCGGACCTGAGAGTGCGCAGGCAGGAGGCCAGCACTCACCCCTGAGTTAAGTCTCTCTTTGTCTTGCATTTGACTCATTTCATACTATGTGCATGTAGAACATGGTTTCTCCGATTGAGTAAGTGTTATTGTCAATAGTTGTATTTTGTATTTTGGTTATCCTGAATACCAATGCCTGTCGAACCAACTGATCTCTGACCCTCTTTCCCCGCTGCGGTCTCGGAGGTCTGTGTAAGTTTTACCTTGCAGGCGCCTAGACCATGGAGGGGGTGGTTGGTTCATGCCACTCCTGCGCCTGGAGACCGGAGCTGTGACACTACACATCAGTTGTTGCATCCTCATTGTATGTTGTTTCCGGAAAAAGGTACCCTTCCTGTTGAACCATTGTTGAACTGTGCTACCTTGGTAGTTCTATCATTCTGCTTGTACATGTGCCAGGACTTTTTTTTCCACTTCAAGTAATCTACTGGAGACTCTTCCAGGGTTTTTTTGTGCCTAGAGGCTTTTTCCCTGGTTTGGGGGTTTGGCTCCTTGGAGTTCTCTGCGATCCGGTATTTTTACCAGTCAAGGAGGCCTCTGAGGGGGCTGGACCCTATTTACATGCAAGGTGGAACATGAAGACCAAGGGGTAGGGGGATCCTGTAGCCAGGTAGACTAAAAGGGAGAAGGCTACATACCCCAGACACAGTTGTTCAGAAGGTCATGGTGATGTGTAAATGAGGGAGGGCCTTTTGTTATTGGACAGTAAGCCTGGGCTACAGTGTTTGGGCAATCTCTGACAATGTCATTGTGGGGTACTGTGTACATGATGTGTTCTGCTGGTCAATGGCTGTTCCTGTTTTGTATTTTCTTTTCAGGTGTCAGGGGATTTTTGTGGTTTGACATGCTGGGGTGTACACATGGGCAATGTTCACATGTGATGTGTATAGGACACTGAGGGTCACTTGATTTCACATGCATATATTGACTGCATGTCCCTACTGACACACACAGTTGCACAATGCTCCACCACACATACAACCACCCTTCCATGCCCACAGGTGCACACATATGGCCTTCTCGGGCACGCTGTATCCCTGCAGCGCATGATCAATTACTATTTAGGGATCCTGGACATGCGTCAATGGGTAAATGTTTTAATGTGTCCTTTTGATGTGATGCTCAAGGTGTATCCCCAACACAATGGCTGCTCACTGTGCTGTGTGCTGAGCAGTGTGTAGCAGGAGACACACACACAGCACACGGGTTCGGGAGTGGCGATTTTGCCTTGCCCAACGTGCACGTGAACAGGCATTCAGTGCTGTGTTCAAGCTACCACTGGTGTACAGCATTTGTGGATGACTTGGTATGTGTGGGAGGTTGTTGTCAGTCATTTCATCTGATTCCATGTCAGGCATCATGGTCTCGGGCCACTTTCCACTTATCACATGTCACTTCGTATCTTATTGGTCATGTGTTGGGCTTTTGCTGTTGCATGCCATGTTATGGTGTAGCAGACAAGGGTGATGTGGTTTGGGAGGGTTTGGGTGACATACCAGGGATTGTCATGGCTTGTTTTGCTGGGGGGTGTGATACACACCTTGCATGTGTTCCTTTTGGTCACATGGGATTGGTTATGTTTAAGTAGCTAGGGATGCACACAATGTAGCACTTCCATGGCAACATCCTCAGGGTGGTATGGTTGTGACAGTTGATTGTCTCTTTGTCATCATCGATTGTCACCTGCTATGTGCCAGGCCTGTGTGCACTCCACAGGGGTGGCAGTTTAGGTGAAAAATATGGCCACAAGCTGGGTCCGGGCTGCCTCGCCACTTGCCCTTTCCCCTCCCATGGGCAGTGCCTGTTCCTGTGGTTGGGGATGTGGGGGCACCACCATGTCCACCGGTACGCCCTGCCATGTTGCAACATTGTGCAGGGCACATGCTGCCACAATGATCCTGCACACTACTGGGGGTGCATATAGTAGCTGGTCGGCAGAGCGGTCAAGGGAGCGGAAGCGTGACTTGAGCACTCCGAATGTGCGCTCCACTATGGTCCTGGTTGCAATATGGGCAGTGTTGTATTTTACCTGGGGTGGGGTTCTGGATTGGCGTCATCATGTGGTTGCTCAGAGCGTAGGCACTGTCCCTTGGGGAGGTGATAATGGTTGTGATTAGTTGGGTTTGTGTATTTGTCTGTGTGTGACATGCATGCATGTGCACAGGCATTTGTACTCACCTAGGAGCCATGTGTCGCCATGCTTCCCAGCTTCCAGGGCCCGGCTCAGGGCGGACATTGTGTACATGAAACTGTCATGGGTTGAGCCAGGGTAGTTTGCATAGACAGAGGTGATGATTCCCTTTGCATCGCATACAACCTGCACGTTGATGGAATGCCAGTGCTTGCAGTTTCGATAGATTTGCTCAGTGGCCCTAGGTGGACGTAGGGCCACATGGGTGCAATCTATGGCACCAAGCACTTTGGGGAAGTATGCCACCCTGTAGAAGTCCTGGACCACGGCCTGCCATACTGCGGGTGTTCTGGGCATGTATATGTGCCTGCGGACTGAGGGGCGCGCAGTCATGATTGCCAACACCTGGTGTAGGCAGCGTGACTGCGTGGACTGTGCGAACCCCCCCACTATGGCAGTTGGCCGCTGAAATGACCCAGTGGCCAAAAAATGCATGACATTGAGCACCTTCTCCAAGGGGCTCAATGCTTGGGAGCACAGGGTGGGGGATGTAAGGTCATCTTCCCACTCCCTGACCAGGTCTAGGATGATATGAGGTGGAAACCTATACCTGCCATAGACCTGGTCATCTGGCATCCCAAAAAAGCTGGTCCGGGCAAAAAAATGCAGGGCCTGGCTATTCTCCTCCTCCTGCGGTGTCCCACGATCAGTGCTGCGACAAATGGGGTATTCATCGTAGCTATATATACGTGTTTGTTGTTGCGCGCACTTTTATATTGTGCGCGGGGATGCTTCCGCCTGCCTTCGTGTGGCGGATGTGTTGACGCCTGTGCGCGTCTTTTAGCGTGCGCCGGTTTCCCGTATTCGATTCCATGAATACGTGTTGTTCGCGTGCGTGTGGGCGTTCCGTGTATTTCCCTGCAGTACTTCCCCAGTTATGCCTTCTTTTTCACGCGTTGTTCCCCATTCCGCGTGTTACGCCCCATGTCCCGTTCCCTTTCTTGTTGTGTGCACCGACGTGCGCTTTCGCTGTGTGCGTCGCGCACAGCGTTCGGGATGTTGCTGTGATGTGCACGCCCGTGCATGCCACGCTCGGATTTGGCGCACATCCCGCTGTAAACACGCGCAGGCCCTTCCATGAATCGTAAGCGTGCACGTGCGCTTGCTTTTTCACGCTTGTGCCGGCTTGCGCCAAGATTTTCAGTGCACATTTGTTCCATGAATCGGCCCCTAAAGCACTCAAAGCACATAAACACTCAATACTTAATAATGTGTTTTAATATTTATCAATATTGTACTACTTTAGTAAATTATATGGTTTTACATTGATGGACGTTTATAACTGTTGCACAATATCTATATCTGATATATGTGATATCGTAATATTATTGTTATTGTGCTGCGGTGTTGTAAACATTATCTGTGAATATTTTGCTATAACTGTGTCCTTAATATTTTAGCATGTTTGTTGTTTGTAAAAGTTCTTTTAGAACTAAATACAAATAAATAATAATAATAATAAAAACGAAGCCAGCCTCTCTGAGAAGCCAAAATAAAGTACAGGAAGGAACCACATGGATTTCTCAAACACATTTCTGATCTCACAAAAGAACCTCTCATTGACCGGATTCCAAGGAGCCCAATAGTGTGCACAGCTTACATGCTCCATAAGTATTACAAAAAAAAATACCTTGTTGGTGTTTCCTGTACTATTTCGTGGCTTCAACTCCTTCTCAACTTGTTGGGAAATTCTGCAGTAGGCCAGCCTTGAGAACTGCTGACACAGGTGTGTCTAATAAAGAGGTAGGGGGCCAACCCTGTGGCACTGCTCTACACACGCTGCCGAAAGTAGAAAAGGAAAGTAGAAAGCGGAACCCCTGTGCGCAAACCCTCCACTACACACATGGGCATAATTATAGATGGGAACGGGGGGACAAGTCCCCCCCAACTTTTGTGGCATGCTAAATTGTCTCCCCATCTTTTGGCTGGGGCAGAGCAGGGCCGGGGGGCCACATTGCAGCCGCTGCATCAATCAAGTAATTCAACAGCGGGAGCCTGGTTGTCCATTACATAAAGCGGGCAGCAGGGATACCCTGCGCAGCTCAGTTCCTCACCCTGGCTGGTGGCCTGACTCAAAATCAGCAGCCACTGCCAGGGTGCTCGACTTGGTGGAATTCATAGTATTCATCGATAGTATTCATGTGTTCACATTTACTGAGTTTGAATACATTTTGGGGGGGGGGGGGGCGCTTTGTCAAAAGATGCAAAAAGTTACCATTTCACATTATCTTTTGTTATGATTAAGTCTTAAAAGAAAGCCTACAAACCATTCTTTATAATTTTGTGGAATTGCATTCTGGTATTTGTAGTCTTCAAGATGGGGTGAAAATAACACATTTGTACTTTTATTGTTTGACATATTTCAATAAGGATTCCTATATTGCTGGAGTACTTTAATTATGATTCGTGTACTTTTCAAGTCCGATTTATAAAACAGAGTATTGCTGAAAGCCAAACGTCATGGTGGGGAGGGGAAAGGATCAGAGGGCACATTTGTTGTGATGATTTACAAGGTCCATGGATGTGGGAAGAGAGGTTGCTGGACTGAAGATGTTCTCCCTGGTCCTGTGCTGATTTTCAGGGTACAAGTTGTGATTACATGTGGGTTGAATGCATCCGCTGACTTTTTTCAAAGTTCTGACTTCATCCCCCTTGGGTGTTTTTGAGGCTAGCATGCAAAAAAGGTTGTATTCTCAAGTTTTCGCCCACCAGGATTTGAACCCACAAAACCACATGAAAGTGTCCCCAAAGCACACATCTTGTATTGGTATTTTGCTTTCCATAGAATATTTCAATATAGATTTTTGGGTTAAAAGGTGCACACCATTTACACTTTGCCAGCAGTATACTAAGAAAATCTCTAGCTGTTTTTTTCTTCTGGTATTGATGATTCATTTTGTAAAAGACAATGTTCATTTCTATTTTGAATTTTCTTCCATTAGGCATGGCCAGTTGAATTAAATGTGCATATTTCACTGTAGGATACGTTCAGTCCCTGTGGTATGTTAATGAACCCCCACATTTTTTTTCTGAACTTGACACCTATTGATGACATTTGAAGACCTGCGGAATTGCTTACTCCGACTGCCTTAGTACCTTTCGGGTAAATAGGCTTTGTTATGATTGCACTATCCTGCAGCAAAAGCACTTTGCCCCGTCTGGCCCAGGACCAATCCCTGCCCTTACATCCTCGGAATGTGCGGTCACCCTAGGTATGTTTGGATTACTTACCGATGATCTTCATTACTCTTTGCCCTGCTCTTCCTCATCACAGTATTTTCTTTTGAGGTCTCCATCTCTACAAATGATTCAGCTCAGGTGGTCGGCTACTCCAAAATAAGCCACACTCCTGATATTGCTACAACCGTAATATTAATAGTTAACATCCAGATATTGAGCATCAGTTTATCTGATCCCTACGGACATTAATGACAATTCTTTTGCATAATTTTCTATGAGGGGACCCACACATCATTTGCCGCCCAGGGCCGTGCAAATCCTAGGGCTGGCCCTGACTGTGCGCTAACCCTGTAGTGAGGGGCTACCTTTTAGAGACTGCGGGAGTCGCCGGGAAAGGGGCAAACTTTGTGGGAGCATCTGCATATTCTAATGAGACTATTCTTGTCAGCTTAAATGTTAAAAGCTGTTGACTCTCTGTCAGAAACACACACTTACTTAAGAACTTTAAGAATGAGCTGCCTGCTGCCTCCCATGTCCTGCTAACTCCCCTGACATGCAAGTACCAAGTCACTCATCATGATTTCAATTGCCTAAACATGTATGCATACAAGTTCAGGTGCTAACAATCACTGTTTGTCAGGTCCTGTCCTGCTATGGCATTGTAGTTCACCCAGGTCTAGTCAACGTAGCCCAACATTTCGGTTGTCAGGGCCGGGGGAGGGATAAAGCATGGTCTGCTCAATGGCTGTGTGCCACTGTTTGCATGTGTTATTGTGCATGCAATTTACATATGAATGCTGTGGGCACACACTGCATTGCAATGGAGATGCTGGGTGCACGTGTGTGTGAGCAGGTGAGTGTGTACGAGCATATGTGTGTGGACCTTTGTGTCTGAATGAATGATAAATAATGCATGGTTTCTTTGTTCTGGGAGGAATGAGTTTTGTGAATGTCATGTTGTTGTGTCACTAGGTGGGTGGCAGGCAGGAATGAAGATGTGTGGGAGCCCATATTCAACATGATGGTTGGGGGCCCCCTGCTTAGAGCAAAAACAGTGTGAGGCACCCGTGGGTTGCATACATTACAATGGTGACAAAGATACGGTTAATAGCCGCCAATTATCTCGATGCGGCCAGGCAGCTAAATGCCCACTTAAGAGCTCTAAACCCTTCTTTGACAGCAAGTGGCTGATGTGGAGGAACCAGTGTTAGAAGGCAAAGAGGTGATAACACTTTGGTGTATCACGTGGGAAGAGAAAACACTGTTTGTAATGCGAGTGCTGCAAAGTGCACATTTTAAGCCCCAGAACTAAAATAGAGAGAAATTAATGTAATGCTGTGTTACAAGACCGTTGAGTGCTGACTGTCAATATGGGGGCAGGTGCTGGGGTTCACCCCTAAGGCTCAAGGCCTCTTTTATTTGAAAAGGTTGAAATGCCCTGATGCCGTCCATGGTGAATGGGTATGAATTTTTAGTGTGTATGTATGTATGTATGTATATGTGTGCGCAAGAGGTGCTTGGCAGGTGCGGCACTTGTTTATGGGCATCGAGAAGGCACATATGAAATATTACATGGCTAGACTCAGACTGGGATTTTGGGGCAGCCAGTCTAGCCCTTTTTTACTGTGACATGGCTTTATTCTGGGCATCTTGATAAAGCAAGCGCAGCATGTGTTTTTAATTGGCTAGACTGACATTTTTTACTGTTGTCCATGCAGTGAATTGTGAGGACACACTGGGCCTCATTACGACCCGGGCACAAAGGGATACCGGGCACCGGTAATGGCACTGGTGCAGGTAATCCCTTTGCGCCCTATTCCGAGGTCCCTTTGCGGGTCCTTCCTTAATGCCTGGTTTTAGCAGGCGTTAAGGACGGGAACCGCAAAGGGACGTCAGAGCTAATTACGTAATTTACGGTACCGTTATTAGCACCCTCCCCATTCCCATTGAGCCGTACGGGGGCTCAAATGGGAATGGGATTGACATTTACAATGGGGATTTACCGGTCCCGCAAAGGTCAGACTAGACCGGTAAGTCCCCATTGAACCAGGGCAGACATGGTACCGGTAATGGTGGTAGTCATGGCGCTAATAGCGCCATGACTAGCACCAACCTCGGAATGAGGCCCACTGTGGTGTTATAACTTGCAGAAGACTAGCTTGTCTTTAGAATTACATTTCAAAAATACAGCACTAGTCTTATGCAAGTTATAACAGAGCATCGGCATGGTACTGTAGTTTAGCGTTATCCCTCAGAGCCACCATCCACCCTTCCTCCACCCCCCCCTCTCCTACAGTTGTTATGTCCCCCCCAACATTTTCAGTAAAGTTACTCCACTGACTACACACCAGCGTACCCACACTCAGCTAAATAACCTGCCACTGGTCACAATCGCTAGGTTGCCCGTTTTTAGGCCAGGCTTGAGAAGTCTAGCACTGGCATGTACTCGGTGTTGTGAAAGGGGGGGCGTGGGGGGGAGGTATGTGCCAAGAGTATCTGAATCGTCATGAATGCATTTGTTTTCGTTATTCTCACGTTCATTGGGCTCTCCCGCGTTACCAGCTTGTTAGAAACAGATTACACAGCAAACTCTTGACGGGGAGGAGGCGCAACACGCGTAAGAAGGTTTCATGTGAATATGCGAGCAGCATTTCCAGGACAAAAGCATCTCGCCTGAAGGTAACGTCCGTGGAATATTGCTTGCAGAAGAAACGGGGAGTAGCGAAAAATACCTTTCATAAAGAATACCGAGAAGAAAACGGTCTGCCCTGTACAGTACTAGTGTCTTATAGGTTGCCTTTGTCTTGTTAATCTAATTGTTGCAAGTCTAGGGTTAGAGCGCCATCTAGTCGTTTTTTAGGGGGTAGCATGTTAGCAGATGCTCCTTGCAAATTAAAAACAGCAGCTGCGTAAAACATTTGTTTGGGGGGAGGGGGCTTAATTTCATCAAGCCATTCCTTTTCAGGAGACAGCTCCTCAAAACTCCCCTCCCTTCACAGCTCATCTGTTGTTCCAGTTTAAAAAAAAATGCATACTCCTCTCGGCCGTCGTGCATGTTTCCTTGTGATTACTAGCAGCACGTAAATAAAAGGTTGCATTGCTTGACTGCCACTTTGTGACTTTACCTCTCCACACACCCACACCCCAAGAGTCACCTTGCCCACTTTACCCTGCCCTCATCCACCACTCATCTCAGTGTAATGCCCCTCTACATCGTTCTGGATACTGTCATTTGCTAAAAGGTAAGCAATACGTTTTTGGGTCTGTTTTTTTGCACTGATAATATGACTGGATGCCACGCCTGACACGTGTCAGCAATGAGCAAATACCTTTAGAAAGCTGCCAATGCGTCTTCGAGCTTGTGCAGCGTGTCTCTATGGAACAGGATGCCCGTGCAGGGTGCATGCCCTGCCAATGCATGGCGTGTTCAATCTGGCCTCGCTGCCCTTGGCTGCAGGTCAGGCTCTGGCCAAATAGAGCTTCAATGTTCTGGTCACATCCAAATGGTCTAATGCATATCCTCGTAGGGATTTCGTCGATTTCGTTTTTTGTCAGGTTAATTTTGCCATATATATGCGGGCGTAGACCCCCTGCAGCTCCCCCACCTTAATTATTCCCCTAAATCCACCTCCCACATATATATGCAGCAAAATGTGTTGCAAAAAAACACGATGAATTCTCCTGCGAGGACATGTAACGCACAGTAATCACCTGATCCCTAAAGTTCCTCAGCCCGTAAGATAGCTCAGCGGGTTGAGCGCTGGCTGCTGTGATCTGCAGGTTGCAGGTTCGAGTCCTGGCAAGGCCAATTCAGTCTTTCATCCTTTTGAGGTCGATAAATGAGTACCAACTTCGGCTGAGATGAAAAATGTATGTAAATATGTTCTCTGTTAAGCGCTTTGGCTTATGGTGCTATATAAATGACAAATCATTAACCAGAGCACCACGAGGCCAATACTGAAAGAGGGGCAAAAACATGTCTTGATTCAAATGAAAATCAGACAGGACTTTGGAGGTGATCGCTGAGCCATGGAAGAACCACTTTGTGAACATGAAATACAGTGCAGGGAACTTTACAAGATCAGGCTTGCAACTCGCTCACTCTCCTGGCGGATGGGACGGCCGTGAAGAAGGGAGTCTTCCAGAGGATTTATGACGGGGATAAAGGTGAAGGGGGCTGGCAAAGTGACATCGAATGGCTTAATTCTCAAGAGTAAAAAAGATTCTCACCCCTGTTAAGGTGGTCTACAATAGCCGAATTACACTGTTTACAAGAGTCAGTTTTCATGCCTGTGCTGGCTAAACGAGAAGTAAAAGACATGGTATTGTCCATGGAAGTCCTCAGAGAATTAATGTAACTCTCTAGAGCCCAATGACAGAAGCGCATTTGTTTACTTGGTGACTTTTTCCTAGCAATGAATGTCCGACCTAGACAGTGGAAAATAGCTCCTAGGGAAGCTATAGTTCCTCCATCCTTTTGTAGGTACCTTGTAGGTATAGGAAGCCGCAGAACTGTGGCATTCGGAAGGTTGGTGGTAGTGGGGTGCCACTGGCGGTCGAGCAGGGCTGCTTTTGGTAGGGATGACACTCAGGCTTTGAGTCTGGGTCGGAGGGAAGCCATCTGCGATTAGAGAAAGAGCTTCTCCCGGTTGTTTCGGAGTTTGTGGGGGCCCTCGTGCGATGGTGAAGCCAGCACGCATGGGAATACTTTGAGCTGGTAGCGCTCCCGGGGGCCGGGACCAGTAGGCACTCAGTACAAGTGTCATGGTTTCCAGTCGCCCGGCACCCGTGTACTTTGTTTGCGGGAGGATAGCTCAGCGGCAACGTGCTCGCCTTGGAAACAAGATGACATGGAGCAACACAGGTTTGATCCCCAGGTCCACGCTTAGAAACCTCTGGGTATTAAGCGCATTATTTTTTTATTTTTTTTAATTGTTTTAATCAATAAGATTTTTACAAAAGAAGAAAAGAAAACATTTCGTTTTCAGTAAGAAGCTACAGTAGCAAGTAGAATCATCAGTGATGATAAGATCGGGAGAAGTATTGAGGCCGGAACTCATCGAAGGTCATTGGGCGGACCAATCAACCTGAGGACGGTCGACTGAGAAGTTCAGTGTTTACATAGACCAACATTTTATAGGTGGCCAGCAGCCACCAAGGTCTGTCTCCGGCCATCAATCTGGACCAACAAACGTCATGGTCACTTAAAATGTGCCCCGAAAAGATCTTCGTCAGGTAGACTGTTCGGATCCTGGCTGTGCAGGGACATACTAAGAGCAAATGCCTAATCGACTCTGTTACTCCTGGCGTTTTGCAGAATCGGCACTCGTTCGATGGAGAAAGCCCTCTGACTGCTAAGATTTCATTGGTTAACAGGAAATTTAGTCACGCTCTCATTATTAAATCGCGAGCGTGTCTAGAAGGGAACTTTTTGATGTACGGTTGTAAATCGTTAAGCGCATTATAAATAACCTATCATATCATACCCACCCCTGGTGATTTTAGGGTGAGAAAGAGATCCTGGAACATAAGTTGGTTATTTGAGGTGTTTGATTTCTTTGATCTGAACATCTGCTGTTCTTCGGGTGTCTGGAGGGCTCCCTGGGATCCAGAGGGTAGGATAATCTAGTCCACATAGTTGCAGTAAAGAAGCGAGAGGCAATGACTGGGGAGGGCTCACGGGTATGGTTTATCCAGGGTGGGCTACTGGGCGTCGCACAGGCAGTTAGGTAGGACAACAGGCATCAACGGCTGGTGGTTTGGTGAGAGAGTGGCATTGGCGACATGGATAGTGCGTAAGAAATAATGTAAGATCTTGAGGAAGCAGATAAGGTTTAAATGCCTGTTTATTGAGTTCTTTCAGTCATCAGGACATAAGCTCATTAGGAGCTGGAGCAGAGCCCGCTGGCTCCCACCACCCAGGCTACATAACGGATCTACGTTAGAAAACGCATCCCGAAAAGCTTGAGTTTTAAAATTGCGAAGCCGACTTGGTCCTATTTGGAAACTCAAGCTTTTGGGAATTTGTTCATTTGTCCCCCGCTTTCCCTTTAATGTATGCAGGAGACACCCCTGAGACCCCCGAAGCCCATGATGTTGAACTCCGGGAGTGGGGAACACTCCCGCTCTCCTAGTTCAGCATTTTGGGATTCATCATTTTCAACTATGCCGAATGCGCAGAAAATGCGGATTTGGCATTTTTTAACGTTATTTTGGGGCAATACCCTACATAACTCCAACCGCCTGGAGTAGAACACTCACTCGACCACAAATATTCCATGCACTTACAGAACATTCTCCCATGACATCACACCATCCATGCAGGAAGGTAGACAGGATATAACACACCTCGCTTCCTTCAACATACCACAGAGGAGACACAAACACCCAGGATGGACAAGACATAACACACCTCCCATACTTCAACATACAACCAAAGCATACAAACACACACACACGCATGGAGGGCAACCACCACACAAACATCTTCACAAACCACCACCTGCGGAATCAAAGGATGTGTTTGACCCAACCATGCGTAACTAACATTCAGCAGAAAGACCACACCGCAAATCTACATTCACAACCACCAACAAATGCACATTGCACCTTAAACCCACCGCTGCCACTGGTGGGTCTCAAGTCTGCCATGCCTGAGTGCAAACCTCCCCCTTCTGGGCCTACTACCTACTGCCAAAAACACCAGACAACGACTGAACACCCCCTGTTCGCTGCCACTGGTGAACCTCAAGCCTGCCACACCCAAGCACAAACTGCCCCAACTTGGGCTGGCACGTTGACCTGCTGCAACAAACACATATTTACTAACGTCCAAAGAGCCATTCACAACCTGGAAATTATCACCACACACAGGGTTGACACAATTAGCAAAACCATGCCTTTGTACAAAGTACAACATACAGTGACACTCCACACCATACAGACACAAACAGGAACACAGCAAGCGACAGACTCCCACAGACGATAAACATCTCTACTAGCAATCCGCAACATGCCAGGCACGTTAGGTACCAACCCTGGACTCCCAAGAGGTTACACCTACACCACAAACCATTGATTCTGCATTGCTACCAAAAAGAATGGAAACATTTTGCCAAATTGGCCAACTGTAGGTGAGACCAGAACGATCCAAGTTGGAAGGAAAACTACAGGATGTTGAGGTTGATCAAAAACACGCAATGCATCACATACAAATCATGAGCCTCCATCAACAACAAAACATCTAGCCACACAAATATCATGACAACCATGACTAGTAGCTAAGAGGTAGTTCTACCAGGTAAATATTGCAGACCACCTGGCATCATCATCAAATGACCTTCCAAAAGCATGTGATCACAAACAAATACCCATGACAACGGATAAAACCGTCAAACCCATGATAACGGATGACACTGCCAATTCATAACACTTGACAGCCAAGCGAAGACTCTTCACACAACTACACAACTTCACAACTCCACTGTCTACCACTGCTGAGGGCAGGCATCCCGAGCCAACCGAGCAGGGCCAGCTCTCTGACATGTGAGGAGTGCCCCCCCCACAGCAACATCACACCAACACCACAACTATTATATTCGCCCACACTGTGCTGAATGTGCCAAAACCCCAATGACAGCACAGTCATTACATATAACTTCTAAACTACGTTGTGGTCATGGGATAACGGGTTACAAGATTATGTGGTATCGGGTTCCTGGTGGGCGCACCAGTGATCGATAGTCAGCTGGTGATGAGGCCAGACTGGCACTCATGGTTGGCCACCCCAGTGGGTGTACAGGAGTGCAATTGGGGGCCAGGACTAGGCAAAGTAGTGCCTCTGTGTGGTTAGTCGCCAGGACCGCCTCCAGGGTATACCATGGTCATGAGGTGCAAGAGTATGTGAGAGCAGGCTCCCGGTGGGTGCACCAGTGATCGGTGGCTAGCTAGTGAGGTCGCTTATTTTGGAGTGTTGGTCGGTCATAGTTAGTTAAAAAGGCGAATAAAATGTCTCTTTGATTCACATCTTAAGTGCTGTGTGGGCACAGTGTTCAGTGCTTACTGTAAGGAACTCATGGTGGCAACAGTAAAGACAGACACAAGTGATCACAGTTCAAGGGTGTTTATTGAACAATGAATGCCGGTTGAAAAAACGCCTAACTTAACCTAAATCTAAAATGGGAGCAAGCGTCAACAATCAAATGAAAATAAGACAGTCCTAGTGGCACTGTGTCCAAATAAAAGGGCCTATACTAAGAGAAACCTATTGCCAAGTGCTTACAACTAATTACAGAAAGAGTGTGGGATAGGGTATCAATAAAGAAAGAAGTGTTCTAAAAATAATAAGTTAGGATGTGATTTCCAGGGGTCTCCCTTCCCCACGTTTTCAGCACGGGACAAGGTGGGACCTTGGAGCACTACATACACTCGAGCTTTTTCAGCACAAACCAACAGTTGTGTTCCAGCTAGCACAGGTTCTTCGATGGTAAAGTCTCTTTTCACTAAAAAAGTCTCTTGCCTTCGAAGGCCTGATGTGTCTGACAAACAAACGCACACAAGGATGGTGGTTGCACACTAGCACGGTGTCCTCCACTGAAATGGTGGGCTGTCGTAGGTTTCTCTGGGCACTCTCCCGCTCATTGCGTACCTGTCGCTCCTCTCATACTCTTTGGTTATCGATGGTTCCCGGCTCTCTTCCCTCCACCTCCGGTATGAGGCCTCTGGGGCACCGCTTGAAAAGTGCTTCCACAGGTGCTACTCCTGTGGTTTGATGTGGAGTCGCCCGGTACTCCCAGAGGAACTGAAATAGGTTTCTCTGTAGTCCTCCTTCATTCAGAGATATCCTGAACACCTTGTTCAAAGTGCGCATGAATCTTCCAATGCCTTATTCCACTGTAATTCCATGTAATTTGCAAACTGTTGATCCATTGTCAGAGCATAATTCAAACAGAAATCAGTGGGTGGTGAAGATTCTTTCCAAGGCCTGTATGGTGTGGTTACTGTCCGTCGATTCTACAAGCTCTATTTCAGGGAACCGGGACCATTAATCTGTCACCGGCAAGAAGTATGTGCCCCTCCCTGTGGATCCGAATTCCACGTGCACTGTGCCCCACGGTTGTTCACTCCTTTCCATGGATTGGATGTGGGGTTCTCTTGCTGCCGGGCTGGCCGCTTGGCACCAAATGCACTGATGAATGTACTCGTCCACCCGACGATCCAGGTCCGGGAACCACACCTTAGCACATAAGCAGGCCTTGGTTTTGGCTGTGTCTTGGTGTCCCCTGTGGGCCAGCTCTAACACCTTCACCACCAGTGTGGGTGGCACAACAATCTGGCCCCCTCTAAGCATTAACCCTTCTTCTGAGATAGATAGTTAATTTCGGGCTCGCCACAGCGCTTGCAGGTCCAGTTGGGTACCCCT